>NC_081847.1:91206807-91554188 GCF_963259705.1 Myotis daubentonii
AGGATGGTGTGTAATGATGCTAAATCTTGTCATTAACAGAAACTTAAGATGGCGGATGGTCTTAATTTTTACCTAACATCATGATAATAAATAAATATTCATTTTAGGAAATTTTTTTATTGATCCCCCAAAGAATACCTTGCTGTCTTTAAAGCAATAAGTAATATATAAAGTTTAGGCTCTTGTTTTGGATATATTTTAAGAAAACATACATTTATCTTAATATAATAGTTGAATAACATGTTAAGTATAGATTAGTCTAATATAAGCATAAATAACATCAGTTTTCCTTTTTTTCAAGAATTCAAATCATTTTTAAGAAAGAAAAAGGCATCACTAGAATTTTTCTCCTAAGCTAAATTCTGTGCCCCCTAGTCCTCTTCCCCGCCGTAAGAATTCCCAGTCAGGAGAATATTGCTGTCATATTAACAGATATTCTCTGTCTTCTTTTTCCCCCCGCAGGTAAAACTGCCATTCTTCGTGCAAAACAACATCTGGATTATAACTACTATAATGTGCCCATCACCATAAAAGATAGACATGGTCTTGCTGCCAAGCACGTATTGTCGGTCAGAGTATGTGACTGTACAACGCCGTCCGACTGTAGAATGAGCAGTCAAGTACGGGACAGAGATGCCAAGCTCCCGAATGTCATCCTCGGGAAATGGGCGATTCTTGCCATGGTGTTGGGTTCCGCACTGTTGTTATGTGAGTACACTCACCTAGAATGTGTTAGCTGAATTTTTTCTACTATTTAAAAAACCCATGCAATTCTTTATAGTCTTTGCTAAATGTACCCTTTGTATAATCTTGCCTGTACTCGATAACTTAGGGTCCTGAGTCATGGAAGAAAAAAATGTGTCAATAAAAGCAGATGAGAATACTTTTCAGAGGGATAGCCATAGTTCTTCTGATACTATCTGTGAGACACTGGGTAAACCATTTCCTCTTCTTTGAGCTCTTCTTTCCAGAAGTAAAATGAGAGGTTGGATACAATTAATGTTAAGATTCCTTCTCATACAAAATATTGGTCTTTTAGCCAACCAAGTTTATGTGGTAGTGAGTGCACAAAAAGAATTCGTGAAAAGAGTAGCGAATTATCAGTGTTATTAGTGAAGCGATATAGCATACATTTGCAGAAGACGCCAGTGAGTGGAATGAGTGGAAATGGCCATATGGTGAGCCACTGAGGAAGGGTAATACATGCAAAGGATGCTCAGATTTTGCATTCTGCCAACTGTTTTTTAGAGATGCAAACGCAATGGAAATCCCTACCCACACTTCCCGCCCTCTCTTCCACCTCTCGCCTCCCTCCTTTCCTTTTTTATTAACAGTCTATTTAACTACACACAACCTACCTGCATTTGTTAATATTCTGTTTTAATTTTATGACCCAAGGGTATCTCAGTTTATGAAATAAAAACCCTGGTAGTGTTTTTTTTTCTTAATTTCTGGAAAGAGAATTTTGAACAATTGTATGATTCAAATGATTTAATATATGTCAGCCTGAAAAATAGTATTATTTACCTAAATATTTTTATTTTTTAGGTGCTCTGTTTACATGTTTCTGTGTTGTTACTAAGAGAACAGTAAAGAAATGTATTCCAGATGATGTAGCCCAGCAAAACTTAATTGTATCAAATACTGAAGGGCCTGGAGAAGAAGTAATGGTAAATCATATTTCAGGTTTTTTTTACTTCTATGGTGATGCAATGATGACAGTTGATTACATAATAATAGCAATAATAAGACAACTATTGTTTATTGAGCACTTACTATGCTAAGCAGAGCTCCACGTGCCCTGCATGTATTAAGTCATTTAAACTCCATAGTTCCACTGCCTTCATTCCCTGGGGCTGCCATAACCAATACCACAACGGAGTGACTTACACATTAGGAATTTATGGTCTCACAGCTCTGAGGAGCCATTGGAGACCAGGGTGCTGGCAGGGACATGCTCCCTCTGAAGGCCTGGGAACCGCTGTCTCGGGCTCCTGCAGCATCACTCCGACCTCCCCTCCCAAGGCCATGCTCCTTGTGGGTGTGTCCATGTCCCGGTTTCACCTTTTGGAGGAGGGCCCGGCCCTCATGGAGGATGGCCTCCTCTTCCTTTAACTCAGTGGTTCTCAACCTGTGGGTCATGACCCCTTTGGCGGCTGAACGACCCTTTGACAGGGGTCACCTAAGACCATCCTGTATATCAGATATTTACATGACGATTCATAACAGTAGCAACATTACAGTTATGAAGTAGCAACGAAAATAATGTTATGGTTGGGTCACAACATGAGGAACTGTATTTAAAGGGCCAGAAGGTTGAGAACCACTGCTCTAACTAATAACAACTGAGTAGCCCTACCTTCAGCTAGAATTCTGTTCTGAGGCACTAAGAGTTAGGGCTTCAACATAAACATTTTGGGGGGCCACCGCTCAACCCTAACCCCTACGCTAAGGGGACCGTGATTGTCTTGGCTTGGTGTTTGGGGAACTGAGAGGCACAGCAAGGAAGTGGTTTGCCTGTGGCGGGAAAGACATGAAAGCAAGCTGTTAGCTTCCGTTCGAGTCACTCATGATCTAACTCTCACTCTGTTTTTAGGAGGCAAACATTAGACTCCCTACACAGACCTCCAACATCTGCGACACAAGCATGTCTGTGGGCACTCTCGGGGGCCAGGGAGTCAAAACACAGCAGAGCTTTGAGATGGTCAAAGGCGGAGGCGGACACCAGACCTTGGACTCCGTCAAGGGGGCAGGACAGGGCGTGATGGAGGCTGGCAGATACACGTACACCGACTGGCACAGCTTTACCCAGCCCCGGCTTGGCGAAGTGAGTGCCGTGTCTTTGGTTCATATTACATGGAAGTTAACACTGTTTGCCAATCAGGATGTTCCCAAAGTGTTACTCGTCCTCCACCCTGAATTCCTCATCTTTTAGATGTTGAATTATTAGAGACATGGATGACAGATCCAGTCCCTAAGGAAAAAATGATTTTGTGAAGTTCACTTTTTAAAATGAGGTTTGCAGAACTTTATCTAGGAGCAGCAGATGTAGACACGTTTAGGAAGTATACAAAGACTGATAGCTTCTTCCCTAAAAGTTACAAGGAAAGTCACCCGAGTGAAACACTTGTTAGAGAGTAATGCCCACATCATAAATGATAAACTTTCTTAGTGTGTTGACTCCTTCCCATGGTTATAAAATCCTGGCTGTCAACACCATACAGATAAACTCTTAAAGTTTTATCTGGGGTTTTCAGTTTCTTGTTTTATGTCCAGGTTAATCAACATAGGTTAATATTAGCCAGTTTAATAGAATACATTATGATAGCTATTTATAGTGTATCAACAATAAGAATCGTAGCCAACACTGGTTTCCCCAAATACGCGAAGTCACAGAGGCCCATTTCAACGACACAAATCTGAAGTTCAGATGGGACCTAGTCAGTCGCTTGTGTGATATATGTGCAGCTTTAGTTCGTCCTATATGTTTTCACTGGCAGCATTGATATATTTGCTATATTTTAAGAATGACTATAATACAGACCAATCATGTGCATTTTTTATATGTAGGAATCCATTAGAGGACACACTCTGATTAAAAATTAAACAGTCAAAGGTAAATCAAAGACATTCTTTTTATGCTAAAATGTTTAGGTGTTTTTAAAAAATAATAAAATGTGCTCTTTTTGCTACAGAAAGTGTATCTGTGTGGACAAGACGAGGAGCACAAACATTCCGAGGACTACGTCCGTTCCTACAACTATGAGGGCAAGGGGTCGATGGCCGGCTCTGTGGGCTGCTGCAGTGACCGGCAGGAGGAGGAAGGGCTGGAGTTTCTCGATCATCTGGAACCCAAATTTAGGACGCTGGCCAAGACGTGTATAAGGAAGTGAGGGGCCTGTTCAGAGAGTGCCACCTGCGGCTGCAGAGGGAGGCGTTCACTGAACCTAAACGTGACCCCGCGTCTGCTAATGGATCGGAGACAAACTCCGAGTGGTGTGGATAAGTCACTCCACATGTCAAGCTCCTCCATTCCCGAGTCTGACATAGCTTCGTGTTCTCTGGAAATAAGTTTCATGGGTCCATTTTCTTCTGCGAGCCTGTACATATCGCCCCTTGCAGCATCTTTTGTCACTTGTATCCTGTGGAAGAGAGAGAGCTGGGTATTGCGGAGTCTAATAAAAACGAATTTTTGTTTTAGCTGACAAGCACTTTCTTCCAAACCTCGGGGAGACTCCTGCTTTCAGGGATTTTGTCTTTGGCGCCAGAGCATGGCTCCTTGCCCCAGTGGCTGGTGGTGGAGGGTTTGTGGGTGTCCTTCGGTCAGTCTTCACTTGGGGACAGTCGCTCCTGGCGCCGTGTACTTTCAGGGCCCTGGGAGCCGGTCCTTGGATCTCTGCCCCTGTGAATGCCTGTCAGGCTCCCACAGCTTCTGGGATTAGGGAGGACTTGGAGCAGGACAAGTTTACAGCAATTCGAACCACAGAGAGTTGATAGGGATCACACGAGAGGACTTCCATGAAAGACCTGCAACCTTGATGCCCAGGGGTTGACTTAGACCCACAAATCTGTTTTGCTTGCTCGTCAGGATGTATAGTTACTTTTTAAAAACATAAATACCTTGGCAAGAACACGCACTCCCTCCTCTGCCACAGGCCCACCCTCTGCAGGCACTTGTGGGACAAGCCCTGCAGGCATTAGGCTTGCAGCTCGACCGCAGTGCTTAGACCTCTGCACGTGCTGTAGACGGAGTGGCCGCTCACTCATACTGGCAATACTCCGCCTACATGGGCAATGACCATAAGAAAGTGGAAAATCAGAAATAAAGCGAGTCTGGTGTGTGTATGCTAAAAACTGAAACCTGTTAGAGCAACACCTACCAAACACGTGTTGAATGATAGATGAATGAACATCTAAGCTAATAAATTATTTTAGATGCCTAATATTTTAATAGGATACTACATCTTATTAATTTAGAAAGGAACCATATATTTAAGTAATATTTTAAGAGTTTTCTGTGCCAAACTATACAGTGTATTTATAAACAATAACAGCATACATCACACAGAAATTTCTTAGTCAGTAAAAACTGGTTTTTCATAAAACTATGAACTAGTTAACTATTAAAAAATTAAGTGGTTACTTTTTTTAAATTTTTGTGATTAGACTCCTTACTCTCAGCAGTTCCAAATTAAAGGTGTTTCTTGGCATGAAATTGGATATTAGAGCAGAATAAAAAAGTAGTTTTAATAAGTAAGATTTTATTTTATAAGCTGTCCACATTCTATGATTTTATAGTCATTGTGAGGAAAATAATTTTGGAGGGAAATACAATTTCTGTAGTCTGACATACATGTTACTCTGACAATGATACCAGTTGTGAAATTCTAAAATGTAATATTAACATTTTGGAACTATATCAAATACCACGATAAGTAATACTCTTTAATGTAGGTGCAGAATGTTTTCTGAATGGTTAAAATTTGCTAACCAAACACTAACTTACTTGAGTTTGTTTATGTCTTCTTATTTCTTAACTTTGCTTCAATATGGAAGAGAAAACTTATATCTGAACATAAAGTACAGTGAAAGGCCAAAGAAAGATTGCTTGGCCAGCAAGAATAGACACTGACAGTTTTGCCAGGATTATTAGAAAGTGAGGGAAATGAATTTGTACTAAGAAGCTTTGGCTACTTAAAGTGTTTTCAAATATCAATGAAATTTATCTCACAGAGAAACTGTGACTGGTTTTTGATTTATGTAGGAAATTCATAGTCATTTTCTGTTTACACTCAAAATGAAATGTTAATTATATGATTGATGAGTATTTTGAAACTCCACTGGACTGTTTACAAATTTAGTTTATTAATAAAGCATTGTATTTTATGGATTATTTCATATAAATTAATTGTCAGTAATTGAATCATTATCAATTATTTTTCTATAACTAAATCTATAGTTAGGTAAAATTAAATTTTCTTTTTCTTGATTCATGTAAAAAAGTCCATGGAAACATAAAAATAGATAAAGATTAATATAATCATTATAAATGAGCTTTGTTAAATACTGACTTAATTCCTCCTGAGTTTATTAAAATATTTTATAACACTTGATATCTAGACATATATCTACTTTTTAAAAATGGAATGTGCTATGTTATTTGGAAAATGTACACAATAGATATTTTAGAGTTGAAGATTTTTATTATCATAGAAAGGAAAAGCTAACTCCCTTTTTATGGTGTGTTAGTTGTAAATGTCCTGTACTAGTTAAAAATCATTAGGTTAGGCAATCAAGCAAGCAATGTATATCACTTCATGTCTCTGGTCTCTTTTATCTGCTTTTCTAATAAATCTAAAGGAACTTTGCATTTGGCCAGACATTACATTTGTCTTTCTAATTATGTAGGGGAAAGAAAATAAAACTGCAGCAGGAGAAAGCATTACTAAGAATGGATAGACTCTTCTATATTATGGAGGGCCCAATAAAATTGAGCAAACATAATTTTTTAAAAAACGCTTTGAAAGCAAAGTGTTGCATTAAAAAAAACACCTTGACCTCAAATTCTTACCAACAATAAAATAATAACATTTTCAAATACTGTTTGAAAGAATGTTTCAAATAAGAAACATTATAAAAACAAACGTGTAAAGTAGATTTATAATATACAATTTGTAAATATAGATCAAATTATTTAAAAATCTCTACTTCTTACAGTAAGTTTTTTGACTGATAGGAATAAAATATCCTAAACAAAACCAATCTGTAGAGTTGAATGTTGTTTATTTCATAACTTTAGAGGAAAAAAATGAAGTATGGCTTTCCTCTGTATTTGGCCTGAGAATGTACTGGATTTTAAACTTGTTAAAATCTAGTCGTTATTGTGCAACAGTTACCTATTTGCAGCCTGTTTTTATTTGCCCATGTTTAGGGACCTTTAAATACAATAACATGGCATTATTAGTTTCCAAAAGAACTTCAAGGTTTCCTTTAAGATACTCAAGGTTTTACCTTGATTTCACACTAAGAATTCATGCAGAATTATTTTCTGCCAGCTATAGTTCAAGAAAAAAGAAAAGGAACTCTCTAACGCAAAGTGGAATGAAAGCATTTCCTCGCTGTGGCTTTGCCTCTGCTATAAAATATGTAGAAAATTTGGGAATTAAGGGTGGATGGCATTTACATAGTTCATTTACATAAAACTTAAAACTTAAAATTCACAAAGATGTTTTGTCCATAGTAGACCTTCTATAAGAGGGATCGCTTGCTGTTCTACCTATTTGAGATATTTCTTAGCTATTTGAGATCCACACTGAAGCTCTTGAAGTGTGATTCCTGGACCAGTAGCCACAGCATCACCTGGGAACTTGTTAGACATGCTAATTCTTGGGTTCCACCCCCAGACCCACGAAACAGGAAACTGTTCGTGAGGTCCTATCACGTTCACCTCTGTACCACCAGCTCTTGGCCACTCATTGTTGTCCACAGCACCTGAGAGCTTGTGAGGAAAGGGAGTTCAGGCCCTATCTCAGACCTAGAGAATCAGAACCTGCATTTGGACAAGACTGCACATGGAACAGAGAGGATCCCCTGAGAGGAACCTGCAAAGACTAACAGGTAAACAACACAATTAGCCAATTAGAGTTAGAAACAGGTGGCCTCAGGCCGCAGGTCTACGGCCATTGTGTCCTAAGGAAATTTGTCCCTTGTGACCCAAATTTAAGACCATCTTGCCTCTCACCTCCCACAAAGCAGAACCCCCACTCTGTTTTCTTCTGTAGCCGGATATTGACTCTGAACTTTGTACCTAAGCATGCCATACATTGGAGGGTATACAATGACACAGAAGGCAACCAAATTTAAGTAAAAGGCATGTTCATTGTCACTCAGTAAATTTATTCTGCTAATCCATAATTAAGAAAAAAAATTACATGTTGACATTAATTGTTTTTGGTCAGGCCTATCCCCAAAATTTACCAAATTATGTTTACAAACCAATCTGTCTGAATAAAAGCCCTGATAGTGTAAGCAACACACAGCATCCTGAGGCCATTTTGGCGAATAGGTGTCGTGGTGTATTCTTTTCATAATGAGCCAGTTTGTCACCATGTATGTTTTTAGCTTTTTATTTTTCTGGGTGTAGCTGACATTGAGTATCATAGGTGTGGCTAAGAACCTGTCAGAACCAAATTTGTCATAGTAAGTAATCATAGTCTATCATGATTATTTTTGTTTCAGACTGGGAAGAAAATTAAGAAAAAGTTTGAGTTGCTTTGATTTAATGTTTTGATTTACTATTAATTGATATTAAATACATAATGCAATATAATATACAAACACATAAATAATTACTATGAAAAGTACTGATTATTAATATTAAATATTAATTTGATATTGATGTTTTAATATTGAAGTTAAACATGAGGAGGACACTTATCACTGACAAACACGTGTTCTTTGGTATTTTGTGGGATGGTGGCAGAGACCACAGGCTATCTACCAACTATCCCCTAACCTAGTTCTTTCTTAGAGGCAGAGCTATGATTTTGCTCACGCAGAATTATTTTCCATTATTTCCCCACCCCTTGAACTAAGTGCAACGTGCCCAAAATTCTGGTCAGTGAGAAGCAAGTGCAATGCTGTGTATAGTTTCTGAGAAAGTGTCTTAAAGGAGCTAATTCAGCCGACAGATTTTGGGGGCTCTTTTTTTTTGTTTGTTTGCTCCCCCCAGTTGTATTTCTTGATATCCACAACAAGGGTGTGATGCCTGGTACTCGAGCAGCCACCTGGGATACTTGGATTAGAAGCCAGGAGCCAATTGTTGAGAATCATGAGCATAAAGTTGGAAGGAGCCTGGATCCCTGATGACCCCAACCTGCTCTGGGCCTTGCTGTGCTAAAGCAATGAAATTTTAGGTTTTCTGTTAAATGTATTGAACTTAATCTGATACAGGGAGAGAAATAATTGCTTTATATAAATCATGATTCAATACACTTAACCTGCCTTGGGAACTCCTTTTCTTTTGGCTAAGATTTTAAAAACGATAAGTCTTGAAGATATCTGAATGTTCTCTAAACAGTGTCGAAGCAAAATGAAATATTTCATGGAAATTAAAAAGGTATGCCTTTCCTGTGTCACTTGAAAATACTCTCTTGTATTCTTTCCAAAGTTAGGCGCCTGGCTTTGTAGGAAGTAAGGAGACCTGAATGCTTATGTTCACCTAAAGCATGATCTTTAACAAGTCATTGAGTCTCATTTACTTTAATCCCTTCAACTGTTGAAAGAATTTTATTTGCTGGTTTTGTCAGCCAAACTGTGATGTTTTTCAATGTAGAATGATGTTTTATTCACCATTGTAGTCTTCCTTACACCTTGCTTTTGGTTTGTTTTAGTATATATACATGGCATTTAACACTTAATGAGAGCATTACATTAAAAATTTAAATGAAATCATCTTCCCTAAAGACACAGTTTTAAAATTTACTGTACTGGTTTCACCACTTGATCCTCTGCTCCTAAGAATTGTGTGAATAAACTGTGTTCCCTTAAGTCTGAGAGATTCCATATTTTGGTTGCATTCTAATAGCCTGAGGCATCTTCTAATTTTTTCAGTTAATTAATATCTAGAGAAATAAAATATATACAATTTATTATCTTATTAATCCAATAAATCTCCATCACGATCTAAAACTTTTCTTATGCCAACTCAAATTGAGTAAAGGTAAGCTCAACAGACACAGGAAATTGTAGAGGTTGCAGCCCATGACAAATGGAACTTTAATGCTTTCTTCTGTGTGACGAGTGGTGATTCACATGCTAATGGCCTGAGTGCGAATTCTGCTCTTCCACATTAGAGGCTGTACACAACACAGTATATCATTATTATTATTATTAGTAGTAGTAGTAGTAGTAGTAGTAGTTGTAGTAGCAGTTTTAATCCTCACCTGAGGGTATGTTTTCATTGATATTTAAAGAGAAAGGAAGAGGGGGAAGAGAGAGAGAAAAAGAGAGAAAGAGGTAAGAGAAATATCAGTTGCCTCCCATATGTGCCTGGACCAGGGATCTAACCCATAACTTAGGTCTATGCCCTGACCAGGAATCAAAGGGGCAACCTCCTGGCTTATGGGACAACACTCCAACCACCTGAGCCACCTGGTCAGGACAACATATTATCCTATATAATAAAAGTATAGTATGCAAATTGTCCCCCAGGGGGTGGGGCCAGCTGGGGGAAGGGAGCGAGGTCCCGGCTGGCAGCCCGCAACCACTAGGGACCCTACCAGTGCACGAATTTCATGCACTGGGCCTCTCGTTAACTTTAATCACCATGCTGCACATTAGATCCCTAGAGCTTATTCACCTTATAACTGAAGGCTTGTACCCTTTGACTAGCATTTCTCCATCTGCCTGCACCACATTTTAATTTTCATTAGGATACCTATCTATATCTATAGCTTCCTCTCTCCCTCTCTCTCTCTCTTTCTTTCATGTATATACGAGTTTGCTTCTCCAAAACGGATTAGGTGAAAAAAATTCACCCTAGTTAAATAAATTACAGGACTTATTTTCAGCTTGAGCCTCACGTTCATTGACCACTGTTTATTAATGACTTTCACAGGCTTCCTGCACCTGGAAATCACATAGCACTCTCATGCTTCACGTTCAGTTGTCCTGAGGGTAGCAGCCTCTATTACCGGGCTGCTTCTCAGAGGCCCGGGAGTAAATTTCTGTTTTGCTTCCAGCCAAAGTTTTACATATGGCAATCCCAAAGTAACCCCCTAACTTGTTAATAATTACCTCTGATTATACTCAGCAAACAGTTACTGAGGCTCCACGTTGCGACAGGCATGGCTGTAGGCACTAAAAGTAGAGACCAATGTAAAACCTCATGAGAATTACATTGTACTACAGAGAGACAGATTAAGAAAGAAAAATAAGTAAAATTTGAGAGAGAGATGGCAGGATGGAGCGCTTTGCCAATGCGCTCACCAACACCCACGAGAAGACCTGGATAAAACACAAAATCTCTTTCGAGCTACCAGGACGTTGCAGAATCCACAAGAAGTAGAGGCTGATGTTGCAGAGAGGAGGGCACCGGGGAAGGTGCGCTCATCTGCTGTGGGAGAACCCCCACTGTTCCCAGGGAGCATGTGAAGACGGGGGTGGGGGGGTGGGGGGGGGTGGGGGGGGGGGGGCGGGGGCGGGGCACAGGCCGGAATCCAGGAGGGCCACTCGGAGGCCTCCTCTTGGAAAGAGAGACAGCGTGGACCTTCCAGCAACCGTGCGGGGCTGGAGAGGCAACTCGGAGCCTGGGAGTGTCCCTCCAAGACATTTCTTGAACCCAACACCTTCGTGGGGCCAGAGTAACAAAGAAAGGCAGACCCCGCTGATCAACAGGAAGGCCTCCCACAGCCCCGTGGTGCAGGAAGCCAAGGCCTGGCCAGGAAGAGCCGTGGTACCCCCTCTCCCTCCCCTCCCCCAACCCCCCAGGCCCTTAGTGCAGGTCCTTGGAGAGAAGTCAGGTGTTTGACATTTTAATCAGGGCGCTGGGGAAGGGCCTCCCTGAGAAGGAGCCACAGGCGTCAGACCTGCGGGAGGTGAGGAGCCCACCGGCTACCTGAGGAGCGAGGGTTCCCTGTGGGAGCAGGGGTCTGAGGAGCGAGCTCAGCAAGTTCAAGGAAGAGCCAAGGGCTGATGCACCGTGGCCCAGTGTATGCTGGAGGGTGATAAAACGGGTCAGCGAGATGCAGGTGAGTAAGTCTCTGGGACCCCTGGAGATACTCTGGGTTTGGTCTAAATGAGATGAGAGGCATCTGCAGGGCATATTGTAGAGTCTTATATTTTTGGAATAATTTAGGAGTTTGGGTAGAGAACTGTCATGCTCCAGCTTATTACCAGGGACAATCTGGCTTCTGGGTTGAAAATTGACTGAAGTGCGCAGTGTTGGCAGTTGAAAGAGCACTGAGGAGTTTGTTTGTTTGTTTTTAATAACTCAGTGAGAGATGACCGTGGGTTGGACTGGATGAAGATGGTGCCAACGGAGTGGATTCCAAGTATATTTTAAAGGTGACGCTTATAGGATTCACTGACAGATTGGATTTCAAGAAGAGCCAAGGAAGTCTGCAGACATTTTGGCCTAAATGACTGGAAGGATGGGGTTGCCATTAATTGAAAGGGGAAAAGCTGCGGGGTGGGCATTGTTAATGGAGAGGACCAGGAGCTCAGAACTGGAAAGACTAACGTTGCCATGCCTGCTGGGCACATAAGATGGACGGTAGGAGCCTGGAGGTCAAGGGAGAGGTCTGGGGTAGAGCTTTAGAATTCCCAATCATCGGCAGACTGAAGCCCGGATGCCGGGAGCCGGTCCATCCTTGCTGTTTCAAGGGACCTGGCATATATGGCATACTGTTCTTAATATTTTTGCTCACCTTCTTGGCGCTGTGTTTTAACCAAGGTCACCTCTCCGAGAAAGGTTGAATCCCCAGGTAGGGATTTTCCCCTGAAGTTAGGGAGGGAATAAAACCCCTCAACTAAGTGCCAGGCGGGTAATTAATCACTTTAACTACGAACAATCATGCTTAAGCTACATAATCTTTACTCCCTGGAATGGAGATAAGAAATGCCCTAACCTTTGTAATAGAGACTGATAGGATTGAATCAACTGGTATAAATACAGTTGTAACAAGACAGAATTTAGAAGACAGAACTAAGAAGAGAGAACCTACAGACAGAACCTACACAGAACCTACAGACAGAAGAACTTCGCTGGAGAGAACATGGCAAAAGATCCTGGACTGAACCTGACTACAGAAATTGGCAAGAGAACCTGACTAGAACCTGGTGACTGAACCTGACTGGAGAACCTGGACAGAACCTGGCTGGAGATCCTAACCAGAACTTCGCTGGAGATCCTGGCTAGAGATCCTGGCTAGGCTGCTGATCAATTGAACGCTGTCTCCGTGTCATTCCTTCTTCGCCGACTCCGTCCACACCTTTGGGGACCCGTGGACCCGCTGGGGTTGGACCCCGGCACCCGGATGAGATCAACAAGGGAGCGAGGAGTAGGTGGAACCAGAGTTGAGGCTCAACTACTGAGTCCTGGGCCAGTCCACTAGCAAGAGGTAAAGGACAGGGGGAGGAATCCATCGATGAGGCAGAGGAGGAAAACCAGAAACCAGTGAAGAATGTATTTCCAGGGCGGGTGCACCAGCGCTCTGCAGTTCAGGCAAGCTGGTGAGAAATGGCCGTCAGACTCCACAATATGAACATGTCTGCCAACTTTCTGAGCCTGCTTTCCATGAAGTGGTAGGAGAGAGAACCTGACTCAAAAGGGTTCCGGAGCTAAAGAGGAAAGAGACTGAAGACAGTACATACAGAAGAGCTTTTCCCAGAATATTTTTCTGTAGAGAACAGAGAAATGGGGTGTCATAGCTGGAGAGAGAAATAGGACAGAGAGAGGGAGCGATTTCTGGTATTTTCTCTTTAAGTTTAGTTGTGTTTATATTCGTTTGGAGGAGATTGAGATGGATCAAATGATGACGTAGGAAAGGAGCAGAATGTGAGAGCAAGGTCCTTGAGTAGGTGGGAGGAGAGGGAATGAATGCCCGTAGCCACAGACAGAGGCAGTTCTTCCACAGTATCAAAGGCCATGTGTGCGGTACAGATGCGTGCAGGTGGGGAGATGTGGGGAAGCTTGTAGCAGTTCTTGGTCATTTCTGTTTTCTCTGTGAAATAGAAAGCTAAGTAGTAACGGCAAGTGAGTACAGAGGAGGACGCACAGGAGGTCTGAGCAGAGAGAAGGAGGTATGAAGACATTGCCAAGGAGAATGGGGAAGTGAGTGGATTTGGCAAACAGTATGACTGCAGGGCAGCATTAACGTCTGCTTAAGATGTTGATCATGGCTTTCAAGTGAAACTTCTGATCTTGGGCACGGAGTTTATCTCTACCACATTCAATTCTAAATGTGTGGCAGCTGGGAAGGTGGAGAGTTATGTTTAATCAGGGAAAGACTTTGATGAGAGAGATAAAGCTTTCTACTTTTGTCAAACAAGTATAAAGGGATATTTTATGATTTTAGTATGCACTTCTCTGATTTCTTAAAATATACTTTGTAGGCTTTGAAATTCCTCTATGTAGAATGCCTGGTCACACTCTGTAGCCTTTTTTATTTTTATTTTTATTTTTTTGAGGTTCCTGTCATGTTCTTACTGATGTGTAGGAGTTCCTGTATATTACAGATATTATTCCCATCCCAGTTTAGTCACAACTAAACTATTCTTCCAATCTGTCATCTCTTAGCTTTACTCATGGTTTCTTTGTTGGATAGAAAGCCTGGACTTTAATGTAACTAAATGGATCTTTTTATTCCTTTTATGGTAAATGCTTTTTGAGTTTTATTTCAGAAACCTCTGCCTACCTTAGCACTCCATTCGCTGGGGTCACATGGATGTTCTTCTATCTTGTCTCCCATTGACTTTGTCTTTTTCTTCACCTGAAAGGGTAACCCATCTGGAAACCGCTGTGTCGGTGGCGTTAAGTAGGGGACCAGTTTTACTTCTCTAATGATGAGTCGGTTGTCCCACTGCCGCCACTAACTGGTCTCTTTTCCCGGGGGTGTGTGCCACCACCAGTTTTATCAGGCAGTAAGTTCCCGTGTATTCAGTGGTCTCTCTCTGGGTTGTAAGTTAAAATCCATGAGCTTATGTGTCCATTTTTGTGCAAAAGCTGCACTGGAAATTCTTGGTAAACCCACTTGAACACACAGCAGCACATGCCCATCCTGCTGGGGAGCAGGTGAGGAACTCGCACCCGGCCATGTTTGACCTGAGACATCATTTCATTAGTCATTACAAATAACCTGAACAACAGAAGAAGAAAAGCAAAGAATTACTTGCCCCCCACCTTCTCAGAAGTTGTTCATTCCTGTATTCATTGGCTCACTCATTCAACAAATACTGATGAGGTGCCTACTGTGTGTCAGCATTCAGGATGGATAGTGTGGGGACACAGGGGTGGACCCAAAAGGACAGGCCGCTGCATTCCTGACCATGTCCAGTCCTTGCTGAGAAACAAGCATTGATCAAGTAACTACTCACACCCATTGAGCCTTATAATTGTGACCAGAACTCTAAAGAAAAGGCGACAATTTAAAGAGGACGATTTGACCTGATTAGAGAGTATCTGACCCGCTAGGGAGGAAATGAAAGTTGGTATTTGTCGGAGGAAGACAATTCCAGGCGGGTCAAAGAGCATGTTGAGAGCACCTCGGGGAGGCGGAGCCTCGGTAGCGTGAAGGCCTGAGAAAATACAGGTTTAAGTGTGGCAACGTGAGAAGCCAGCAAGGGGAGGAGAAAGCAGGGGACGGGTGCTTTCAAAGAAGCCGGGAACACCTAACCGGTTTGGCTCAGTGAGTAGAGCATCCACCTGTGGACTGAGGGGTTCGGGGTTCGGTTCCCCTCAAGGGCATGTATCTTGGTTGTGTAGGGCGTGTGCAGGAGGCAGCTGATTGATGTCTCTCTCTCATGGATGTTTCTAACTCTCTATCCCGCTCCCTTCCTCTCTGTAAAAAATCAATAAAATATATTTAAAAAATAAGAAGAAGCCGGGAAACAATATATCCTAGGTCAGGCTGTCTCACAAAAACAGTGAGTGTCTTGCCCGAGGTCCAGTTAAGAAGGCGACATTTCATAATCTATGGGCAGATCTTAACACATGATTTTTGCATTGGTAGTTTTCATCCTTTACAGAATGCACTTAAACTTCACTTTGCACTGACCTTGAGGTGAATCTTCTCTGTTCTTTCAGAGAGGAGGCAGGAGATGTGAATCTCAGGTGGTGAGTACTTGTCCTATCCAACCTTTTAATACTTCCTCAGGCGCTGCCCTTGAGCAAGGGCCCTTCGTGTCTTGTCACCCAAAGTAGAGAGTATGTAGAGAGCACCCAGGGGAGGGGGAGCCTCGGTAGCGTGAAGGCCTGAGAAAATACTCCCCTTCGTGTCACCCAATGTCAAAAACAAGGCCTGAGACACAGTAGGTGCTCATTAAATACATGTCAAATTAGTTAATTAGTAAAGCAAACATAAAAAATTTGTAGTTTGAAGGATATATTCATTCATAGCATTCCCGGGGGATAGCAACCGCATCTATTAAGGCAGACGTGACCCCGTGAACCATCCCTGGGCATGTTCTGCACAACCTTCTAATATCCATTCATTGGCGTGTTTCTAATGGGGGTTTAAGTAAAAAAATATATATACTCTAATAAGAATTGATTTAGTTTATTTCACATTTTATCTCTTATGTGGTTCAAAAATGTACTTTGAAAAGTAATGGAAATTGAGTTTGATTAGTATACTATGTTTTATCAAGGCCAACTTTGAAAAAAGAACTTCAAAGAAATATAGACAGCATTAAAAATAAATACTTTATTGCTCGATCAAGGCTTTTCCCCCCTCCCATTATAAAATGATTCTTTTAAAAATATTGGTGTACGTTTTAGCTCAAACTGTGGCATCTCATCTTAGTTTACAGTTCATGTATTTACGTCAGACAAGGTCTGGGGTTGAGGGGGAGGGGAATGAAGGGTTTGGGAGTGATCAGTGAATTGACAGTGGAGGTCAGCCCTGGGCCAGGACCTGAAGAGAGGTGCTGGAGGATCAAGACAAGGGAGCTGTCATAGGGATGAGGTGGGTGGGGAACGTGAGTGGGTTGTAGAGAGATGGGGTCAGGACTTGGGGAGCACTGAGCGTATGCCAGGCTTTATTCTGCATGTCTTCCATGCATCACATCATTTAATCTCGCAACAACGCTGAGGAGCCAATGCTCCGTGCTCACTTTATTGTGGTCATCAGACATTTCCCTGTCTCCTCTCTGTTACCTAAAGGGAACCAGACAATGTCCTTTCATCGTTTTCCTCCCTGAGGTCTGTTTCACTTGCTTCTGGGCTCCATTCGTTGCCATATACCACCACGCTGAGATAGATTTGCCCTAAAGATCCAGTGTCTGTGAGGATCCTCCTTCCCCCGCCCCACCCCCACCCCCAGGTCCAGTAGCGGGAGCACAGGGCGAGCTGTCTATGTACACATCAGTGAGGAAGTGGGAGCTTTTATTGCCATTAATATGTTTAGTTTCTAGTTTCAGAAATTAGGAAATTGTGAAGCTTGGCTGCGGAGATGTGGCCCACAGGCCTCTGGTGGCCATTTGCTCATCTCTTTAAGGGCAACTCTGGTTCTGGCTTTCTTTCAGAAATGAACACCCCTGTCCATTTGACCAAAAAAATCAATCACAAGAAGACTCACTAGCTTAATTTTAGGCGCGGAAGGGACCACAGGCGGCATCCGGTTTCACTTTCGTCATCTTACTCAACAAATGGCAATGCTGAGGCCTGAGCAATGTCTGAGTAGCTCAAGACATAGAGGATGTTACTCCTGGCTTTGGGTCTGATGCACCGTGTACGAGAGCCCAATGGGAAGCCGCTGCAAGTCAGCAGGATCACCTTCCCAGCCAGCAGCCGTTCTTCTAGAAAAGTCCCCCACCCACACGTCATTGTTTCTTCAAACTTGTACCTATTTTTTCAAAATTGGGTTGTGGCGAAATCCAATGACCGTACAGCCGAATGGAAACACCTTACATAAATTGGGCCACATATTTATAGAGTAAATAGTGTGTATTTCATTGAAAAGTTTCATAATGAAGCAACAACAAAAACCACCATTCTACAAGCCTCAGTCACTTACCTAGTGTGACAGATGAAAGTAAATATCTAAGATGAATTCTTTTCTAACGGCTCCCCCACCCTTTTTTGGAATGGGGCAAACATGAGCCACCCTTACAGGCAGCAGAAGTCAAGGGGAGGCAAGTGTTTGGAACCGTCCTGCTGTCAAAGGCTGTGACGCTAGCCTGAGTAAATTTCTAGAACCGGAAAAAAACTAGTTTGCGTCTCTATTTTTGGGAAAGCTGCACTTTAGAGATGATGATGTCATCCGTAGGATGATGTGTTTCGATGAAATCATTGCTGGAGAAACATGAGGGTTACAACCTATAGAAAGAGGATGTCAACTCTAGTCTGGTGCTCATGACCCAGGCTTCTGCTATTAGCAAAGATTCAGTGATAAACGTTATGGATATGAAATCAACCAAACAGCTCATTATGCGCTTATGCACTAATAAGATAGAGCACGGGGACACACACAGATGCAGGGCCTGTGCAGTGTGCTCAGTACGCAGTACGGCGCGCATTTTGGTTTTGTGTTATTAGGATGCTACGTGGTTTCAAGGACTGAAGTGGTGTGAGTGTTATGCTTGGCGTTTCAAACAGGTTTCGCCAAACATCCTTGAGAGGACAAATGAAGTGAAATAGACAAGTTTCCCCCGGGCAGGGCCAGGTCGGGTTTCCTGGTTTAAGATGGTAATTGCAAAGCAGTGCAGAAGGGTGAGTCAGGCTGCCCTGTCATTGCTTTCTGAAGGGCTGAGAGCCCTGCTTTTGTGCGTTAAGCTTCCCAGGAAGGTGCTGCAGTAAGTCGCCTGGTTTAAGTGCACTTCAAGTCAAAACGCACATTCGATCCCATTCTTTTTTTCTTTCTTTCTTTTTCTCACCACAAACTCTGGTTTCGGTGGTAGGAAAGGAAGGATACATTTCCACCAGGTGCCCGGGAGTCCAATTTACGCGATAAATGATAAGGCCAGTGGTTAGTTAAGCTTTCATAGTGATAAGGGACGATTTTGGAGAAAACCAGTGGCCCACATGGAGCCAACCTCTAGGACCTCAAGCCATGCGTTTTCCCTAGTAACCCAGCCTGGGTCTCCTTTTCTTGGAGCCTGGGTAAACAGACGGGGTGGGGAGAGCAGGTTTACAGTCGTTCCTGTGGACAATATTACAGTCATTAATAGATAATAATGCAAATATGATCTGTGTGCTTCACGTACTCACATTTGTAAACAGACCTGTGCCCACCCCTGTATATAATATATGGTTGTCTTTAACTTACGCTCCCTTTTCTTGTCTCATTGTCATATTGGCCATGAGATTTCTTCACGCGCGTGCACACACACACACACACACACACACAGCTGAAATGACTCAGTTACAAATGAAAAGCCTGCGGGAGGCAGGGAGGGCTGCTGGACATTTACTTAAACAAAAGAGTCTGCAAACTAGTCTTCCCGGGTCAACCCTCTGGCCGGAGGTGGTCTGTGCCGTCTGGAGCTGACCCGGGCAGAGGCAGGGGCAGGGGCAGGTCGGGTCCGAGGCTGGGCCGCACTGAGCTTGGCCCCGCGCCCCGCCCGCCTGGAGGCCCGCGCTGGCACTGGGCGCACCGGCAGGGCTCCCCTGGGCAGGGCTCCCGGCTAATCCCCAGGCGGCACCGGGCGGGGGCGATGGGCATATAGGTGGCGGCGCCGTGGGAAACGGGTGCGCAGGGGAGGGTGGCGGCCGAGGGAGTGCCCACCGGCGCATCTCCCAGAAACGCGGACTTAGGAAAAGGCGGAGGAGGGGCCGGCCCGAGGCTTTGGACGCGGCTGGAGCCCCACCCCACCCCACCCCGGGCGCAGGAAAAGCCCCTGCGGTCCGAGGCCCGCGCTTCAGAGGCTCCGGAGAGACGCGGATCCTGCGCCCGCTCGCTCCGCCGCCGCGCGCCCGACCCCTCTGGGTCCCCATCTGCGCCCCCGCCCCGCCTGCGCCCTTGACCCTTCTGCGCCCCCGGCCCGCCTGCGCCCACCCGCTGCTGCCCCGGACCCCGGCCGTGTCCGCCCAGCGAGCGCCCATGGCGGCCGCCCCAGCCCCGCGCGACCCGAGCCGAGCCCTGAGCCTGAGCCGGCTGCTGCTGACCCTCGCGGTGAGTGCCCGGCCCGGTCCGGTCCGGTCCGGTCCTGCTCCGATCAGACGGGGCGCGGGGTGCTGGGGGCAGGGTGGTGGGCAGCGCCGTTGGCGAGCCCGGGACCAGCGAGCAAATGGAGCTGGTGGCTCGCCGGGGAGGGCGGAGGAAACGGGAGAGGCTGGCGACCGGCGCCGCGAGCCGATCCCCGGGTAGCGGAGGCGTCTCCGCAGATATGATCAGATCAGCGGGCGGCCTGCGCCCAGCGGGAAGCATGGCCTCCGGGCGCCTGGGGAGCCCGCGCCCCTGCGCGCCTTCCGGGCCCGCGCCTCCCCCTGGGTCCAGGCCACCTGGGGGGCCTCCGGGCGGACCCGAGAAACGCAGGGCCCGCGGGCGGCTGTGGGAGTGAGTGTGTGTGTGTGTGTGTGTGCGCGCACACGTGTTCGCGCGTGTGTGGTCGGCCTGGACCCCGGCTCCTACCCTCCGCAGGTGGCAGATGCGCGAGCCCTCGGTGAGCCCCGTGGTTTCCATCTTCCTTTTTGGCCACCCTGGGAGCTCACCTTCGCCTTGATTTTGAGGAAATAACCACCCAGATCCCCGCTCCCCGGAGGGAAGCGTCTGGTTCGCCTGCGCTCCGCCCTCCGCCCACCCGCACAGCCGCGACCCTCCCCCGGGCTGGGAGCGGAAGGGGTGGCCCGTCGGGTGGGACTGGGAGGGCTCCGGGGCTGACAGGCTGGGGCACCGGAAGCCGCAGATCCGGTGAGGGAGCGGCCCGGAGGGTGTGTGGCCGGAGGTGACCCAGCCTGGCCTCCGGGGCTTCTGGAAGGAGAAGTGGTAACTGGAGCTATCAAAACGGAGAACAGCGGCCCTGACCATTTTGGCTCAATGGATAGGGCGTCGGCCTGCGGACTCAAGGGTCCCAGGTTCGATTCCGGCCAAGGGCATGTACCTTGGTTGTGGGCACATCCCCAGTAGAGGGGGTGTGCAGGAGGCAGCTAATCCATGTTTCTCTCTCATTTATGTTTCTGACTCTCTGTCCCCTCTCCCTTCCTTTCTGTAAAAAAAAAAATCAATAAAATATACTTAAAATTTTTTAAAAAAAATTTATTAAAAATAAATTAGAACAGCTAGCAAAGACAGTAGGGGCAACAAGTGCAAGTTTACGGTCTGGGGCTGCACACTATTTGCCCGAAGGTCAGCTGTTGCCAACCCCTGTGACACATTTCAAAAGGGGCAAACTGACGTGGAGACTCGCGTTGGGTCTGCAGTCAAACCCGATGGACAGGGACTGGCCAGACAGACGGACCTGGGAAGACTCCTGCGGGGGGAGGAGGGGGGGTGTCGGTGCTGCAACAGGGGCTGAAATAGTGGGACAGTGTCCCCCCTTCGCTACCGCTCTTGCTCTTACTTTTCTAATAAAGCGAATTCCTCAAATTGTTAGGTAATGAAATTGTAGTTGTTACTATTGGAAGGTCCTTAGAACCCCATGGAATCCAAACCCTTCACTAAATTCCTGGGTCCTTGTTTTTTTTTTTTCTGTTTTTTAAGGAAAAGGGGTGGTTAGTCACAGGCAGTAAGTAGCATTGCCTGCATTCACCACAGATCCTTTTAGAAGAAAGTGGTGATGAGTGAATAAATACATGGCGGTCCTGCTTAGCTTCACAGCAGGATAGAGCAGAGGTGGCTGGGGAGAGAGCAGGGGCTCTGGGTGCCCCTCATTCTGCTGCCCTGAGTGGGAGGGAAGGCCTGGTGTGAGGCCCTAAGTGGATCCTCCGCCCTGGGCCCCTGCAGAGCTGGGCCGCCTCAGTGGCTGCTGTGGTCCTGGGCCTCCAGCGGGGCAGGTGCGTAGAGACTGTCTGAGTAGGAGATATTAAATAAGCATGACTTTGGAGGACGCCCTTGACATTTGATGGCCCGCATACACCAAGGAATCCTTCCCCATTCCACTTCCCCCCCACTTCACCTCTGGCTTCTGCCTGAACACCCATGAAGCGTCTCTCTCTAAAATCATCAGGCGTCGTTATTGCTAAGTCCACATCACCCCTTATACCTCTCCACCGGGGAGATCGTGCCTTTATTCTTGAAATTCACTCATCTCTTCTTCAGAATCGGACTCCCGTTCTAGGTCTGGGCCCTACAATGTCATACAGGTGCCTACGGGCTAGTATACTAAATCCGTTTTGCTAGTTTGGATATCTCCATTGAACACGAGGCCTTTATATCCCTCTACCCTGGGATGATGTGTGGCACATTTATCTTCCCAGACAATGTTGCCTTTCTCCTGGCGTCCTGTATTTCAGTGACCCTCCATACACCTTGTTCCTCAAGGAAGTCTGGAAGCTGTGTGTTTCTCTCCCCACTGTTCCCCTCCCTCGATCCACCTTTCAGCCCCTTTAAATCCACATTCGGAAATATCTCCTGGGTGCCTTCACTGCTCTCCATCACCTCTGCTGCTACTCATTGCTGTTGCAAATAATGCCACCATGCACAGACCTTTATATACGTTCTTTCATATATGGGAAGTGTATCAAACATATGGGAATAGATTACCGGAAATGGGATCTCCAGGTAACAGTATAAATGACTGTACTTCTCGTAGGTGTCACCAGCTCCTCCCCCCTCCATAGAGGTTGTAAATGACTTGCTAGAAAGCTATTTTATGATAGATGGCATATCACATCATTGAGGAGATAGATGTACACGTAGCACACCACACTGTGTGTATGTGGCATGAGGCCGCAGTACTTAATCTGGGCAGTCATTTGGCAAAAGATAAAGAGCTGAACTTCGGGCAAATAGCGTGCAGATGGTAAACTTGCCCTTGTTGCCCCTACAGTCTCACTAGCTGTTCTAATTTTTTTTTTTTAATTTTAAAATATATTTTATTGATTTTTTTTTACAGAGAGGAAGAAGCATGATGAATTTCTACTTAAATTTGGAGTAGAAATGTATGGCTCAGATTTCAAAAGCCGTTTATTAAAACTGAGAAAATCAGTAATATCAAAACATACAGACGCAAACACTTGTCCATGGCAACAAACTGTGCCAAAGTCAAAGGCAACTGACAGTGGAAAAAAAATTTTCAGATCACATTTTTAAAGGTTAATCTAATATATAAAGTGCTCTTCTGAATCAAGAATATGGACATGAACATGGACATGAAAAATTCCCATAAAGTAACAAAAACGGCCTATAAAAATTTTTCAACCTCATTCGTAATAAGAAAAGATGAATTTAAGGCTATGTTGAGTCATTTCTTATTTGGTAAACATCCAAAAGTTTGACAGCTTGCTGTGTAGGCAAGAAGGTGAAGAAATTGAAAGTCTCATAGACAGCTGGTAAATGGAACAAAAATTACTACCTTTATGGGCTGTTACAGGTACATCACATGCAAATTGAAACTGACTTCTCCCTTTCCAAATTGAATGCATCTAATATCTTTCAGTTCTTCATATACGAATATCTCATTATTTTTATTTTTAAGACTATAGGATCTTTTAATATGTGCTGAGGCTATTATCCTTTCTTTGCATTTCTTTTTCATAATTTTCCTGTCTATTCCTAATTATTGTTATTTTCTTATGACCTTTTAAATCATCTTGTCTAGTTCCAGTAAAAATACTGTTGGGATTTTTATTAGGACTATAAAATTTATAACAGTTAAAATTGATACATTTACGTTGTTTATTTTCCTTTTCAAAATAAAGATATGTCTTTGTTGCAAGCCCACTTCTGTGCCCTTGAGAAATATTTTCAGATTTTTCTCAAGTAGGTTTTACATGTTTCTTGTTAAATTTACTCCCTAGGATTCTATTTTATTGCTGTTGAAAATGATTTATTCTCTTCCATGATATTACTTAACTGGTTTTATTTTTGTGTATGAATATTGATGACTTCTATATTTTAATTGTTATTGCTGCTCCTTTACTGAAGTTCTCTTACTGTTTATGGTAATTTATTGGTTGGTTTGCTGGGGTTTTGCAGCAAATAGTAAAAGTAAATAATCGTATCAAATGCAAATAGAGACTTTTTTTTACTTCTTCCTTTCCAATTCATATGCCATCTCCTATCTTCCTCTTGCCTGATATACTTTAACTAGGGGCTCAGTGCACAAATTCGTGCACCTTGGAAGGAACTGTGGGCTGCGAGGCTGCGGTGGGCACAGGGGTGAGTCTTGGCCCATCCTCCGTGCGCCCACCCAGCCCCTCCCGCCGTGGTCCCCAGTCCCCTGTCTGCCAGCAGCCCCACTCCCGCCACCGCCGCTCCCATGTGCTGAGGGCACTGGCCCAGCTCACACTCACTGACAGCACTAAGCGATTGGGGCTGGTGCCAGCAATGGGTGCAAGCGGGGCCAGCGCCATCAGTGGGTGTGAGTGGTGGCTGCTGCCCTGATCGACCCTCAGGAGCAGAGGGAGGTGGAGAAGCCCTCAGGGGTGATTGGGGCTGGCAGTTACCACTCGCACCCACTGATGGTGCTGAGCGATTGGGACCGGCACCGGGTGCCAGCAGTGGGTGTGAGCAGGGCTGGCGCCAGCAGCAAGTGTGAGCACCCAGCAGGACCACGGCGCACGGAAGCAAAGAATTTTCAGTAACCACCAGATGCTCGCCCTGATGACAGCGACTGGCACCCCACCTCGGTCTAGCTCCCCTGCTCACCTGCTCCACCAACCTGCTGCAGCCGATGCCCGCCATGTTCCACGCTCTGCTGCCTGCTGCTGACGCCTGCCATGTTCTGCACGCACCCCCTGGTTGTCAGCACATGCATAGCAACTGGTTGTTTGGTTGTCCAGTTGTTCCGCTGTTCAGTCTATTTGCATGTTAGGGTTTTATATATATAGCTGTAACATTAACTGTAAACAATGGCCTTTGAAAGTCTGTCTTGTTTCTGAGTTTAGTGTGGCTGCCATTTGTGCTTTCCCATTGATGTTGTGATTACAATCTATATTATAAAAGCCTAAGCTACCATACGACCGAACGACTGGTCAACCAGTCCCTATGACACACACTGACCACCAAGGGGCAGACACTCAATGCAGAAGCTACCCCCTGGTGGTCAGTGAGCTCCCATAGCCAACCTCCCGTGGCCCCTCCCCCTGGCCAGCAAACCTCTCGTGGTTCCTCCCCCTATTTGGCAGGCCCCATCCAGCAGGCCCCTTCCGGCAGCCAGCAGGCCCCTGCCAGCCTGGCCCCGATCGGCACTGGGCAAGATGGTCCCGATAGGCCCTGATCGCCAGCCAGACCTAGGGACCCCTCCGTGCATGAATTTCGTTCACCGGGCCTCTAGTATAATATAAAAATCATATTGAAGAAGTTTACTCCTGGGGATTTTATTTTATTGCTTCCTATTTGGGGCCTTTAAAAAAAAAAATCAAAGAGCGGTTATTGAATTTGGTCAACTGTCTTTCATCATAGTGTTGATCACATGCCAAGCCTTTGTGTGAATTCCTGGCATGAGTTCCTAGACCAAGCAATTGACAGGAATGTGTATCCCAGACCCATGCGAGGGCCAATTAACCTCCAGCTCACCCCTACGATGAAGGCTTTAGGTTTGGTCCCAGGTTAACGTGGGTGACACTTGTCTTAGATGAAGGTGGACCCATGTTTTGATTTCACTCTTTTCCAGGGAATTCAAAAAAATAGTCAAATCTTTTCAGATCAGAAGGCATTTCTAGTTACTATTCTGTGTCCCTCCTTTACCCTATTTTTGCCTAGTGATTCCTTGCTAGATGCTTTAGGATGCTACAGAACAACATAGCCATCATTTTCATTTTTGGCATGGGGTTTGTCTGAATGTCCTGGCTGCCTTTATTGGAAATGAAAATTGTTTTCCAGATCCATTCTTCACACAGGTCAGACTTACTTATTCAAATGGAAAGGTTCTCATGTAATTTACCTGCTTAAAACCAGTCTTTGTCTGATTCTTCGTAGGAAATAAGATCCATGTGCCTTGTTAATGCTATTCAGAATCTGCCCCCACCTACTTGTCCGAATACATTTTAAACTTCTGTTCCTCTCGTGCTATATGCATCAGATTTTCATGTTCAGGCCTGTGTCGTCTCCGAGCCTCTACATATGTCATTCCTCTGCTTGGAACATATAAACTCTGCTCCTTCTTGACACGGATGGCAGTGCAGCCACTCTTCAGGTGACATCATCTGGCTCTTACAGGGGCGAGTTTCCCCGCTCTCCCATATCCCATGGCACCCTGTGCTCCCTGTTACAGCACTTCCCCTCCTTTGCTGAAATTGCAAATGTGCTTTACCCTTGAGCTGAGTGTTTTGTGAGGATCGTGTTTACTTCTCGGTGTCTGACACATAGGAGACAGTCATGAGTATTTGTTGAATGCATGAATGAATGGATGTATAGGACACGTATCCAAAGTATTGTCTTCATTCATTCTTTCCTTCTCCCCGGTTTTTACGCAGTTCAGGTCACCATCCTCCCTCTCTTCGATTCCTACTATAGCAGTGGTTCTCAACCTCCCTAATGCCGCGACCCTTTAATACAGTTCCTCATGTTATGGTGACCCCCCCAACCATAAAATTATTTTCGTGTCTACTTCATCACTGTAATGTTGCTACTGTCATGAATCGTCATGTAAATATCTTGATATGCAGGCTGTATTTTCATTGTTACAAATTGAACATAATTAAACATAGTGATTAATCACAAAAAACAATATGTAATTATATATGTGTTTTCCGATGGTCTTAGGCAACCCCCAAAGGGGTCGCGACCCACAGGTTGAGAACCACTGTACTATAGCTTCCAAACTGGTCTTCTTGCTTCCATCTTTGCTTCTCTGTAGCCTATTGTCACATAGTCACCGGAATGAGTCCATGCAAATGAAGAATGATTTTATGTAAATGCTTGCCAGAATATGCCTCTGCAGCTCCTGAACCTGGTGCTGCTCCTCTCTGCACTCAGAGTAAAGTCTGCACTCCTTCGTGGGGCCTTGTAGACCCTGTGTGATATGCCCCTGACTGTCTCTTTAATATCACCTCCTGTCACTCTTCCCTCACTGTGCTCTGCCACAAGGGCCTCCATTTTGTTCCCATAAAACACAAGTTCCCTTCCAGGACATTCGCTCTGGTTTGTCCCCCAGAAGACTCTTCCATGGTGAACTGGTTGGTTCACTTCCTCATTTCATTCAAGCTTCTGGTCTTCCCTCTGTCACTCTCCGTGTCTTGTTTTTCTTGTAACATGTATCTCTTGGCGTCATGTGACCTTTGTGCATTTGTGTATTAACTGTTTTAGTGTCGTTATGATGTTATCTCCATGAGGTCAAGGACTTTGCTTTGTTCATTGCTGTAGCCTTTGACCACTGCCTAGCAGCTCGTAAGCAGCCCCTGAATGTTGGTTGAATGAGTAAGTGGATGCTCGCTTGCCGTCACCTCAGTCATCTGACTCCACTCCTGTTCTCTCTGGACTCTGCAGCCCGGACAGTTCCTCCCATATTTTAATTTCCAGCTCCCACACTCTCTTCATTGTGTCTGTCCCAGTTTCCAAGTGAAATATAATTCTGTGTTACCTGATTCTTCACATGTAATTAAAATTAAATAAAGATTCTTCAATGTGTGTTGGAAGTAAAATTAATTTTTAAAAAATATATTTTTATTGATTTCAGAGAGGAAGGGAGAGGGAGTGAGAGATAGAAACATCGAGGATAAGAGAGTCATTAATTGGCTGCCTCCTGCATGCCCCTTACTGGGGATGGAGCCCTCCACCCAGGCATGTGCCCTGTCCGGAAATTGAGCTGTAACCTCCTGGTTCATAGGTCATTGCTCAACCACTGAGCCACGCCTGCTGGGCAGAAGTAAAATATTTTATTCAAATTTTGCTGGCTTTAATTTATGTTTATAGACTTTGTAAGTAATGATGTAAATGTTACTTTTACTTATCTTGCATTTGGTCAAACTATAGAAGAAAAATTGTGCATTTTTCAGAAGCATCCATTGTAAAATTTCAGAGAAAATGGCATTAAATTGCAATGTGTTCAGATATATATTGTATTGGAATTGGCTGGTTCACCATAAATCACTAACTCATAAAAAAAAAATTTAAGTAAAATATTTTCTAAAATGACCTTAACTCTCATTTATGAGAAGATGGGCCTTCAAAATAAGTTTGTATTTCAAAGTTAAGTGCTCGCTCCTGTGAGGTGTTTTACATGGAAACGGTCCGCATCACCCCAGGGCAGTGAGCCAGTGCTACTCTCTAGAAGCACCGGGGTCTTATTCAGGCTGCTATTGATCTGGCCCCACAGCTCATTTAGGCAATTGACAATTAATTGAAACGTTTTGCTGGATCATTAAATTTGTTTTTGTTTCTCTTTCCTATTTACACACCTGTGCTGCCTTCCTAATAGTTTTGGTGCTTCCTGGCATAGGTTGTCTTTGGTTCCTCAATATACCTACTGAGTTTGGGAAATTATCACTGACTTTGTTTTATAGAATAGGAGACAAAGAAGGGAGGGATTCTCTGAGTTTCCATTCTCTGTGAAGGAGCGAGCCAGGACTCTCAGTCTATTGGTTTCTTCTTACCCCTGACACAGTTTTTCTGATTCTTTACTCCCATGTAATTATTATCTTATTTTGTTAATTATATAAACTGATTTATAATTGTAAAATTTATAACTTGTATAAACACACACATACATATATATGTATACATTAGAAGTATTTTTAATTCACAATGTTGAATTGATTTTTAGATTTTAACATGTGCCTGTGATGCCTGCAAAACAGTGACACTACATGTTCCCTCGAAACTGGATGCTGAGAAGTTTGTTGGTAGAGGTAAGAAACTGCCAAAATAGGTAAAACCCTAATTTGTACAATCTTGTAAAATGAGTGTAACTTTCAGAGGAATAACTATATTGGAAGAGTTAGAACTAATATAGCACATTATCATTTATAATGCTTATGGTATCATTCCAATGAAAGGAATATTGTTTTTTTATTTAAAAACATGATTATATGAAATAGATAAAATGTTTACTTTGAGTAATAAAAATTATTAATATTTGAATTAATTGAAGGATATGGTATATGTTTTAACATGTTTCTGTGAAATTGAGAAATTGTATTGAAACTATTTCCTAAATTTAATGGTATTGTTTTTGGATTTTTGTCCTAAAACATTTTGGCATCTTATTGACATTGATTTTCACATACTGTTTTTGCAGTAATTAATTTTTTACACAACTCAACTGTATAAGAAAAAAATCAGACCAATGAGAACACAGAATATGATGACTATTTAATAATAGACATAAAGAGTTCAATAATATCTTAATTCAATAACTGCCAATTTTAATTGTCTAGATTCTACTTACTTCAAATGTACTAATTTCCTGTAATAAAGAAAAACTTTTGGGAATTAGTTTAAATATTTAAACAATGGGGTTTAAATGCTTTTATATCGAGACAAATGTCTCTCTTTAAAAGGGGATAGTGTATGTGTTAGAAGTGATGCATGTGCTAATCTGTGTTTAGCACAACTTAAATAACCAGAGTTTCATATTTTTTAAAAAAAAAAACACAAAAAGTTTACAAGTGTCAGTGTAGCTGATTTTGAGTTTTTGCCCTCCCCCTCCCCCGCCCCCGGCATGCATTACTGCTAAAACCATATACTGGTATGTTTGACCTTACAAATGGTTGCTGTGCACACTTTTTTGCAGTGAACCTGAGGGAGTGCTTGAAGTCCGCAAATCTAATTCATTCAAGTGACGCCGATTTCCAAGTTTTAGAAGATGGTTCAGTCTACACAACAAACGCTGTTCTGTTTCCCTCCGAGAAGAGACATTTTACCCTCTCACTTTCCAACTCTGAGAGCCACGAGGAAAAGAAAATGCATGTCCTTTTAGAGCATCAAACAAAGGTACCAAACTACAAAACGAAGTAGATGAAGGATTTCCTTCAGGGTAGCTAACATTACCAGGAAAATGTGCAGTCAGAAAAGCCGCGGGCTGGTTTAGCTTGAAGAAGGATGGAAACCATCATGCAGTGAATCAGTATTCAAATGGACAAGGATTGTGCGACATGGGTTAATGAGAGGTAGTAACTTGGGACATGAAAGAACTTGAGAAGGGCTACAGCATAGGAGCTTGAGATTGGACACGAAGGAGCGCTTTTTATCTTCACTGTAGAATCGATTTTTAAAAACAAGTTTTGAAACTGTCTCTGGAGGCCTCGCGGTCCCTTAGCATGATTTTCAGTGTTAGAAAGTAGATGGCTGTCCTAGGTTGTGGTTTGACCCGACCTATGCTTAGGACGTTGTGGCACCCAAGGTCACAGTGCCTTCTGTCCAGCCATTGGCCGTTACTCACTGCAGCAGTTGGAGGGTTCACGTTTCTCTCCTCGTTCTGACAGATCTCTCTGTGGGTTCCCCGACTCCTCCCAGTTGTTGGTGAGTGGAAGATGCTTACACTCAACTCAGAAGGACGCATGGTCTACTCATTTTCTTTGTGTATCTCTCCTTCCATGTTTTTGCATGGCAGTGTGACCAGAGTAAACTTTTTTTTCAGTTTTGCTTCTCGGCTTACAATTTCATCTCTCTTCCTTCCGTATACCCATCAAGTTATTTTCGCAAGGGGATCGCTGTGTTGTTTCTTCATTAGCATTTTGCAGTGTTGATGTTTAGCTTTATTTTCAAGCACAACCCGTTCATACACCTCCCAGCGAATCCCCATGAGGGCAGAAAGATGCATCGATGTTCTAATGCTTGAGGATAAAATGGTCGCTGACTTTATTTTTATTTTTTTTCTAAATGAGGCACTAAAGCAAAGTCATCCCAAAGAAAAAGTTCTCAGACGTGCCAAGAGAAGATGGGCTCCAATTCCTTGCTCAATGATGGAGAACTCCTTGGGTCCTTTTCCACTTTTTCTTCAACAGGTACAGTCTGCTTTCTTTCCACTGGGAAGGGCTATGGTTTCCGCCATTTTTTTTTTTTATTTAAACAGTGAGTTTTTAAAGCATAGTGGTGTATGAATATATTAATGAATGGGTATGTATAGCATATGTTTAAATATATGGGTATAAATATGCCTTTATACCTACATGTACTTTTTGCAGTTTTAGTCACGCAAGGGCCATTAATAAAACTGTAAAGCCCATTTAAGACTTTCAAACACATGGTTTCTTAATGAATTTTCCTATCAACAAGGGGATCACAGAGCCTGGGTATGGTCTAGAAAACTCCCAACATCTCTTGTGAAAAAAGGATGAAAGTCGCTTGTTGAGTAAAGGCCAAATGCTGTGAAGGAAAGAGACACATACATCTTCCTTTGCTTATCCCCAGGTCCACTGCTTCCATCAACTGGATCCACATTCTCTCTCTCTCTCTCTCTCTCTCTCTCTCTCTCTCTCTCGTCCACTGCTTCCATCAACTGGATCCACATCTCTCTCTCGCTCTCTCGTCCACTGCTTCCATCAACTGGATCCACATCTCTCTCTCTCGCACTCTCTCGTCCACTGCTTCCATCAACTGGATCCACATCTCTCTCTCTCTCGCGCTCTCTCGTCCATTGCTTCCATCAACTGGATCCACATCTCTCTCTCTCTCTCGCTCTCTCGTCCACTGCTTCCATCAACTGGATCCACATTCTCTCTCTCTCTCTCTCTCTCTCTCTCTCAGGTCCACTGCTTCCATCAACTGGATCCACATTCTCTCTCTCTCTCTCTCTCTCTCTCTCTCTTTCTCTCTCTCTCTCTCTCTTCTCTCTCTCTCTCTCTCTCTCTCTCTCTCTCTCTCTCTCTCTCAAACATTTAGTGAAAACCATAGCAGCTCTCTTTGCCTTCTTCCACTACCAGTGGCCACCACCATTTGGTCCATGACTTGGGTTTCTTTTCCTCAGTTCTTGACACGGTGAGAGAGAATCCTCCTTTACATCCCACCCACAGACTTCATGCGGCTGAGACACCAGCAAATAAAGCTGAGGAAGAAATGGCTGGAAAGCAGTTGTGCTCATCATCCCAGCGTCACAATCTTACCAAGAGGTTGAACACAGCTTGGGAAAAACTTGCTTTTGAATCAAGCACCGGATCAGATTATTACCCTTGCCAAGATATGATGCCATTTTTAGTCTCATGATCCCCCACCCGACACACATAAACTCAGCCCCTGTAATAAAGCAGATGCTGACAGATAATAAGCACTAATTCAGGAGAGCATTTTCCAAGTTTTTGCCATCCAGGCAGAACACTTCATCTCAAATATTATATCATATGGGGTGGGCAAATGTAGGTTTACAGTTGTGAGCATGTGAAACAGTGTTTATTCTTGTATTATTATTTATAATTATTGTTTTATTTAGTTGTATTACAACTGTAAACCTACTTTTGCCAACCCCTCAATGGTGAGAGCATCAGTCTGTGGACCAAAGGGTCATGGGTTCGATTCCTGGTCAAGAACACATACCTTAGTTGCAGGCTCAAGCCCTAGCCCTGGTCTGGGTGCATGCAGAAGGCAACCAATTGACCTGTCTTTTTAACATCAGTGTTTCTCTCTCTCTCTGTGTCTCTTTCTCTCTCTCTCTTTCTCACCCAACCCCCCCCCCCCCCCGTCTCTAAAAATAAATGGAAAAAATATCCCCAGGTGAGGATTAACAACAACAAGGAAAAACAGCAGGATAATTTTTCATGCTCAGAATATTTTGTTTTCTAAGACATGCAAAGTCGTAGATATTTGATCCACGTTTTCCTTAGTTATTCTAGAAAAGATGCTACTACATTATTATCTTCATGCTTTGCTCTTGAAATTTCTCAATTATCAGGTGTCCTTATTCTCTTTTGCTTTTCATTCATACATAATAATAAATAGAGGGCAGTTAGTAATGATATAAATATAGTGATTATATAAATACTAGAGGCCTCGTGCATGAAAATTCATGCACTGGAAGGGGGTTCCTCAGCCTGGCCTGCCCCCTCTCACAGTCCAGGGAGCCCTCAGGGGCAGGAGGTGACCCAGCGATCAGGGGAAGGTGATGCCCCATCACACCTCTGCTGCTGCCACTGCTGGCAGCGCAAGCCTTGGCCAGCCCTGGTTACCTGAGCCTCCGGCCGGCCCTGGGCAGCTGGACAGCCTCCATCCGAGGCTTGCCTGCACCTCGGCTGCCCTGCTTGCCTGAGCCTCAATCAGTGGAGGGTGCAGGAGGACTGGGCGCTGCCATCTGCCATCTTGTGGCTGTGGGCACTGCTGTTTGTGAGGGTGTGATGGTCAATTAGCATATTCCCTCTTTATTAGATAGGATATAGATGAAAGTTTTGCTGAAATAAAATTTTGTCTCACGTATATAATATCTACTTTCTAGATCGAATCTGATGCCGCACAAAACTACACTGTATACTATTCTATAAGTGGGCCTGGAGTTGACCAAGCACCTCTGGATTTATTTTATGTCGAGAGGAACACCGGAAACCTGTTCTGTACTGCTGCCGTAGATCGTGAGCAGTATCCCTCTTTTGAGGTAAAGTCTAACGTGTACATAGTGTTTCAGTCATGATTAAACTTGGCTGTTGTGTTTCCCTATTCATTTCCCCTTTTCCGTTTCCTGAGTTTATCATCGAGGCTTCTGATAGCGCAGACTTGGCTTGAGGCAAAAGTAATTTCATTGATTCTCTTAGAAAGTTCTTGGTGTCATAGTTTTACTGTTTTTGTTGTTTGTTTTTCCAAAAGAAAAAGGAGTACCACTTCAAAAACAGTGATTTAGTTAACAAAAAAGCTCTGTGAGCCTCTTTATGGTAGAGAGAGAGATGGGAGGTAAGTGAGGTGTAGAGTTAGGCCCCATACCTTTGCATGGGGGAAAATTAACTTGTGGTGAGAAAGTAAGGACCACGGACAGATTTTCAGTTGTTTCATCATCTGGGTAACTTCCCTTGGAGGAATGAGAGGTAATAATGTAAGAGTTTAACCTAATGTATTGAGTTTCCAGCAGGACCTGGTCATTAGCTTAAATCAATTTTAATTAGCTTACATCTATTGTTGATTAATTATTCACCAGTAGACCAAATTAACTGCACAGGCATTTATACTTTGAAGTAAAATATTTAGGATAGAATTGCTACAGCATGGCCCTCTAAACACCCGTGTTTTCTGTTCTTTCTATGATAGTTGTTCTGAGAAGAACTGGGATTAAAATTCATGTTACAAAATAAAAAAAAAAATAGATTGTATTCTCCACACAACTTACAGCCACTCATTTGTTCTGTTTTGCACTCTCCCTTTTTTAAATCAAAAAGTTTATATGAAGACAGTTTTCTAAATATAACCATCCATATGCCTAAAACCAAAATTCATAGAAAATAAGACAATATCTGAGTACATGGCACATGGGAAATTTGGAGTCCTAAAGATCCAAAGTTAAAAAAAGATCCAGAAAATTGTATTTAACATTAATGCACCTGAAACTTTCAAACAAAACAAAACATAATCATCCTTAAGACTGTTTTGGGAAAATAATAATGAAAACCATTACACTCTTGTACAGCAGCAGTGAGGAAACCAGAATTATCTGTTATTACATTAGACAAATTTAAACATAAAGTGCTGGACTACATCATGAAATCAACCACCTGCTGTGGCATTAAGGGTATGTCCACGTCCAAATATAACAACAGGTGGGAAACCTCACACTGCAGCGCGGAACAGGTACACCTTAAAGTCGACAGTAGCGTGAACCGTATTTTGATGGATTGCTTTTGCTCTTCTTATTTTACTCTCTTCACAGATTGTGGCCTTCGCAGTAACTCCGGATGGCTATCACCCAGAATTCCCACTTCCCCTGCTCATCAGGATTGAGGATGAAAATGATAATTACCCAATTTTTACAAATTCAACTTACATATTTACAATTGCAGAACATTCCAGAGTTGGTGAGTGCCCACCCACTTTAACAATGTTTGCCAACTTGGTGTTTTCATTCCAAAGTTCAGTTTTCCTCTGCCGCTGGGAGGCAGCATGTCCTCCTGGTAGGGAAGAGGGACTTCTCATCAGGCCGCTCTGGGCGTGGTGTCTCTCTGCCTCTCGCGAGCTTGCTGCGTGCTGTAACCCTGGGCAATTGCTAAAATGTTGACAAGTCTTAGTTTCCTTGTCTGTAACAGGGGGTATCAATATGCAGGTTTGTCATGAAGGTTAATGACTCAATAAACGTTACTTTGCCGGCCTGGGTAACTAACATTACCAGGGAAGATGTGGAATCAGAAAGGATAGGGGACAGTTTAGCTTGGAGAAGAATGTGTGAGATGAAAGAAGTCCTTTTAAGAGAATGTACTAAAAAAAAAAGCCTTTGAGCAACTGAAATCCTAGCCTTGAAGAGATCTGATGTTCCATAGTGATTAAATGATTGACACTCTTCTGGGCATAATCATAAAGGTCATTGATAATAATAGAGATGTTTTCTCATCTTGTGGGAATGGACCATTGTAGCTGGAAGAATGCAGTCTTTGAGTCTTCCTCTAGAAAGATCCAACCAACCAAGAATTTTCAGATTAAACGGACCCGTATGATCAATTTAAGTACAAGCTTGCATACAGAAAAATGTTAAAGAATAATTAGAACTCTTTAATCTAGAAATACAAAGACCATGAAGGAATATTATCAACATTTATAAAGTTATACACCAAACGCAGTAAATATGGATATGGTCACTGAATTCCAAAAGGTTAGGCTGCTGGGATACTGAAAAGGAAGGGATGCTTCATCTAGAAATCCGCACACTATCCTATCTAATAAAAGAGAAACATGGTAATTGGCGTACACCGCTACCCTTCCCATTGGCTAATCAGGGCAATATGCAAATTAACTGCCAGCCAAGATGGCGGCCGGCAGCCAGGCAGCTTGAAACTAATATGAGGCTTGCTTGCTTCAGTGACGGAGGACTCCAATGTTCCCCGCCTGCCGCTGCAGGCCTCTGAGCTGCAACTCTAAGCAACTATGTAACAAATATAGAAGCTAAACAAAACCCCAGAAACCTGCTTTAGTCCACCGGGCTTCAGCCAGCGGTATTGCAACATTGTAAGCAAAGGCCAGAAACCTACTTTAAGCAGTGGAGGTCTAAGAGCTGGAGCCAAGCCTCAAAGCTAAATCTGGCCCAGAATAAAAACAAAAAAAAGAAAAAAAGGAGCAGTTGGGAGCTTCAGTCACCCTCAGCCTGAAAACAGCCCTCAGACCCTCACCCAGACTGACCAGGCACCCCAGTGGGGACCCCCACCTTGATCCAGGACACCCTTCAGGGCAAACCAGCTGGCACCCACCCATACACCAGGCCTCTACCCTATATAGTAAAAGGGTAATATGCCTCCCGGCACCGGGATCAGCGGAGCCACGAGGCCTCCCGGCACCAGGATCAGCGTGACAGGGGGCAGCGCCCAAACCCCCTGATTGCCCTGCGGCTCTGTGTGTGACAGGGGCGGGGCCACAACCTCCCTATCCACCCTGCTCTGTTTGTGACAGGGGAAGGCGCCCCAACCCCCTGATCAGCCCTGCTCAGTGCCTGATAGGGGGGAGCTCCCAAACCCCCTGATCGCCCTGTGGCTCTGTGTGTGACAGGGTGCGGTGCCCCAACCCCGCCCCTCCCCCACGGGCCCTGCTCTGTGTGTGACGGGGTAGAGCCATAATCTCCCCATCGGCCCTGCCCTGAGTGTGAGAGTGGCGGCGCCCCAACCCCCTGATCGGCCCTGCTCTGTGTGTGACAGGGTACAGAGCCCCAACCCCCCTGATGGGCCCTGCTCTGTGAGTGACAGGGGTCAGCGCCCCAGCCCCCTGATTGGCCCTGCTCTGTGCGTGACAGGGGGTGGCACCGCAACCTCCCCATGGACCCTGCCTTGAGTGTGACAGGGGGCAGTGCCCCAACCCCCCAATCGGCCCTACCCTAAGCGTGACTGAGGGTGGCATCACAACCTCCCGATCGCCCTGCTCTGTGCATGACAGGGGGCAGCGCCCCAACTCTCCAATCGGCCCTTCTCTGAGCCCGACCAGGGGCTGCACCTAGGGATTGGGCCTGCCCTCTGCCACCCGGGAGCAGGCCTAAGCCAGCAGGTCGTTATCTCCCAAGGGGTCCCAGACTGTGAGAGGGCACAGGCCAGGCTGAGGGACCCCCCCCTACCCCCCTGAGTGCACAAATTTTTGTGCACTGGGCCTCTAGTTATTATAATAAAAACGATTATTACTCTGATATGTAAGTAAGTGTTCCAAAGCATTTTCGAAGTAGGTGGAAAGGAATAATATAAAGGGAAAGTTGAGCCCAGCTGGCGTGCCTCAGTGGTTGAGCATCGATCTATGAACCGGGAGGTCACAGTTTGATTCCCAGTCAGGGCACATGCCTGGGTTGCAGGTTCAATCCCCAGTGTGGGGGTGGGCAGGAGGTAGCTGATCAATGGTTCTCTCTCATCATTGATGTTTCTATTTCTCTCTCCCTTCCTCCCTGAAATCAATAAAAAATACATATATTTAAAGGGAACGTTAAAATGTAAAAGTTCTGGCAGTTAAAGGGGATTTTTCGCTATGTAGGCTCCACCGTGGGACAGGTGTGTGCGACTGACAAGGATGAGCCTGGCACGCTGCACACGCAGCTCAAGTACTCCATCCTGCAGCAGCTGCCAGCGTCCCCCACCCTGTTCTTCATGAATCCGGCCACTGGTGTGATTACCACCACGACGTCCCAGCTAGACAGAGAGGTAACACCGATATTCACGAAAGATCGTTTGCCATGTTGTTGGTTAACAGCACCTGTGGTCCATGTGTCTTTGAATAGTATGTTATGAATCCAGTTTTCCAAAAATTAGCATTTTAGGTATGTCAATGGGGGTCATTAACTTTGCAGTGCACTGATTTTGAATCTCTAATGCAGTGGTTCTCAACCTTCTGGCCCTTTAAATACGGTTCCTCATGTTGTGACCCAACCATAACATTATTTTCGTTGCTACTTCATAACTGTAAATGTCTGATATGCAGGATGGTCTTAGGCGACCCCTGTGAAAGGAGATTATTCTTCTGCCAGCATTTGAAAGCTATGAACTTGAACAGTGTCCCTCTTAAATTTTTAATGCGGGGAAAATTGTAAAGTGGAAAATAAGACTTCATGGATAATGCTGCTTTCACTCTGCAATTTAATTCTTACTTTCTTTCCAGCTGCTTGATAAATACCAGCTGAAAATAAAAGTGCAGGACATGAATGGCCAACATTTTGGCTTGCAGACGACCGCGACCTGCATCATTTGCATTGAAGACGTGAATGACCACTTGCCGACCTTCACGCGCTCTTCTGTGAGTACATGGTCTTAGCAGGAGAAAGATGTGCCACCCGGTGTTCATTGCTAACAATGCCCATCTCCATCCATGTCCCGTGGTTTCAAATGAGGGATCCCCTGGCGGCAGCGTGGAGTCCGAGTTTAAGATCATGGAAACATAGAACTTCGGAAATGAGAAGGAGCAGGCTTCCATCACGTGGTGGTCTGTTTTTGTGAGTTACTAATTCATTTGTTTTGTTTTTATTATTTTAGTATGTGGCATCGGTGGAAGAAAATACAGTGGATGTGGAAATCTTGCGTGTCAGCATTGAGGATAAGGATTTAATTAATACCGCTAATTGGAGAGCTAATTATACCATTTTAAATGGCAATGAAAATGGACATTTTAAAATTGTAACAGATCCCAAAACCAATGAAGGGGTGCTGTGTGTGGTTAAGGTAAGAATAAATTAGTAAATTAGTTTGTAGCTTATGATATTATAGGTTAGTATAGTAGAGTTAATGAAAAGAAAGGAATTTTGATAAATGTAGGAATAATATAGGTATATAGAAAAATGTAAATGCTATGTTCTTCATACATAATGGGATGGACATGTTCATTTTGGGAGCCTTTTTCTTTAAATGGAGGTATAATTGACATAATATTATATCCGTTTCAGGTAGACAACATGATACTTGTATGTATTGCAAAATGATCACCACAATACAGTCAAGTTAGTATCTGCCACCACACATACTCACAAGATACTTTTCTTGTGATGAGGACTTTCAAGATCCACGCTCCTAGCTACTTTCAAATATGCAGTACAGGATTCTAACCACCATGCTGTACATGACATTCCCACAACATATTTACTTTATAACTGGAAATTTGTACCTTTTGGCCAATTGATTCAATAGCCCATAAGTGGCACTTTAAATTTCAGAAGCAACCCTATTTTCATAAATTAATTAAAAATGACTAGCGTAAGGAACCTTATGGAAAGTCACTATTTAAAAATAGGTATAAATGTATTCAAATAATATGATAATGGTATCCACGGTGTAATCAGTGTCTCTTAACAATTGAAAACGTCATACAGCTGTGATGCCAGGGGACAGGGCCAGGCGTGCCCAGCCCATAGCCTGTAGCTGGGGCAGGAGCCTCCACTTACTGACTTTCCCAGGCGACGAACTGCTCCTGGTCACACCCACGGGGAGGCTGCTTGGAGAGCTTCCCGTGTACACCTCATCCTTAGTTTCCTGGCCGTTCAAACATGTGAATATTATACACCTTCTTTTGAATGCTATTCTACAGCAACTCCGTAGAACTCACTGCTCATTCCAGGGACAGAGTGAGCGGATACAGTGATCTGAGCCTCTTCGGCTTAAGACAGAGTCATAGGCTGACACCTGCTGCCTCGTTAACTAGAGCACGATTCAGTGCTGGTGTGTGGGGTTTCCCTTTTGTACATAGTCTCAGGAAGCATGGATCAAAAATGATGAATGCGTTTTCTCACAATGATGACAATTATCCGCATCAGAGAGTGGGTTTTCTTGGTTTCAAAACAGCAATGAAATGTCCTTTAAATCTTGTCTCTTTCTTCACCCAACAACCCCTGCCCTAGTCCTTGGTATCTAAGAAGGGAATGTGTTTCTGTGCAGTCTAAGCCCTGACACATTTCTGTCCTGTGGGAAATTGTCTCACCCATTCTCATTACAACTACACATCAGGCAAAATAAGAACCCTCCGTTCAACTTCTTACTGCCAGTTTTTTGGAAAATAATTAGGATGAGAAAAGATAAAAAAGCAAAGTGTAATGTCTAAAAGCTTTCCTTCTGTTTTCATGTTTTTTCTCTTTTTAAAAATCCTATATAATAAAAGTGTAATATGCTAGTGTCCGACCATTCCACCGGTCGCTGTGATGTGTACTGACCACCAGGGGGCAGATGCTCCAACTGGTGGGTTAGCTTGCTGCTGGGGTCAGGCCCATCCAGACTGGGCGAGATAGGCCAGACACACCCTGGGGCCCTCCCCAGCCGGCCAGCCAACCTCCCTCGGTCCCTCCCTCCCTGGCCGGCTGGCCTCCATTGGCCCCCATTGGGACTGGGCGAGACAGCCCGATCGCCCTGATCACCGGCCAGTCCAAGGGACCCCTCTCATGCACGAATTCGTGCACTGGGCCTCTAGTGTTTTATAAAATTTGACCCATGTTTTCTACCTCAAACCGGGTTCAGATCATTTTATTCCCCCCAGGAGCTGTCCCGAAATTAAAGGAGTAGTAAAGAGCTGTTGGTTAGTGTCTGGACCTCCTACAGCAGTGATGGCGAACCTTTTGAGCTCGACGTGTCAGCATTTTGAAAAACCCTGACTTAACTCTGGTGCCGTGTCACATAGAGAAATTTTTTGATATTTGCAACCATAGTAAAACAAAGACACATTTTTGATATTTATTTTATATATTTAAATGCCATTTAACAAAGAAAAATCAACCAAAAAAAATTAGTTCGCGTGTCATAGGTTCGCCATCACTGCCCTACAGGAATGTCTCAAGTGCTAACCTTGAAGCACTTCCATTGACTACGTCCTGACATTGGTGTCAGGAGCTATGATGTCCCTGGTGTTACATCTGCAGCTGGGGAGCAGGGTTTTTGTTTGGTTGGTTTTGTCTGTTTTGCTGGTTTCCCCAGACACTGAGTCAGGTGAAGGGCTGCCCTCCTCCCACCACCACCTCATTTCTGAGGACTTGTTTAATGTTCTCCTGACGATCCCCAGCACGGCGCTGCCACGTTTCCGAATGCAAGGAGTTAAATGCGCACCGGTTGGCATGGCCCAGCATTCAGTGTCTCGGCCTGATTTTCAACACACTTGCTTTTGCAGCCGCTGAATTATGAAGAAAGACAGCAGCTGACCCTGCAAATCGGGGTGGTTAACGAAGCCCCGTATTATAGAGAAACGACTTCAAAATCAGCCGTGAGCACGGCCACCATCACTGTTAACGTGAAAAACCAGGATGAGGGCCCGGAGTGTACCCCTCCGGTGCAGACGGTGCGGATTAAAGAGAACGCGCCCGTGAATACAAGGAGCCAGGGGTACAAAGCGTACAACCCAGACACGAAGAGCAGCAGCGACATCAGGTGTGTACAATTCCATGCACTCCGAATTCACCGTGTTTTTACATTTATTACTTAGTATTTTGGCACCAGGATTGTAACTGGGCTCATGGCACATTCTGTTATTTTAATTCCTTCTTGGCAGGTATAAGAAAATAAATGATCCAAAAGGGTGGATCACGGTTGATGAAAACACGGGATCAATTACAACTTTCAGAAACTTGGACAGAGAGGCCGAGTCCATCAGAAATGGTGTCTATAACGTTACCATCCTCGCAACAGACAAAGGTAAGAACTCGGCTTTTAAACCAGCCGCGGACATTGCCAAGCCAGCGGTATACATTCTCGGGTGTATTTCTCCCCAGGTGGCATTTCGAGTCATCGAGACGTTTGCTGTAACTTATTAACTCCTGTCTGCTTTCTAATAGCACCCTCAGTTTTAGATGTCAGGATACAATAACAGTCACAGAAATGCTTGGAACTTTAATCACTTTTAAAAGTTAAGCATCCATTAAATATTGAGAATATGACTTAAGTAAAATTAACTTCAAGTTATGTAGTCATATCTCTTAAAATATTTTGACAGAAAAATTCATTATAGAGAGAACATACTTATTGCCCCACAGTAAAATAAAAAAATACTTTTCAAAAGTCTTTGTTCGTATTCTCTTCCTTTCTCCTTTTAAAAATTAGTCAAAACTCACATCCATAGAAGTTTCCATGTCTATTGTAGCTCTTTAGTGAATGATGAGTGACAAATCTCCATAGCAGTGATTGTCTGTGCAACCCATTTGAAAGGTGCCCAATAAATATTTAAATAAAAGTGTGAATGCATAATTTCCTAGTGAAAACTCAAAACATTAAATATTGTATTTTTATATCCGATTTCCTAGCTGGAAGAACATGTACTGGGACACTGGGCATCATCCTTGAAGATGTGAATGATAATGGCCCAGTGATCCTTAAGAAGACGGCGATCATTTGCAAGCCCACCATGTCCTCCACGGCGATCGTGGCTTTTGATCCGGATGACCCCGTGAATGGCCCCCCCTTCCACTTCAGTTTGGAGGAGGGTTCTGATGCGGACACACAGAGAGTGTGGGCGCTGACAAAGATCAATGGTACGGATGTCGGAACATTTGGACCTTTTCAACATGAGTGTGTCTAAAATACGTTTTCCTTTTTAATGTTTGAAATTAAATTTCTTGGGGTAGCATTATATGTTTCTGGTGTGCAATCAAAATCTGATCTCCTCCCCGCATCCTAATATATTTGACGCCGGTTATCCTGTTCATCCTCCGGCCACCCTGACGTACTTCTTTCTCGTTGAGATAGAAGTGGGAACCACCAATGAAACAGGCAGGTTTCCCGTAGGTGTTAACGTGAATTCTCATTTCCATTCTTGCTCCGCATCCACACCCCGTAGGGGGGTCTGTGCCATCACTATTGTTTTCTATTTGGGATTCTCCCCGAACTTGGCTTCTAGTCTGTTCTTCTGACTTTAAGCACAATCATATCTCTGCTGACAAGATGGTGAGAGTAAAAGGGACCTGCTCCATACCCCGGGGCATCACCCCCTCTGTCAGCTCTTAACTCGTCAGCAGCTTCTCTAGCTCCTGACTGCCCCGCCCCGGGGCCAGGATGCTCCGTCTCCCTGCGCGCCCCCTTTCACGACTCCAGACCCAGACAGCGGACCGGGGTTTGTGTTTAAAATGCCCTGGAAGGATTGTCAATCCCATGCTTTCAACGACTACTCCTCAGCTTCTCAGGATGGCAAGTTAAAAGAAGAAAGGGCTTGAGTAAAGGGAAAGGGAAGACAGAATGGAGGAAGGAAAATAAGGTGGTATAGGAGCCATAGTGGCAAGTCAAGGCCCTGTGTCTACAATCGTGTATAGAAGGAATTATGCCCTGAATGCTTATATCAAATTTGTTAAAGCTGTGATAAAAACCAATCTCTTAACAAGTTTACTAGTTAGGAGAGGAAGATTTTATTCATGGACAGATTAATATTATCACAAACACCAGAAGACCTTTTTAAAGGGGCAACAGAGACAAACGTTTAAATGCAATATGTTTGCAACGGCTGTCGATGAGAACCATTTGGTCCATTCACATTTACCATCTCGTAGCAGCTCTGCCATCCCATCGGGAGCATCCGTTTGTAGGGAAATTGGAGGACTATCCTGTCATAGTTACTTAAGCTCTGGAGAAATCGATGACATTCTATGACGCTTGGTATTATTTTATTTTTTCAGATACAGCAGCGCGTCTTTCCAATCAAAATGACCTTCCGTTTGGCCCATATACAGTCCGTGTGAGAGTTACAGATAGACACGGCCTGTCACACACCACTCCCTTAAATGTCATCATGTGTGACTGCATTACCGAAAACGACTGCTCGCTTCGCGGCGTTTCCAGGACCGGCACCGGGGAGTTCAGACTTGGAAAGTGGGCCATCCTTGCCATCCTGTTGGGCATCGCCTTGCTATTTTGTGAGTCCCTTCTTGCACTCAAATAAGAGCCTTTAAAATAACGTTCCAGACACATTCCGAGAGCAGCACTGTTACCTATAGCTGTTCACTTGGCTATAGCTGGATGCCTATTGAACACACATATTTAATGTACGTATGAAAGTGCATTCTGTTATCTCAGCGTAAACAAAATTTAGCACAGGAACACAGCACACGGCGTGCCTCTGGGCCATATCTGCTGAGGGTGTCTGTTCTGTACTCTGATACAAGCTATCGGGAATGCGTTTTCGGGAAAGCTGCCTTGGTGGTGGTCCTCAGAAAGCCACTCCTCCCGCTGTTTGATGTTAAACTCAGGGACTCTCTCCTCCCCTAGGTATCCTCTTCACCTTAGTCTGTGGGGTGCCTGGGGCGGCCAAACCGCCCAAAGCCTTTCCTGACGATGTCACCCAGCAGAACCTCATTGTGTCCAACACTGAGGCTCCTGGCGATGACAAAGTGGTAAGTAGTTTGTCTTTTATTTTTTTTATAATTTAAATATTTTAATTGATTTTTAGAGAGAGAGAAAGGGAGAGGGAGAGAGAGAGAAACACCCATGTGAGAACGCATTGATCATCTGCCTCCTGCCAGCCCCACACTGGGGATCGGGCCTGCAACCCTGGAGTGTGCCCTGAACGGGTATCGAACTGGCAACCTTTCAGTGCACCGGGCGGTGGTTCCCAACCCACTGAGCCACACCAGCCAGGACTGTCTTTTCTAAATAAATGCAAAGGGTAAATTGGCCTAACCAACTATCACCATCTTTTTCTGAACAAATGTCTTTTGAAATCAGGTAACTTGCTATATATAAATGTCATCGGTCCCATGGAACATAGAAAATGATATTGATGTCCACGGCAATAGATGGCATGTCAGTGTAGCCATCCAGTGTTGCTTAATAGTAAAAATCCTTGAGCCCGTCAGCACTATTTTCTATTTCAAATGTTTCATGATGTCACCTTTATATATACATATATATTGAAATCGCCGTTTGTGTTGTAAAAAGGTTTCAATTAATTACAGATCATTAGCATAATTATTTTAATTTTATTTTTTGGCAACAGCACTAAACTGACTGTAAGCTTTGATCAGCGTGAGAAGGACTTTAGTGGAGTCTTTCTGGCTCCAATGTGGGTTGGAAAGGAGTCTCGGGTCTCATGTATGAAACAGCAAGGCCAGCGAGTGACTACATGGCCCCGGCTTTGATGTCTCGCCTAATATGTCCACAAGGAACAAGTACATTCCCTGCAAAAGGCTTACTCGATGATGAGAGCTGGAGAGATTTAGAAAACGAAAGAATGTTGGCATCTAGGAAGGTGGGGGAAAATGAAACTCAGGTTCTCTCTGACAACACAACATAGCAAATCAGTGGCAAGCTCTGGGAGCCTTCTTGTCCCTGCTGATGTATTTTTATTTATTTAAATTGCAAAGATTCATTATTGCGGCTAAAATTCTTGTTGTTAATCCTCACCCAAAGATATTTCCCAATGATTTTTAGAGAGAGTGGAAGGAAGGGGAAGAGAGAGAGAGAGAGAAACATCATGTAAGAGAGACACATCCAATGATATCCCCCCACACGTGCCCAGGCCACAGCTACTCTTTTATGGCCACTTTATTTCTATTATTCTTGCTTTAGTTGAAGGGGAACCAGCTTTGACACTGAATAAAAATACTGGTCCTCACCTCTGTTTCCCCCTAGACAGGAGGAGGGAGTGGCTTTAAGCAGGGTAAGCACATGTGAGACAATAGTCCTGGAATCCTGGTGGCGAGGCGGGAGGCGCTGGAGGGTGTTGACAGATGGAGCTGGGCAGTCTTGTGGGAAGTCTCTAAGGACAGGGTACACAGTGAGCGTTCTGATTTGTCTCAGGTCCAGGCCACTCCACACCCGCGTCTGCGGCTTGCCTGGGACACTACGTGAGCCTGGGCTACCGTAGCTAGAGCCTCAGGGTTGCCAAGGCAGGCTCCTGCCCTCAGAGGGCTCACCTTCTAGCACAGAGATTATCTGCAGGCTGTGTTCTTCTTCTTGTTCTCCTCTGTGGGCCCTGACGCAAGCTGTTGTGTTGCAGTATTCCGCCAACGGCTTCACCACCCACACCGTGGGCAGCGCGGGCGCCGGGGCCTGTGGCACCGTGGGATCCGGGGTGATCCACGCGGGGCAGGAGACCATCGAAATGGTGAAAGGACACCAGACCTTGGACTCGTGCCGGGGCGGCGGGCAGCACACGCGAGAGCCCTGCGGGGCAGGACACGTGGAGGTGGACCCCGGCAGATACACCTACTCCGAGTGGCACAGCTTCACCCAGCCCCGCCTCGGCGAGGTGCGTTCCCCGAGCGGCCTGCACACCTATTGGTTTCTCCTCAACTGTCTGAATGATTGCAATTGAGTGGCCTAACTGAGTCTATTTTTTAATGATTAGTCTACTCAGTGGAAAGCTGTCTTCCTTCACTTTGACTTAGTTCTGCCCAGCGGATCTTTGCCTCACATGTTGTTTGGCTTTTAGTTCGTCCCGAAATAATGTGAGATATTTAAATTATTTTTAATTATTGTGTTGATATTTCCCCTGTGGGAAACCGTGGCTTAGACATCAAAAGTGTGGTATCAGACGATCCCAGCCGGCACGGCCACCAGGCCTCTCTGCAAAGATCTGCGCAAGCATCCATTTGGGATGAGCTTCAGGGATGCATTTCCCTTCAGCCATGATTTTTCAAGGGAAGGTGATGATCGCTTGAAATGATTTCTTGTATCCTTGTGCCCCGTGGGTGGCTTTCAGAAACATGCTCTGTCATGAATGTACAGTGTGATTTATGATACAGACCAATCATGTGCATTTCTTATACGTAGGAATCCATTAGAGGACACACTCTGATTAAAAATTAAACAATCGAAGGTAAATCAAAGCCATTTATTTATGTTGGTCAGTCTTGGTGTTGAAAATGCTAATAATAAAAGGCGTTGTGTTCCCCCCTCGGCAGAAAGTGCAGCTGTGCAATCAGGATGACAGTCACGAACACGCCCAAGACTACGTCCTCACCTACCACTACGAGGGCCAGGGCTCCGCGGCCGGCTCTGTGGGCTGCTGCAGCGAACGGCAGGAAGACGATCGCCTGGACTTTTTGGATCATTTGGAACCCAAATTTAGGACATTGGCAGAAGCGTGCGTGAAGAGATGAGTGCATCCAGATAAGTCTACCAAAGCCCCAGTGGCTTTATCGCCTTTTCTTTCTTTTTATTTTTTATTTTTGTTAAATTAAAGACCAGGGTTGGGGTTTTTGTTCTTGTTTTCAATAGAAGACACTATGCTTGCGTTGGGGCTACCCTTTTGTTCTGATGGAATGTCGTAGGGAGATGCACAGTGAGGGGGAAGCGCTGTGAGTGCGTGCACACATTCCTCAGTGCTTCCCATAGTTTTCAGTGACTTGTCTTCCACCCCAAGAGACCCACAGAAATAGAAAGATTAAGGAAGTCTGCGTAATTGTTTACATTTTGGTTTAATGACAACAGCCAGTTTACAGTGCAATAAAAATGATTAATGTAAGTCTTTATCGTAGGCTACTTAAAGTATTGCCTAAGAGAAACGTTGTGGAGACCTTGCTTTAACGTCATCTCCTGTTACCTACTTAATGGTTTGTGTGGTGCTCTAAAGTGTGTATATACTGTTTACTGCATTATTGATGTTTTTTATTCTTACAACAAGACCTTTCTTCAAAATGCAAAGGGAGATTCCCACCCAGGCGTTGACTGTTGTAACTGTTCCATTTTGGTGGAGTTGAGTTTCTAGGTTGTATTCTATATGAAATCTTGCACTGAATTTATGTTACCTCTGTTTCCCACCTTGTCAGCAAAAGTTAGGTTTAAAAAGTGCTTTAAGAATGTATTTTTAGCCCTACCCAGTTTGGCTCAGCGGATAGAGCGTCGGCCTGCGGACTGAAAGGTCCCAGTTTTGATTCCGGTCAAGGGCATGTACCTTGGTTGCAGGCACATTCCCAGTAAGGTGTGTGCAGGAGGCAGCTGATCGATGTTTCTAACTCTCTATCCCTATCCCTTCCTCTCTGTAAAATATCAATAAAATATATTAAAAAAAAAGAATGTATTTTTATTCTTACAAAGTTTTGGTCTCTCTCTCTCTCCCCCCTCTCGTTTCCTCGTTTCTCTCCTCCTTCCTTCTCCCCTCCTTCCTCTTTCTCTCCCTCTCCTCCTCTCCTTTCCATTTGTCTCTCTTTCCCTTCTCTCTCTTTCTCTCCTCTTTTTTTTTTTTTTTTAATTCTTACTTGGGTTGGTGAATTTAATATATTTTTTAAAGCTATCTCTTTTTTATTCTCTTGTAAAGTGAGTTATTCTGCTTCTGTTTTATGTGAAGGCATGCATTCTTAGTTTTCCTTGAAATCAATGTAATATTGACTTTATTGTTTCAAACATCTTGGTGATTACTTCATTATCTCTTCAACAAAGAACCTTTAATGTTGCCTTTGAAATTATAGAACTGTGTGATTTTTTTTTATTAGATACAACTTTCTATGTTAACAAAATGAATTGTGTAATTAAAATTGGGATGTGGCCATTTTGTATATAAAAAGATATTTACAGTTCATATCTTTAGTGCAAGGATACCAGTTATAAATGCAAAATAGTGATGGTTTTTCAAATAAGCTCTGAAATACAAGGATTGGGAAAGTTCTATAGGAACAGATATTGTATAGCTTTTTGGACAATATGGCTTGCTATAGCTATGTGTTTGTGAAGTTATTTTTTACTATTTTAAGATTACAGTTCTTAATAATGTAGAGAAAACTATTTAAATTTTGAAATAATGAGACAAAGTTAAATTTAATAGTCAACCAAACTGCAGGCCAGGTTTCACAGCCGATTTTAGCCAATAAATTTTCTATATATGCTAATTATATGGACATTTTAAGTGCATTCCTACCATTTGTGGCTGTTAGTCATATGCCTATCTTGAATTCACAAGATTGGCTTGTAATAATTATTTGTAAGGATTAACATTTGATAATTTTTCAATAATCAGTTATCTTTTCCATGGTTTCATTACTGCCCAGTCAAATATACTGTTTCTCAAAGTTATTTTAAATAAATTACATATTAATTGTATCGTATTGGTTATGATAAAGGAAATCAAGTAGTTTTTAAAAATTAGTATGAGGTTGTTAATCATGTGTGTGATATGAGAATTTACGTATGGGATTTTGTTTTCCTGTTTAGAGAAATGAGTCTCTGAGTCTCTTTAGAATCCTGTTCTATATTTTTTAGAATTTTAGAGTTTGATTTGCAGAGATAATCATCCATTGTTATTATTTTCTATTCTGAAGACTGTGATGCTATGGGATATTGTTAAGTTGCATAATTTCTCTGTGTCTTTTTTTTTCCATCATAACATGGGGAATAATAATAGAACTTCTTTCTTACAGTGTAAGACATTTGAATAAAAAATGGGTTTTAAGCATGGAAGTCATACACCTAAAAGACACTCCTAATAATACGAAATGATTTTAACTAAGTCACATGCACAACCTATTTCATATTAACCCTTTGAGTGCCAACCAATATCCTAGGAACTATGCTAAAATTGCCAAGGCATTTTTGCTGATTTTACAGCAGTTTAGGAAAAAAATTATGAATTGCAAGTAAATGAAGCTACATATTCAAAAACTTAAGGAAACCTTTACTACATTGACATATTTAGCAATATCATCATCACTAATAAAGGCAGACTTAGACCTGGACGCCTTTTCGAAGCTTTGATAGCGCTCCCGGCACTTTTGGCGAAAGACAGGAGGAGCGCGATTGCGCTCCCCGGCACCTTAGGGGTTAACAAAAAAAAAAAAATCAACTAGGAAAATAAGATAATGGGAAGGTTTTTGGTCATTGTGTTGTTTTGTTTTTCACTTTAGAATGTTTGTCAGTTGAGTATGTCTCTTCTTCATAACACTCGCTTGGTAAACTGGGTGTCGTACGTTCAATAGTTGAAACATATATTGCAAAGGTTGCCGAAGCATCGGCAAAGATTGTTTAGCCTCAAACACTATGAAACTAATAAGATGGAGAGAAGCACCCCCCCTTCTTAATGGGCACTGATGCCGAAGCCCTGTGAGTGTGTGTGCTGCGGCTCCTCCCGTCCAGCCCGGCCTTGGCCTCGCTGCTCTCCCAGCTGCCCTGCCAGAGCGCGGGCTGACCTGCCTGGGAGCTCAGTCTCTGGCAGCCCCCCTGCCAGTGCAGAGTCTCCGGAGAGTGCCTGATGCAACCCCCCGCCCCCTTCCCTGATGATTTCAGAAGCCCCTCCACCTTGGAGTTTGTTCCCTCCCCTGTTTGACCAAAGGGCGTTGGAGGAGGCCACTGGGTACTCTCGTGATCAGGGTTTGAAGAGTCGGCACAGAGTTCCTGCTGCTGCTGGTTTGGTGAGAAGAGGACGCCATGACTGGGAGTAGCCATCGCCCCAGTCTCCTCTTTGCTTCACAGCTGACACCTGGCCCCGATGCTGCGTCTGTCCCAGAAGCTTGACCGGTATTTTACTGTCATGGCCTGGGGAGCTCCATGGCTTAACAGTTTCCAGGTATTCAGGGAGCTCTATCTCATCCACAGCTCACCATCCTGTGGTTGTGGTAAATCTTGCGACTTAAAGGACAAGCAGATAAAATTACTAATCAACCATAGATTGCCTCGGGAGGCAAAAAGCATTCAAACCCTTAGAGCATTGTTTCTCAACCTTCCTAATGCCGCGACCCTTTAATACAGTTCCTCATGTTGTGGTGACCCTAATTTCACTGTTACAAATTGAACATAATAAAAACATAGTGATGAATCACAAAAACAATATGTAATTATAGATGTGTTTTCCGATGGTCTTAGGCGACCCCTGTGAAAGGGTCGTTCGACCCCCACAGGGGTCGGGACCCACAGGTTGAGAACCGCTGCCCTAGAGGCTTTCCCTGAGAAATGGACGGTGCTGTTTCAACAGGAAAAAAGCGGTAGGATTTGCTGGTAGTTCAATGCAGCCTGTGTTTGGATCTCCCTGTAACCGGTGTTTTTTGTTTTTCTTTTTCTTCTTTTTTTTGATCTGACTTTGACAACAGGGTTCCCTTCCGTCTCCATCTCCAGCCTTTTCCTGGGCTCTGCGTTGAACTCTTGGCACTGGATGTTGTCCTGGTCAACCCTTAGGCAGGTACATCCTGAGAACAAAACACTTTCCCCTCCATGTGGCTAGAGCCATCGCATTTCCAACCTCCTCGAGTAAATGAAGTTCCGAGGGGTTACCTGATACCCACTTAGACCTCGGTCCTGCGAGACCCGACATCCTGCCAGGACTTTACACTTACTGTGCAGAAAGACAAACATCTATACACCAGATTTCCCTGCGTTTCCTATAGAGTGTCTTCCTAATTACTTCCGCTTGAAGCAGCACCCTCAGTTCTTTCTCTCTCTTTGCATAGGACCGTCTATTTGTTGCCCCAAACCGCCCAACTTTCTGAGAATTTTAAACACAATTTCTCAGCTTAAATTTATTTATTTATTGCTTGAATCTATTTCACCATTGTCCTCAACGTTCTTTCCCTTCTCCTTAGTAATCCCTCGGCAAAACCCTGTCCGTGGATACACCTGTTTCACGACTGTTACTTGGCTCTGAAATATGGTTCAAGAGGAAAACATTTAACCACGCTGCCTCTCAGTCCTGAGGCACAATATATTTTGGCCTCCATCCTAGGTAACTGCCCTGTTACCTAAGTTAAGGGTTTTTCCATCAGTGAAACGCAGCCATTGGTTGAGACACAGCCAATTAATTTGAGGGGTGACAATCTACATTATTGATGAAGAGAAACAGTCAGTGTATATTACACATAGGGATAGTAAGTATTGTTCATGAAACTTTTGTTCCAGATTAAATGCATAAATTGTGTACCAGTTCACAACATTAAAAAATGTGTCTTGCTCTGGCCAATGTGGCTCAGTTGGTTAGCATCATCCCAGGCACCAAGGGGTTGCCAGTTAGATACCCTGTCAGGGCACATGTCCAGGTTTGGGCTTGATCCATGGTAGGGGGCATGAAGGAGGCAGCCGATTGATATTTCTCTCTTAAATTGATGTTTCTCTAGCCCTCTCCCTTCCTCTCTCTGTAAAATCAATAAAAAAATCTTTAAAAATATTTCTTATTGGAAATTTGAGTCAGTAATTCAAAACACCAATATAGTCATTTTTAAATTTTACACCTACTCTCTGCTCAAATCTCTAATCCACCTTCTTCACTTAGCAGATAACTTTGCATCTGATTTCAGTGACAAACTGAAGCTGAAGAGAACTTGTTTATCTTTCCACCACCCTCTGCAACAGACTACCAACAACTGTACCATATACATTGGCCTCCATCCTTTATAACGGGTGAGCTTTCTCTGCTCCTACTCAAGGCAACCTCTCCATTAATACACTGGGTCCCATGACCTTTTTCTTCCTCAAGATCTTTGCCCATGAAATTAAACTTCTGTCTTTTACATCATTAATTATACACTCTTGCCTAGATCATTCCCAATAATAAATAAACAGCAATGCTTTATAGAAATAATAGTTAACATGGATATAGTAGTTATCATGTGCCATATCCTGTGATAAAAACTGTACATATGTTAATTCTTTTTATCCTTACTCAAATTAGAAACTATCATTCCCATTTTATGGATGAGGAAACTGAGGCACAGCATGTTAAGCTGAGGGTGGCAGTACTAGGGAATCATAGAATCAATATTTGAACTATGTAGGCTGATGCGAGAATTTATGTTCTTAACCACTATGTAATTTGCTTCTCTCATGTGAATAAAACTTGTTGACTTCAAGATGTTCTTCAACTATTGCCTCATTTTCTCTGGTTCTTTTTATAGAAAAACCTAGCAGATGACATGATACTTTCTATAGAGAACCCTAAAGATTCCTCCAAAAAAACTACTGAACTGATAAATGAATTCAGTAAAATGGCAGGATACATAATAAATATCCAGAAATTGGCTGCATTTGTATGCACCAATAATGAACTATCAGAAAGGAAAATTAAGAAAACAATCCCATTTACAATTGTATAAAAAATACTTTGAAATAAATTTAACCAAGGATGTAAAAGACCTGTACTTGGAAAATTATAAAACACTGAAGAAAGAAATGGAAGAAAATACAAATAAGTGGAAACATATACCATGTTCATGGAAAGGAAGTATTATCATTAAAATGTCCATACTCCACAAAGCAATCTATAGTTTCAATGCAATTCCTATCAAGATACCAATGGCATAGTTCACAGAACTAGAACAAAAATTCCAACCACAAAAGACCCCAAATAGCCATAACAATCTTGAGAAAGAAAAACAACATTGGAAGAATCATGCTACCTGATACTACAAGGCCATAGTAATCAAAACAGCATAGTACTGGCATAAAAACAGACATATAAGTCAATGGAAAAGAATGAGCCCAGATATAAAAGCCACTTATTTATGGTCAATTAATATTTGATAAAGGAGGCAAGAGTATACAATAGGGTAAAAATAATCTATTCAATAAATAATGTTGGAAAAATTGAACAGCTATGCCGAAAAAATGAAATGAGACCACCTTCTTATACCATACACAAGAATAAACTCAAAATGGATTAAAGACAAATGTAAGACTCAACACCATAAACATTTTAGAAGAAAACAGGCAGTAAAATCTTACATATTTCTTGTAGCAATATTTTTCTGATCTGTCTCTCTGGGCAATGGCCACAAGAGAAAAAATAAACAAATGGGACTACATCCAACTAAAAACCTTTTGCACAACAAAGGAAACCATCAACAAAATGAAAAGACAATCCACTGAATGGGAGAACGTATTCACCAATGATACATCTGACAAGGAGTTAATATTCAAAATGTATAAAGAACTTATAAAACAACACCAGGAAACCAAACAATCCAATTAGAAAATGGGCAAAGAACATACGGATGGCCGGACAATAGACACATGAAAAGATGCTCAGTGTCACTAATTATCAGAGAAATGCAATTAAAGCCGCGATGAGGTGTTACCGCCCTCCTGTCAGAATGGCTGTCATCAACAAACAACTAGCATTGGCTGAGAATTCAGAGGGAAGGGAACCCTTGTGCACTGCTGGTGGTGGGAACGCAGTTGGCACGGCCCCTGTGGAAAACAGTATGGGGTTTCCTCAAAAAATAAAAATGGAGCTGCCTATGACCAAGCAGTTCCACCTCTGATAATACATCTGAAGAAAACAAAAACCAAGAATATATGCACCCTGTGTTCATCGCAGCGTTATTGGAAATAGCCAAGATTTGGCAGCAGCCCAGTGCCTCCGGGATTTTCTCCCAATAGACTAGCTTCTCGCACGTCCATGTTTCAGGCTCTGCTGTTAGGGAAACCAAAGTGTGACAGGTGCAAGGAAGAGTGATCTGAGGAAGAGCTGCCTGCCTTTATTTCCTCACCCCCTTGCGTAGTCTCTCTGTGGCTTTTGGCAATTATGACTTTTCTGCCACTACTCCCCCAAAACTCAATTTTTTGTCATCACCAATGACTTCTTCATATTTGATTCTAGGGTCAGGTTTTAAGCCCTACTCTTACTTGATTTTTCAAAATCCTATGCCACAGTTAACACGTCCTTCTTGTTGACAATCTATCTGACCAGGGTTTATGGGACACCACGTTCATAGAGCGTTCCTCCTCACTCACTGGCCACTCCTCGTCTAGGAGAAACGGGTTCCTCTCTCCCTCCTGACTCTTGCGGTACCTCAGGGATCTATCTTCACTCATTTTCTAGTGTTCTCTTTTAGTGTCTAATTTTTAAATAAAAAAACCTTAACTTGGAATATAATAGACACCTCAAACTTTGCATGCCCAATAAAAACCCTTGATAGCTTAACCCAAACCGTTTCCTCTCCAAATTTATCCCATTCATTCAATTATTCATTCATTCACTTCGGTTCACACTGATGCTCAGTCCAAAGTCCAAGGTAGGCATCTTGGGTCTTCTCTTTCTCTCACATCCATCTTCAATCTATCAAGCCCTCCTCTGAGGCCTAACTTCAAGTTATATCACAAATCCGAATTTGATAACTAATTCCATCACTACATGGACAGGGTAAGCCACCATCACCTTTGGCCTGAACAGCTACATCTGCCAGTACTGCCCTGTGCAATCTGTTTTTGTATAGTGATTTATAAAATGCATAAATCAGACCTTGCCCCTCCCTCTTCAAAGTGCTTCAATGGCTCTTTATGAACAGATGGGGTTAAAATGAAAACTAAACTCTTTAACAAAAGCTATGAGATTTTTTAAAAAATCGTTGCTTCTCTTTCCCACTTCCTGTGCCAGCACCGCTCACTCCACTCCAGCATCCCGGCTTCTCTCTGTTCTCTGAACACACCCAGCTTGTCCTGACCCCCAGGGCTCCACGCTTGCTTTCTCTCAGGCTGGAAGGCTTTTCCTCCAGAGCATGGTCCCCTCTGTGGTTCAGGTCTCCAACCAGAGTTCACGGCTCAGGAAATCCTTCCCGCGTGGCCTCTACAAAATGCCCATTTCTCAGGCTATGTTGTTATGGCAGAAATCAGGCTGGGGGGAAGCGACAGACTGTACACACTCGGAGATTCAGAAAAGAACTGCTTTATTTGCACGGGTGCTGGCTCAGCGGAGTCCCCTCCAGAGGCTGAGCCCTGAGCAAAGCGGGGTTTGGCATTTTACATTCTCCCAGGCTCTTTGTCTCCCCTCTATGGCGTATACATACATTAGACATTCTTCCTATGTTACATGTTAAGCTTCCGGGTATCTGTTGCAGTTTGGGAGGAGGGCCGTGACCTGAGACAGCAGAAGCTTGACTGGCAGCGGGCCCTGCTGGAGCAGAAGTAGAAGAAGCAAGCGGATTACAGAAGCTGAGGCTCGGTCATGGGTCATGGCCATGCCCGCAGGGAGGGGGCTTGCCATCTCAATGTAAAGTAGCGTGGGTGTCAGGGCCATTTGGTCTTCCTCAAAGAGGCGGGAAAGGAAACATGTAGCTTCAGGAATCATGCCTTCATCACTGTCAGTTCCACGTGGCGTAAGAACATTTGCATGTCTCAGTTGAGAGTGTGGGATGGAAAGACAAACAGGTAGGAAAAGCAGGCGCTAAAGGGAAAGATTCAAAAACTACAACACAAACGGTAGAAGTGAACAGAGCTACTAGTATCTGGAAGAGAAGTCAGGCTGTTTTCCCCCAACACTGGCATACACTCCTGATTAATTGGCGGAAGCCGGTCCATCCTTGCTGCTTGACACAGTCGCTGCAGGGAAGAAACATCTGCACAGGATATGTTTCAAGGGACCTGGCATATATGGCATACTGTTCTTAATATGTTTGCTCCCCTTCTTGGCGCTATGTGTTTTAACCAAGGTCACCTCTCTGAGAAAGGTTGTTTCCCCAGGTAGGGATTTTTCCCTGAAGTTAGGGAGGGAATAAAACCCCTTAACTAAGTGCCAGGCGGGTAGTTAATCACTTTAACTACGAACAATCATGCTTAAGCTACATGATCTTTACTCCCTGGAATGGAGATAAGAAACGCCCTAACCTTTGGAATAGAAATTGACAGGATTAAAATCAGCTGGTATAAATACAGATGTAACAAGACAATAAAACACAGAACTTGGCTGGAGATCCTGGTTAGAGATCCTGACTAGAGGCTGCTGATCAACTGAACACTGTCTCCGTGTCATTCCTTCTTCGCCAACTCCGTCCACACCTTTGGGGACCCCTGGACCTGCTGGGGTTGGACCCCAGCAATTAATAAGATATTGCAAGGGAATCCAGACCTCGCCTGGGGCTGGGTGGGCGCGCACCTCTGTGCGGAGCAGCCTGCGAGGAGGCGTCGGAGAGGGAGGCAGAGGCGTGGCGAGTGTTGGTGGAGCGGGGCGGCGCTGTGCGGCTCCGAGGCATGGCTCACAACAAGATCCCGCCGCGGTGGCTCAACTGTCCCCGGCGCGGCCAGCCGGTGGCAGGAAGATTCTTACCTCTGAAGACAATGTTAGGACCAAGATATGATAGTCAAGTTGCTGAAGAAAATCGGTTCTATCCCAGTATGCTCTCAAATTATCTAAAGAGTTTGAAGGTTAAAATGGGCTTGCTGGTGGATTTGACAAATACTTCAAGGTTCTATGACAGAAACGACATAGAAAAAGAAGGAATCAAATATATAAAACTTCAGTGTAAAGGACATGGTGAGTGCCCTACAACTGAGAATACCGAGACATTCATTCGTCTGTGTGAGTGGTTTAATGAAAGAAACCCACTTGAACTTATAGGTGTTCATTGTACCCATGGCTTCAATCGTACCAGTTTCCTCATATGTGCCTTTTTGGTGGAGAAAATGGGTTGGAGTATTGAAGCAGCAGTTGCCACTTTTGCTCAAGCAGAACCTGGGTCAAGTGCCTCCTTTGGCAAAAGGAGAAAAGAACAGTTAAAACTGGGTGCTATTTTCTTAGAAGGTATAACGGTTAAAGGTGTAACTCAAGTAACAACTCAACCGAAGTTAGGAGAAGTACAGCAGAAGTGTCGTCAATTCTGTGGCTGGGAAGGGTCTGGATTCCCTGGAGCACAGCCTGTTTCCATGGACAAGCAAAATATTAAACTTTTAGAGCAGAATCCATATAAAGTAAGCTGGAAAGCAGATGGTACTCGGTATATGATGTTGATTGGTGGCACAAATGAAGTTTTTATGATTGATAGAGATAATTCAGTGTTCCGTGTTTCAAATCTGGAATTCCCATTTCGTAAAGATCTCCGTATACATTTATCAAATACTCTGTTGGATGGGGAAATGATTATTGATAAAGTAAATGGACAGGCTGTACCTAGATATTTGATTTACGACATAATTAAATTCAATGCACAACCAGTTGGAGATTGTGACTTTAATGTTCGTCTTCGGTGTATAGAACGAGAAATAATAAATCCTCGACATGAAAAAATGAAGACTGGGCTCATTGACAAAACACAGGAACCATTTAGTGTCAGAAATAAGCCATTTTTTGACATTTGTACTTCAAGAAAGCTACTTGAAGGAAATTTTGCGAAAGAAGTTAGCCATGAAATGGATGGACTTATTTTTCAGCCTACTGGAAAATACAAACCTGGTCGATGTGATGATATTTTAAAATAGAAGCCTCCCAGTCTGAATTCTGTGGATTTTCCCCTAAAGATAACAAGAATGGGAGGAGAAGGGTTGCTTCCTCAGAATGCTGGACTTCTTTATGTTGGAGGTTATGAAAGACCCTTTGCACAAGTCAAGGTGACAAAAGACCTAAAACAGTATGACAACAAAATTATAGAATGCAAATTTGAGAACAACAGCTGGGTCTTCATGAGACAGAGAACAGACAAAAGTTTTCCTAATGCCTACAACACTGCCATGGCTGTGTGCAGCAGCCTCGCAAACCCCGTCACCAAGGGGATTCTGTTTGAGTTCATTGACAGATGTGCAGCTTCTCAGGGACAGAAACGAAAGCATCATCTGCATCCTGACACGGAGCTCATGCCTCCACCACCTCCCAAAAGACCGCGCCCTTCGACCGAGACCTAAGTCCCGCCTCTGACTTCAGAATCCAGAGGAGAGATGAATGAGGAAAAATGCTGTCGCCCCATTTGCAGCCAGAGAAATTCAACGAACAATGTGGCTTGATGTTGCTACACATTTGAATTTTTTTTTTTTTTTAAAGGAAAGTATTGTAGCCAGGCTGTAAATATTTGACTCATTTGTTTTCTTAGTGCTACAATAAATACATCATGGATTTAAACATTTTATTTATATTCGATACACCCCGCCTTACCTTGTGGAATCTGAAGATTGAAATATCCAAAGGTTTGAACAAGATTGAAATCGGTGAAAAAGAGGCCTTGTTTATATGTGGATAACTTCTACCTTTAACTTATAAAGTTATCAATCTGGAACTGTGAGCGCCTAGAACACTGTATTTTTTAGAAGTTGTATTTCAGCTATGGTAAATGTTCCTTTTAAAAAATTTAGGCAGTGGCATTAAACATTCTTCCTATCCTTTATCATGGATTGTCTCCATATCTGACATTCTTGTGTTCAAACACAAATGACAAGGTTGTTAAGTAATGCACACATTAAACAACGTGGTCTGGCTTTATCGTTTTAAGAATTGTTTGTGGACATGTAGAAGGAAAAAGGAAAGCTCCGTTCTGTGAACTGCATCCTCTCTAAGGAAGAGCCCTGAGTATCTCTCTGCATTTGCCTCTGTTTGAGCTGCAGTGTCAGGTCGCCCGTGTGTCCGTTCTGGCGGTGGCTTTGAGTCTCTTCCTAGAACCTAGGTCTACCCCACCTGACCCCTTCCCTGTTGTTCCCTGGGAGACACTTTTTTAAACGCCAGGGCTACTGCTTCACCTCAGTGGTTTCAGCACATGGTAAATGACATGAACACGCGAAACTCACTGTGATCATGGGAGTGACGTCAAACACAAGCAATGCTGTGTGAGGTCCCTCGAACAGAACAGCAAAAGAAATGCCAGCTGGCTCCCATGATTAGGAAGCGGTGTGAGTGGAGAAGGGAGCATGCTGTCACCACAACTCCTCTCCCACAGCCATGTCACGCAGAGGCACAGAGCAGGCACCTGTAGGCACTAAACATCAAGGAAGCAAAGACATTTCTTTTCAAAGCCAGGATTCTATGTACATTTTCTTCTGGGAATGTTATTTCTGTTGTATGTCTGAATTTTAAAACGTTTACTGGTAGATAATGGATTTAAAGAGCAGCTAATCGGTCATCTGCCATTGTTGAGAAACCATGTTCTGATTGGTTTGTGAAGGAACTGAGAATTAGCTGATTAGAGGCTAATGTATTTATTTTTAGAGATACAGGTTTTAAGTATGTGTATTTTAAATTTTTTTCATGACCTGAATTTTGTACATGTCTCTGCATGTATCTATATATGTGAGTATATGCAGCAGTGTATATTCTTCTACTAATGCAGTCAGAAATGAAAATCCAAATGACTGACCTAGTAGACTGAATATCTGATAGGATTTGTATATGTGATAGCACAGCTTAACCAGAAATGTATTTACATTTTCACCGGGGTTTAAATGTTTTTAAACGAAGTTTTCTCTGCAGTGCTTTTCTGTGAGAAGTAGCAGCGTCATGCTCGGGTGTCCTTTGTTGTCCCCGAGTTATGTAATGTATAGTGAATTTATCCAAAATGTCATTTTAGGTATGCTCTTGTGTGTTTGGGCGCTAAAGGGATTAAAACACCCAACTGTCACATGACTAGAAAGATGGAAATTTGTCAAGGTTCCATAGTGTCTTCTACAAAACGGATCTAAAAAACGCCTATGCAACTCCAAATAGTCTGACGGCTCCTTCACCAGGATTAGTGACTTTTCACATCATATGTTGCTTTCTCCCGAGCCTGGGTAAATGCAGAGCCCTTCTGCTGATGTAAGAGCAAGCTTTTGCCAGTGATCTTTAATGGAGTTAAATGTTTATGGTAATGGTAACCTTTTAAATGAGTTATGTGAAAAGAGCATCTCATTTTTAATCCACCCAGATATTTTCTCCTTGCCTTTGTGCATTTTCCAGCAGTTAACTCCCTTAGTCTTTCCTTTCTTTTCAGTGATAGTGAAATGTAATAGTTGGCCGTATACGTAAACCCATGTGGCCCCTGAACACACTACCACCTGCAGTATCATAAAGAGTCATCTAGAAAGTCACGTGGAGGGGAGGGGTGGGACCTGGAGCCAGGATTTGGAATGTCAGGAGGGAAACACTTCCCTTCCCAGCCCACTTCACAGTACCCATTTTTGACACTGAAGTTTTGTAGATAGGAATAAGAGAATTTTGCTTTTCTGAGTTATCACATATAAAAGCTTTTGCATTGTGTTTGGAAAGATGTGGATGACTCAACTGCCTGGATGGTTACAGTTGCTTTCTGTGAAATGCTCAGAAAATGTCAGGACATTCCTTCTCTGATGTGTGTCAGTGTGAATTGTAATAAAACTACTGACTTAAAAAAAAAAAAAAAAAGATATTGCATGGCAGTGCTTTGTCTGAAAGCAATGGAAGCCCCTATCCTTGTCTCATGTTTACTGTGCCATGATGCTAAAAGCCTTACTAGATAGCTCTTGCTATCCTAATGGGAAAGGAATCCCAAAATTACAGGGGATGTTCTTCTTTTTCCCAATGGCCGTGGCCATCAAAGTAAATTGTGAGAACTGTGTCTATTGCCAACAGAGGAAAATCTGAATAACATAGACAGTTGATCTGGAAACAATTTAAAACCCCAAGCCCAAGAGTTAAATTGAATATTCTTGTCCTTGAGATGGGAAAGTAAAACCATTGGAAGCTTGCTAGCCATGAATATCTCACTGAGGACAGGAAACATTGAGATTTGAATGGATATGTGGGAGAAATACTTGTTTGATATATACTTCTGCTGGAATTTACTGAAATCAAGGGATAAAAACAGGCCATAATGACCAGGAACTACAGTCTATTTCCTCATGCCCATCAGGTAAGAACCTAATGAAATACACAAAAATAGCCTTAAGCCTTTTTTGTAAAAGTACCTATTAGATGGCTTCTATAAATGCTTTAATAAGGGCTAAACAATGGGGATTGGAGATGTTACCTCTAACTCAAAATGAAACTTAAAAAATGAAGAAACTGCATCTTCGGGAAACTTCAAGGCCTGAATTCCTCCAAAATGGGTCTCATGATTTCCTGGGTTTTGTGTCTCTGTCATCGTATTTCAAGATGAGTAAAGAACCCCCTAAAAGGAATTGAGGAGAGGAGCATGTCAGAGGTCCTTGGTCAAACTTGGAGAAAACCTGGCACATGCCTGGCCAGCTGCCACCGTACATACCTCCTCCTGTGAACGGATGAGGCTGGAGAACTGTCCCCGGGAGAGGCTGGTGGGGAAAGGCTCCGAGCCCCGGATTCCCCGGGAAGAATGTGTGTGTCACAAGAAGGGCATGTGGCAGAAAAGAAGATGTTTTTTGACTCACCTTAGGTCGTAACTTTGATGCTCATCACTTCCCAGCATCTCTCTGGAGAAAGACAGCCTGACTGTGGGTGCACCGATGACAAAGGGAACACTGAGTTTGGGCGACGTCTGTGTCAAGTGTCCTAGGATGACTACGGAAAGGCCGGTCACCATAAAGGGGAAAAGATGCCATAGCCATATCCATGGTGCCTGCCGTGCCCAAGTCCTTTTTGTCCACCCGTTCTGGGGTGACAGGCGTGGGAGGAGGCAGTTCCCCAGTTTCTGCTAGACCTTTGGAACAAACAGTCCAGCAGGTGAGATCAGATCATCATTAGACGATGTAGAAGCCGTTCCAGATACTATCTGGTTGCATGTTGGCTTGAGCAGGAAATAACCTTTCTGGTACATACCTGCCTGTTAAGAGTGTTGTCAGCACCTCATTTTTTAATGTTCAGGCAGGCTCCCTATGGTGGGGTTGTTTAGCGGAACAGGTATCTGATGTAATCTTACAGAGACGTGCAAGTGAAGACAAGATCACCAGTTAGGGAAGCGTGTAGCTTATGACACTGAGAGGCACACAAGTGCGATGCTTGAAAGCAAAGCAAGAAAAGAACCACTTGTTGAGGCATCAGCCTGCTCAACAGCTGATCGGAGTGTGGGCGAAAGGGGCCACACGCTGACCTGACAAGCTCAGGGGAGGCCTGCGTGGCGGTCTTGCAAACTCAGAGACCTACAGTCACCACAAAGGATGGTCTGAAATTAAACTTTAACTAAAGCAGTTATGGTGGGCAGTTACGTCCTAGGCCAGTATCTTCACTGACAAGGTCAACCTTGACCTTCACTGAGCCTGTCTGTCTTTCTGCATCTATGATAACACACCCTTGAAATGTCTGGGTAACTTGTAACTTCCCTTTTTCTGGAGCCCCTGGGGCACATCCAAATATGCTGGGAGCCAGGACAGATACCACAGATTCCTTCATTATCATGTTAATTGATCCTGCACCCACCTAAGTATGTGTCCATCATTTCACTTTTATCCAATCCCAGGGGTTTCCCTGCTTTGCTTTATCCCTCCTCCTTAATCTGTCACCAATGAATTTCATGTAACCCACCTACGTCCCTCCTTTGATTGCGGATGTATAAATACAAATGTGACCCCGCCATTCTCTGGAGCACTATCTCAATTTGTTGAGGTTCTGCTTCCTGGCTTATGTCGACAGTTTGGCTCAAATAAACTCACAAAAATTCTTTCTCGGTTTCAATGGTTTTTTTACGTTAACAGGAGGAAACTACCCCGCATCTAGATGTAGAGGGCATGGGACGCAGGGCAGGCTGAAAAGAAAAGACATATCAGGATGAGAAATCTTTTTATTTATTTATTTATTTATTTATTTAAATCTTTATGGCTGAAATTATTACATATGTCCTTTTCCCCCTCACTGACCTCCTCCAGCCCACTCCCTGCCCCTGCCCCAGGCCATCACCACCCTATTGTGTATCCATGGGCCATCATTCTATGCATATAAGGTCTTTGGCTGATCACCTCCCCCACCCGCCCCACCCCCCCACCCCCCTCTGAGATTCCGCAGTCTGAAGGTGAGCGAATACTTGAATAAATAAAATTCGTGGATATATAACTAATAGTCAATACAAGAATTAACACACATACATTTATAAATGCTGAACTAATTAATTCCGTGCCCGGGAGGAACTGCTGGGAAAGGCTGCCTCTCTCCTCCTGAGCTAGTTGAGAGGCACTGGAGCAGCGGATCCGCCTCTTCCCCCAGCTGATAGGGAGGGACGGCCCCCCACCCCAAACCCTGGGAAGAAAGGAGGCTGAGGCGGCGGTGAATCAGAGGGAGGTGGGGGTGAGTGGCACCTGGGATCTGGAAGGCAGCCCACTCACACCTGTAGCCTTGGCGCTTGGGCAATGCCCTTTGCACAGACAGCTGCGCACACAGCGCTCCGGGGACATGACAACATCGGGACAAACGCCCGCCCGGCCCGGTGGGAGGAGGCTCCCTCCGAGGGAACCAGGGGGAAGGGTTGGAGATGATTCTAAGCTGAGGAGGACTGAAAACTCACCCTGTGTCAGGCCTTTGTGACTCGGCTTTTGTCCGGTTACTGTAAGAAGCTATCACTCACACAATAACCTTTTGTTTTTGTGTGGAAATCACCATGCCTTCTGGGCCTGGGAGAAGTCACCAGGAGACCACACCTCCCTCCCTAAAAGGCCTGTTGGCAGAAGACAGCACGTGTGTGAGGGATCTGAAGATCTAGTGGGGGAAGAGGAAAGCATTGTAACAGTTCTCAAATCACTCAGTAAGTGGGCCGGCCTGGGAGAGCGCCTTTCTGCATTAGACGGTTGTCAAGGTGAGACTTCAGCGGAATAACTCTGAGTTTGAGAGTGCACAGTGTCTGAATTTGGTATGCTTGTTGCCCAGGTGACGGTGAAAGGCCACGCCTCTGTGGATGGAAGTGAGTTTTTTCCTGAAGGGATGGACGGTCCCACTGTCAATCACGCTGGGCAGAAACTAACCCCAGGTGAGAGAACTGGGGAACCAGCCAGAGGAGGAGGAAGGAGAAACTTCTCTTGCCTGAGAGGCCAGGGATCATTTGGGGCTGGACTTGAAGTTCCCCTCCTGGTCTGGACCATTTCCCTGGGGGTGGACGTAGCCCTGGGGGGTTGGAAGTGGGGGCGGGGGGGGGGGGCTTGCCCAGGGGAGACAGGAGAGGAGAAGGGCAGGGATTCTGGGATGGCTGTGTTCTGGGCAGCCATACACTCGTATAGGTTACTCTTGACTTCCACTTTCTGTTACCCCCAAGTTTCCAGCAGAGTTTTCAAATGGCCAGAACGTCATGGCTACTCTCGGGGGCGCTCCGGGAAGGTGGCGGAGGGCCTCCCGTCACACCTGGGACAGGCGGACAGGAAGAACAGCCCCTCCTGGGACAGGAGGCCAGAGCGGCAGCAGCAGCAGAGGCCCTAAAGGAGGAGACAGCGATGGGGGAGAGAATCCGGCCGCCACGCAGAAGGGAAGGGCCTCCCTAAAAGAGCATGTGGATACCTGCCAGGCAACTGGCATCTAGAACCTGCCGGCGCTCCTGGCATCCGGGCTCACATTGGTACAGCGCTCCCTACTTGTTGTCCCAAGTGATTAGTTCAGTTAATATTTACTGCCCTCTGTGTCCTAAATAATATTCTAAACGTGATTCTGAGTTGCCTTCTCACAGCAGAGCTCATTTTGTGAAACAAGAAGGACTGTTCAAACCAATCTTTTACTTGGTTGTAAGCTTCTGTTCATCAAGTTTCATTTTCACTCCTAGCACCTTTGCTGCAAACATCATGTAGTGGCTCCGGTCGTATTTCTAGGTGCGTTTGAGGAGACTCAGTGGCCACACCACTGGTGAGTGGGCGAGTGGGCAGACCGGCACCTGGTGCACCCCGGGGGGCCAGGCAGCTGGGCTCACTGGGCCAGGGGTCAGCCCGCCTCCTGAGGCCCTTGGCCCAGCTGCCTCCCAGGCACGGAGAACTCTTCTTACGGATCCTGATCGCCTTCTGCTGAAAACTGTACAACTCACCTGCATTACTGAAGTTTTGTAGTTTCGCATAAAATCACTTCCCATTTTTGGTCCTTTATTATTGCTGCTCTTTTGCCTCAAACTAAGAAAATAACAGGGAAAATAAGGTTTTTCTTCTATATTTTAGGTAATGATTTCAAATGACTGCATTGGGGGGTTAGGGTATTAAAGACATTTCAGAAAAACTTTTATGCTGTATGATGGCTCATAATGACTTAAAATTAATTCCAGTTTTAATTATATTCAAACTGAAGCTCATGTTTGTTTGTTTTTTAATACTTTTTAAATGATTCCAGCGAGGAAGGGAGAGGGAGAGAGAGCTAGAAACATCAATAATGAGAGAGAATCATAAATGAGCTGCCTCCTGCACGCCCCACACCAGGGATTGAGCCCACAACCTGGGCATTTGCCCTGACCAGGAATCGAACTGTGACCTCCTGGTTTATAGGTCCATGCCAACCACTGAGCCATGCCACACCGGCCCAGTGGCTGGGCTGAAGCTCCTGTTTTAAATACATTTGCAAACACTCATTTAACATTTACATGAAAAAAAGAAAAGCAATTTAAATTTATCTCCAAGTCATATTAGAAACATCAATTAATCCCAGGTGAGAACTGGGGAACCAGCCAGAGAAGGAGGAAGAAGAAACTTAACTGCCTGTAAAAATTCTTCTCTAGATTATAAAAAATGCCCTGCTTTTTACTAAGACTTAGACCAGTGGTTTTCAACCTGTGGGTCGCGACCCCTTTGGCGGTCAAACGACTCTTTCACAGAGGTCGCCTAAGACCATCCTGCATATCAGATATTTACATGACAATTCTTAACAGTAGCAACATTACAGTTATGAAGTAGCAACGAAAATAATTTTATGGTTGGGTCACAACATGAGGAACTGTATTTAAAGGGCCAGAAGGTTGAGAACCACTGACTTAGACTAATATTCTCATGATGGGCAAATACACAGGCAATTTTAAGATAATTACTAATACTATATCCAGTTATTATTTATTATTTATACTGCATCTAGAATTTTGCAATACAAATAAAAGTATTCCAAATGTTCTTTATTACATTACTTCTGGAGTATATTTTTGATAGCTTTTATTTTGTAGCAGCAAAAAAATGAAAGCTTAGCAGTGGTTCTCAACCTTCTGCCCTTTAAATACAGTTCCTCATGTTGTGACCCAACCATAAAATTATTTTCGTTGCTACTTCATAACTGTAATGTTGCTACTGTGATGAATCGTCATGTAAATATCTGATATGCAGGATGGTCTTAGGCGACCCCTGTGAAAGAGTCGTTTGACTGCCAAAGGGATCTCGACCCACAGGTTGAGAACCGCTGGCTTAGGGTATAGTCAATAGGTTTAACATGGAGTTAATGAGCTTAACAATCTTCTTAATTACACAGCACAGATGAAACAAGGAGCTGATAGCTATCTTAGAGTTTTAGTCACTGGGAAGACAAAAATAATCAGGTCAGGCTCACTCTATAGATAACATTAAAATTACTGAAAACTAGGACTACTTAGAATGAAGAGAAACATTTTGAAGTATTTTATTTCTTCAATATTAAGGGAAAGCAGTGTCAACGCATAAACATGATCATTAATGAAACTGCGTTCATTACCTCACCCAACGTGATCACTCTCTTACTGTAGTTATGTAACAGGTATGTAGGAATGTACAGGGTATCAAAAACCCTCACATTTAATTAGCTAACCAAGAATTAAAAATAAGAATAAACTAACACAACTTTTAGTCTAAAATATTAATAGTTTCATAAATGAGCATGTTACAGGCTGCAGCAGTACCAGTTTCCCTTCTCATTGGCCTCGACCACAGAGGTGTAGCAGGTGCTAATGGCTGGCCAGGCCTGCAACGTGTCCCCAGAAATAAAACCCACTGAGAGAGAAAAAACAAAACAAAAAACAAATGCCGATGCTGACGCACATGGAAAAGAGCACTGAAACCATTGTTAGTTCTCCTTCCATGATCCCCCTATAAAAGCCCTTTGCCTACCCTGAGATATTAAGATGGCTGTTAAGCCATGAGCCTGTCATCTTCTCAGGGAGTCGGCACCTGAATAAATCGCTTTCCTTCTATCAGCACCCGTGTCCTGTGTTTGGCTTCGTGGTGGCAGGCAAAAGAACCTGAGGGTCCTTAGGGCTGGTTCCCGTTAGAACCCTTTTTATAGCTGGAGTGGATGATTCTTCATCCCTTCCAGGATGAAATTTCACTCCTCAGCCTGGTTTGTCTGCAGCTTCTTTCTAACCCAATTCCTAGCCACAGGAGCTGGCTCTGAAGACACTCTCTTGTTTCCAGGGCATGGAAAGTCCTCACCAGACTCTCCACAGCTTTGCTGATGCTGTTGCCTGGAACACACCTGCCCTTTTCCTCTGCTGGCTCTTACCTGAGCATTATTTCTCAGAGTTCAGAAGGCTGAAGGTCCAAAATCTAGGTGCAGACTGATTTGATTTTTGATGAGACCTCTCTGCCTTCCCTTTGTGTCCACACCTGAGAGGGAGGGTGGGAAGGTAGGAAGGAGAGATGGGGGAGAGAGAGAGGGAGATAAAGAAAGAGAAAGAGGAGGTTGGCTTTCCGTTCTCTGGTGTGTCATCTCATAAGGACACTAATCCCATCAGATCATGGCCCCACCATTATGATCTTTCTTAAACTTAATGACTGCATTATAGGCCCTGTCTCCAAATACAGTTATATTGGGGGTTAGGGCTTCCACGTATGAATTTAAGGGGACACAATTTAGTTCCCGGAAACTATCACCTATGTTCTCGGAAAGCCACAATCCACTTGTGCTCCTAAAGGCTGGCTGGGCCAGAGGAAACTCTGAGAGGCATTCCCGGAGGTTCTGGGTGAAGGTGAAGGTTTGGAGGATGGGAGGTGCAATGGTTGGAGTGGAGAGAAATTCTAAAAGCTGTTCCTGAGAGCGGAAGTGCTCTTCTATGCAGAGGCCTCCAGAGGGGAGATGGAATCTCTTGATGGAGGGAGGCCTTGAGCATTTGAGAGATGGGCTGGAAAGGCTGACCACGTCTGAGTCCTGAGAGCTGAGGCCTGTGAGCTTCAGGGAATTCCAACACTTCAGCAATGAGCCTACTGAGGTGGCGAGGCTGGGATGAACGAAGGCGTAGCACCTGCCCGGGTTTATCTGGACCACCCGAGGGTTCTGACCTGGGAACTTGCACTTGGACTTTGAGGGGCAGCCACACATCCTAGAAGGAGTTCCTTCTGACTCTTGCAGGTGGGGGCTGAGAGGACACGAAATTCAACCGAGGGAGACAAAGGACTAGGGTTGGGAGTCCCCTCGCCACTGAAAAGTTTACGGAACGGGGCCATGAGGTGGTCTTGGTTCCCTCTCAGGCTTGGAGCTGTGAGGGGCCCGAAGTGGGTTTTGCACATTTCCTTTCCACCAGCCCCTTACGCCTGTTTGATCAGGGGCCCGGGCACGTTTGTTGGATGCGATGGTGGGAAAATGGAATAAGGTTGCTAAGAAAGTCCGGAGGCTTTTAACAAAACAGGGCCTCTGCACATCCTGTGCCTCAGTTCTCAATTAAGTTGCTAAACCTGTTGCTAACCTTGGCTCGGGGCTGAGCCATAAAAACCCTGGAACACACATGGACCTGACCTGCTTGTAGTTTTCACTCCCCTGGTTCTGCATGCTGAAACTAACCAACCCCTGCTACCCAAGCCAGCCATCGGCCATTTGCATGAAATTACATTTTGTGGTTTCTGCTCTATAAACCCTGCCTTCCCCTGTTCTTTCCAGCGCGTGGTTTGAGTTGTTATCTTAATCGGCTTCTCTCAGGTTGCAATACTTTTACTCACAGAAATGCTTTTTATGTTTAACACATTTTTTGTTGACAAATGATATTAAATATATAAGTCTCCTTTAGAGTGAAGGGTTTTATGTGGTAGTTTCCTTTTACCATAAACTGAAAAATTGCTTCTTAGTACAATCCCCGTGTAATTACTAAATCACTCATTCACATATATATGAGGAAAACACCTTCTTTCTTAGAAGGTTCCTAGGGCCACAGGCCGGGCCCTATGTAATCACGCATGTGCTGGGTGCTTGGAATGGTCAGAGGGCAGAATTTCCTTCACTTGGGATTAATTCCCGGCATAGCCAACGCCAGCTTCTTCCTGCCGCTGGGGATCATGTTCCTCCCGCTATCAGGGCGTCCGATTGGGGAGGAACAGCGTGTGTCCTGAGCCGGCAGGCAAGCCCAGAACTTCCCCAGGAGTCCAGGGCGGGCCGCGCTCCCCGCGCCCAGGAGCGCCCTGCGGGTGGGGGGTGGGGGGGTGGGGAGAGGGACCCGCCGGGTTGGGCTCCGCAGTGGGACGAGCCGGGCGTCGGCGGGGAGGACCCGCCCGCCCAGGGGAGGCGGGGCGCCGGCTGCGCCGCGGGGCACGAGGGCGTGGGCGCGCGGGCCGGGACCCGCTCGTGGGACCGCTCTCCCGGGAGCCAGCTTGGCGCGGCCGCCGGGAAGCGCAGGGCAGGCTCGGGCACCTCCCGGCGGGGATCAAACTTGAGAAATAACGAGCGGGGCGGCGCGGCGTCTCCGTCTCCGGGCCAGTCCCATCTCCGCGGCGCACTCGCTCCCAGGCAGACCCGCCGAGAGGCCGGACGACCGCACACCTGCCGCCGCCGCCGCCGCACCCCGCGCTCCCGCCCGATGGCAGCCGCCGGCCCCCCGAGCTCCCTGCGCGGGGCGCCCTGCAGGCTGCTGCTGGCCCTCGCGGTGAGTGGGGGCCCGGGCGGGCGGCGAGGGAGCCCGGAGGGGAAGGGGGTGGGTCCGCGCTGGTGTCTGCCGAGGAGGGTAGGGGGCGCAGCACCCGAAGGATGGTGAGCTGCTGGGCGCTGTTTAGCTCCGTCCTCGGAGGGGAGGGCGAGCCCTGACCTGGGCCCGAGGCGGAGGATAGAAATGCAGCTCTGGAAGGGAAGGCGGACTGAACTTTTTGTTTGGAACCCGATGGGTGGATGGATGGATGGATGGGTGGATGGACGGACGATGGGTGGATGGGTGGATGGGTGAGTGGGTGGGTGGATGGGTGGGTGGATGGATGGATGGATGTGTGGGTGGGTGGGATGGATGGATGGGTGGGTGGATGGGTGGATGGGTGGGTGGGTGGGTGGATGGATGGATGGATGGATGGATGGGTGAGTGGATGGGTGGATGGACGGACGGACGGACGATGGGTGGATGGGTGGGTGGGTGGATGGATGGATGAGTGGATGGGTCGCAGCTCCGCTGGCTTCCCTGCGCCCCGACGCATGCCCTGTAGCGGGGCAGGGGCTGAGGTTCGAAGGCCTCCCTGGGCCTGGGGCTGGCCGGCCAGGAGGTGGGGGGCGTCTGGGTGGAGGGAGTGGGGAGAATTTGATCAGGTGTTTTAGAGCTGGGACGGGTCCGGGGCTGCCCCTACCGCGGGGCCACCCGGAGTGGGCGTTAGTGCGAGGGGCGCTGGAGCGACGCTTCTTGGTCCGGGCGTGGAGTTTCCTCTGCTAAATGGCGGGCAGGGTTCGTCTCCCCAAAGTTATTCACTGAGACTGCCCCCCGCCCCGCGAGAGCCACCCATGGGGGTGCGGGCGGAGGGTGCCGGGCGCCAGGCGGGGGGTCGGGCCGGTGGTGGGCGGAGGAGTTGGGATGGCGCCCAGGGGAGAGGGTCAGGGTGGTGGTGGTGGGACTGGGGTAGGCTGGGTGTCACGTTGGCCCCCGCGAGGACTGTCCACACCCAGCCCGGGGCCTCCTTGTCCTGGGCCCGGGAACCCCGCGACCCAGGACGAGGTCCGCCTGGAGAGGAAGGTGCGACAGTGGGAGGATTGGGGAGACATCCGGCAAAACATAGGGAGCTCCAGGGGAGACGGGGTGCACGGGGACCTGCTGGGAAAGGGAGCTGTCGATCCACCCGAGGCTTCCAGGCCCCGAGGGTGGGATGGGGCCCCGCAGGGGGAGCATGCCTGGCTCCGGAGCAGCTGGACTTCGGCTGCAGGGCCTGTTGCCACCCAGCAGGGAGAAGGGTCCCAGCTCTGCCCGCGCCTGGAAGGACCCAGCTGTGAATCTGGGGTCAGTAGCTATGCCCTAGCAGCGGTTCTCAACCTGTGGGTCGCGACCCCTTCGGCGGTCGAACGACCCTTCCACAGGGGTCGCCTAAGACCATCCTGCATCTCAGATATTTACATGACGATTCATCACAGCAGCAACATGACAGTGATGAAGTAGCCACGGAAATAATGTTATGGTTGGGTCACAGCATGAGGAAGTGTGTTTAAAGGGCCAGAAGGTTGAGAACCGCTGAAGGTGCATTTGTTGGCGAAGAATCATGCCAACGAGCGCATCGCCCTGCCGGCCCTGTCCCAACACACGTCTGGGAGGTCCCTGGCTCTTTACCGTGGAAACGGCTCTCAGGGTGCGTTCCTTTGGGATAGACTTGATGGCGTTTCCAGCTTTTGTGTGTCAGAGCAGGAATGCGGGGTTTTGTGTTTGCTCGGAGATGGGGGGCTGGAGAATGGGGCGCAGCAGCGCAGGAGGTTTCTGTTCCCAAGATTCCTGCTCTTCGCTGGAGGCTGGAGGGCAGGGCGCGGGGCCGGCGCTGCCCAGTGCAGGGTGGGGGGTAGTGGGTGCGGCCAGGCAAGAAGATGCCTGCAAACCCAGAGATAGGATCAGCTCCCGGATAGGACACTCAGCTAGGGTGGCTTTGGAAATAATTTCCTAAAGGTTAGATGAAACGGGATCGCTGGAGATTTTGCAATGGTAATCGTGGGGCGCGCATACGGAACACTCTCGCGTGAAACCCCCAGTTTAGACACACCTCCCATCTCTGTCCAGTGGGGTAAATTAAGACCCCCTCTGACCACACCATGTCTGTTTCCCTTTGACTCATCCGGCCACCCACTTTTCAGCCTGATGTGTGGTCATCACCCTTGAGAAGCACAGTTTTCATTTTATAGATTCCTTAATGGGGCTCGCAAAACAGTCCCATGTTTGAAGTGAGCTCTTCAAAGCGAATCTCCAGCACAGCCCTGAGACTCCACCTCAGCGCCCCCCCCCCCCCATCTGTGTCCTGGGTGGAGGAGTCTTTCCAGGTGCACTTTTCTCCCATGTCTGCACCCTTTCACCTCTGTCACCTGCGACAGTTCCCCATGACCCCCCTGTGCTCCACACTCAAAGCAAAGAAGAAAAAAGGAAAGGGGGGAGATTCCTAGCGGAACAGAAATCGTTAGGGATGGTGAAAACTGATTCGCACCAGTTCAGTTGCTGAGATGTCTCCCCGTTACAAATACTAAGATTCTTTTAAATATGTGCTCAGTCTTGTCCACCATATAAAACCTGCCTTGGGAATTGCATTGTTACCTATTATATATTAGAAGTAGTATGTAATTGGACACAGTTAACCTACCTTTTTGCTAAAATGGCTCTAATTCAAAAGGAATTAAAAGTGTTGTTTTATAGCAGGGGTCCTCAAACTACGGCCCGCAGGCCACATGCAAATACAAATATTATATTTGTTCCCGTTTTGTTTTTTTACTTCAAAATAAGATCTGTGCAGTGTGCATAGGAATTTGTTCATAGTTTTTTTTTTTTTTAAACTATAGTCCGGCACTCTACCTGTCTGAGGGACAGTGAACTGGCCCCCTGTTTAAAAAGTTTGAGGACCCCTGTAATTTATAGCATACCATCCTTTCCCCGGGACTATATGAATTCTGCCCGAAACCTATGTTGACAAATTGGCATTCTACCTTTTCAGATTTTATAGCCTTAATTAAAGAGAATATGTAATCTGACTCCTTTAGCAGAAAGACTTTTTTTTGTTGTTCTTGATAACAATGAACATAGTCATCTTTTTAAAATAAAAATGGGTATAATATTTCCTGTTATTTTTTTGCCTTAGTGAAAAAAGCTTAAGGCAAATAAAGGAAGTAAATGAGAGCTAGTTTATGTTAAAGCCATGATCATAAGGAAGTCAAAGTTTTAGTATATATTTAGATAGATGTATTTAGATCAGCGCATTATCCGCTACCTTTTCAAAAGGAGATGGTTGCTGTTCACACTGAAATACAGCCCAATCCTGAATCACCTTCTGAATCACTCATGCCTCTAAGCCCATGCACATTTTTGGGCTCTGTTGTCATTCCCTTGGCACTGGGTATTCCATATATGGCACCTGACTTGTGGTTAATCATCCTTTTCATGAAACTGGAATCCCATCTTACCCAGAGTTTGTTCGAAGGAAATTTAGTAGGATCCTCTCAGCCCTGAGAATACTCAGGTAAATCTTACAGCTTACCTTTGAGATGTTAAGAATTTGAAAGACGATATTTCCACTTTGCAGAAGGCGGGGTACACAGAAAAAATTATGTATTTAAAATTCCTAACTATTATGCTCAGTCAAGACAATGTCTTTATTTTTAAGACATCCCGTCAATTTCAGTTCCTTAAGCTTCTTTTTCCTTCATGAAAAGGGTGTTCTTTTAGGAGCCCACCTTGTAGATTCACTGTAAAACTGAACAGCATGCAACAGTGAAGCGATCTCAAGTAGCATCTTTAGTCTTCACTCTCCTTTTGGCATAAGATTTTTCTATCAGTATTTAATGATTTGTATGATAAGCTTTGTATCATATGATTCATAAAATTGGGCAGTACTGTAATATGAACCAAGGCAATTTATTTCCCCAGACTAAAGTAGATAATACTTTATATTATCATTTTTTAAAATTTAAATTGTTATATTTTGATTTAAAGTTGTTTGCCACTCTAGGTTATATAAATCAGATATTTAAAGTTGTCCTGAAGGGTTCTCATGAAAAGAGAGATTTTGTAACTCCAATAGCCAATCCATAATTGACCAATTTGTAAAAAAGCCCTTTTGAACATTGCAGTTTTTATTGGGCATTCTTTTATATAAAAGTTACTTTAAAAATATCTTTAAAGGTCAGTACTTCACCATTGCTAATCTGATTATGCCTTAACATTTTTTTACTTTATTTTCAACAACATATCCAATCCCCACACATATAGTATCAAATCACTTTTACTTTCAAGAAGCAAGAAATAACTGAAGTCTATATATGAATTTCACCCCTCTAAAAATGATATTAATGAATTAATTGCATATTCTTTCTAATGAGGTACTATACAGCAATGAAAATGAACTACTGCTGTATACTCAGCATGCGTAAATTTCACAAACATAGTTTGAGCAAAGAAACCCAGTGTCCACAGCAAGCATGGCTGCATACATTTAAAAGCCCAAAATTGGCAAAATACACCTGTATCTTCTTGGGGAGGAGAGAAAATGCAATTGGAAAGAGGCCTTGAATATAACAGTAATGTTTTATTTCATAACAATGAAGGTGAATGTTCTAGTTTTCATTTTATTATTTAAAAAAATACCTATTTATGGTATATGGAGTCTTCTGTATTTATGGTTTAGAAAGAACATTGAAAAAATAAACAAGCAATAGAGGGAATGAACAAAGCCAAAAGTTCTATGAAAATATAAACCTTGCTATGATTGAGCAAGTAAAAAATAGGGAGGCACAAATCCAACAATTTTAAGAATAAGAAGGAAGCGTACTTATCAAGAGGAGAAATGTTTTAAAAAATAGATACTAATATTAATAGATTATTTCAATTAATTTGAAAACAGAGTTGGGCAATTTCTTACAAAATCCAAATTGCCAAAATTGACTCAAGGGGGTATACAAAATCTAAATAGACTTAGAACCAGTAAAGGCATTGGATTAGGAGCCAAACACACGCCTTTACTCACATCCATCAGGCTCAGGCCTGTGACAGGTGAATTCTTCCATAGTTACATGGAACAGGTAATTTGTACCTTATGTAAGTTATTTCAGAGAACAGAAAAAAATTACCTCATTTTATGAGGATTGTATGAAGTTGAAAAGTAGTAGCTTGATCTTATTTATGGACATATACTTAAAATACTAAAATAAATAGCAGGAAGATTACCATGCCCTATAAGGTTTATCACAGGAGTGCAAAGATGGTTTCACATTAGAAAATTTACTATTGGATTTTAACATAGTAATATATCCAGAGAGAGAAGAACATATGTTCCTTTCAAAATAAGTGGATAGCTATCTTTATCGTTATAAAAATTCTGAGCAAGCTAGGGATATAAGGGAATAACCCTTCTTAATATAATGAAGCCTACTTAAAATGAATGAATGTGTGAATGAAAGGAAAAGAGACATACTCAAAATGAATGGTGAAATGCTGAAAACATTCTCTTTAAAGTTAGAAACAAACCCAGGTTGGCCACTATAACTGTCTTTCTTCAGCAATCTGCTGGAGGTACTCACAAGCACACATTAAGATAAAAATCTAATTGCTATTTTACCTGCTGTAGGATTAGCTTCATGGGAGACCCAACACTATCTTGACAAACTACTAGAGCTAATAAAAATAAGCAAGTTTTCTGTATAAAAAAATCTAAAAGGATTTTGATCAGCTGATCATGAAAAAATTATGGAAGAGTAGAAAGCTGAAGAAAACTAACCAGATGACAGGGATTGAGGCCACCATAACTAATACCATGTTTGTTTTGGTCTTTGGGTCCCTTGCATTTCCTCAAGAATTAATGTTGAATTGTTCCAATAAATAAATTAATTAATTAATAAAATAAAGCTATTTGGGATTTTGATGGAGATTGTATTGCATCTATACATGTAATTTGGGACTATGTCTTCTGATGTATGAAGATGACATATCTGTTTTGAAGGGCATTGTTTGCTTGTGGTTTCAGATATTTTTTATTGCTAGCGTACAGGAATGCCATTGACTCGTGTATTTTGGTCTATGTTCTGCAAACTTGCTCAATTCATTTATTATTAATATTGTTTTTGGGTGGACTTCTTAGGATTTCCTATGTATAAGGTCATATCATCTGCAGATAGAGATGAGTTTACTTCTTTTCCAATCTGGATGCCTTTAGTTTGTTTTTTCTGTGATTCCCTGGCTGGCAGAGCTCCAGGCGGTGCTGAATGGAACGGGGAGAGCAGGCGGCAGATTCCCCCTCAGGTTAGAGGGAAGCAGCCCTCCGTGGAGTGTGATGGTAGCTGTAGGTCTTCCGTAGATGCCCTCTCTCCCGTTGAACAAGGTCCCTTTTATTCCCAGTTTGTTCATCATAAATGGGTGTCGAATTTTGTCAAGTGCTTGTTTTACATTTGTTGAGATGATCATGTAGTTTTATTGTTTTTTAAAAAAATACTTTATTGAGGTAAGATTTACATACACCAAGCTGTACATGTTTAATAGTACAACCTGGTGAGTTAGATAAGCATAAATCTGTGACATCATCGCCACCGTCTGTGCCATAAACATATCCATTACACTCACAAGTTTCCTCCCACCCTCATTATTATTATTTTAACATTAAGTGTACAGTACAGCATTGTTAACTATAAGCACTGTGCTATACACATCTCTAGAACTTATTTACGTTGTGTAACTAGAACCTTGTTCTTTATTCTGTATCTTATTCATGCAACCTTTTTTTTTTTATTCTAGGTCTTCAGTTTTGCTTGTGAAGCCTGCAAAAAGGTGATATTTCAGACACCTTCTACACTAGAGGCAGACAAAATGGTGGGCAGAGGTGAGCAATTTCAAAATGGTGTTTTTAGAACAAAAACGAGGTTTACCTACCCTGGAAAGAGCAGCTTGCCCAATCGGTGCATTGTGGAATTAGCCTGCATATTTGTAATTAGAGACAAGTCAAGATAACTTAAATATATGTTTCTGCTCTTTATACCTGCACTGAATGTGAGGTGAGTGCTAAGGTTCCAGGCCCTGTTTCTGTGGTCATTCAGGCTTCGAGGGTCTAACAATTACATGAAGACTTACATGTAGAAAGCCCTGCATCGCTGTAGGACTGCAGCCTGGAGAAGGACAGGTAGGGCGCTGAGCGATCAGGGCAGGGTTATCAATGCTGGGACTGCCTCCGGGAGCATGGCAAGGGGAGCCACTCCATTCAACACAGAACTTAGCCCTTTGCATCCTGAGGAGTTAGGGAGCCTCAGACGTTCCCAGCATCAGGGAAGCTCGGCCCAGGCCGACTTTCTCCATGGTACAGGGAATATTGGAGGAAAGTGTCATGATAGGTTTTTTTAAAAATATATTTTATTGATTTCAGAGAGGAAAGGAGAGGGAGAGAGAGATAGAAACATCAATGATGAGAGAAGCATTGATCAGCTGCCTCCTGCACAGCCCATACTGAGGATCAAGCCTGCAACCCAGGCATGTACCCTGACCAGGAATCAAACTGTGACCTCCTGGTTCATAGGTCGATGCTCAACCACTGAGGCATGCCAGCCAGGCATGTCATGATGTCTTAAAAAAAGATATTGCTCTTCCCAGAGATACCAAATAGTTTTTCAACAAAGTGCACCATTTCTGGTTATAGTGCCTCATTTACTTTTATTAAACAAACTAGAGGCCCAGTGCATGAATTCGTGCACCAGTGGGGTCCCTCGGCCTGGCCTGCGGGATCCAGCAGAAACTAGCTCTCTGACATCCCCCTAGGCGGTCAAATGCACGAGTTTGGCCAGCTGGGGAGGGGCTGTGGGAGGGCCTCAGGGCATGTCTGGCCCATCTCACTCAGTCCTGATGGGCCGGACCCCAGCAGCAAACTAACCTACTGGTTGGAGCGTCTGCCCTCTCGTGGTAAGTGCACATCATAGCGAGCGGTTGAGCGGCCTTAGCATATCGTTAGCATATTATGCTTTAATTGGTTGAACGGATGACCAGACACTTGGCATATTAGGCTTTTATTATATAGGATGTCACTGTTATTCCTATGGAGATAAAGAAAGGAGCTACTGTAGAGAGTGGCCAGGGGTGTTCCTCTTGGGAAAGACTGGAGCTTGTCGCTGTGCTAAAAATGCGAAGAAGAGAGAAAGAGGTCATTGCTCCTGAAGACGGGCACTTCTTTCTGACTGAACGCTCCCCCCTGACTGGGGTGAGAGAGAACAGGATGCATGGGCGGCGTGGATTCTCTGCGAGGTTCCCGCTTCAGTGAGTACTCGTTTACCAGCGTGGTTCTGTGAAGGCAGCCAGTTGAAGAATGGGGTGGATTTGATATTTTGCTATAAGTATCAAAACACTTAAAGTGATACTTATATTTGCTTACTCTCTATTAGAGGGCAACATTTCCAGAGAAAGAAGACCCCATGTGGCCTTTTGGTGGGGAGTTTTGCAAAACTATGAACACAGAGAGGACTGTGAGCTCTGGGGGTGGGGGAGGGGGGTGGTGGGGGGGCTGAGGGGAGTGTCACAGAGAAGTGCCCGTGGGAAGAATTCGAAGGTAAAGTTGACTGTTTTCCTTACTTGACTGTTTTCCTAACTCATACACTGCCTGGCTGGCTGTGTAGGCTGAAGACTGTCGTAAAAGACTCATAGTCAAGTGAGCGTCTGTTTATTGATTCAGGTGTGTGTGGGCCTGTAGCTCAGCTTTGTCATGCCTGCAGTACACACACCCCTTTCATAGGAGCCCTTTCATAGCCTTCGAGAAGCACAGGAAATCTTAAAGCCCCCTCCTTCATACAAATATCCAATCAGGACTGTTTTTTTAGCTGAAAGAAAATTATCCTTTTAAAAATACACATGTAAAGAGACTGCGTAAGGTATTTGTTACATGCACGGTGATTGGTCTATTTCTGCCTCATGGTTTTGGAGACGACTGTAGAAATCATTTTGCCACATTTTTTTCTGTTTGCATGCATTTCTACTTTACAACATGGACATTTTTACTCGCAGTGAATTTGGGCGAGTGCCTCAGGTCTGCGGACCTCATCCAGTCCAGTGACCCTGACTTCAGAGTTCTCCGTGACGGGTCTGTCTACACGGCCAGTGCCGTTGTGTTATCTGATGGGAGGAGATCATTCACCATTTGGCTTTCCGACACGAAGAAACAGACACAAAAGGAGATTAATGTGCTCCTGGAGCCTCAGAAAAAGGTATGGAAAGTGCATTGATATTTTCAGGCACGTCTTTCTTTTCATTTAAATATACATAGTTTTTAAATCGCAAAGAGGACCAAAGGATACATAGGATTTTTTCCTCTCCTTTTTCCTTACCTTGTGTGTACTTTCCCTTCCCCTCTCCCCTTTCTTAGCACTGCTAAAACCGGGATTTTGCTTTGTGGAATCTAAATGACACCTCCTCTCTGAGGACTTCTTCCCACTGCTAAAGCCCAAGTAGTTGCTTTTGTGAGCCGGTGGGAATTTGGCTTACCCTCTATTGCAACATTTTGAGTTATTTATTAAAAATATTTTTATTAATTTCAGAGAGGAAGGGAGAGGGAGAGAGATAGAAACATCAATGATGAGAATCATTGAACAACTACTTCCTGCATACCCGCATTGGGGATCAAGCCCGCAACCCAGGCATGTGCCCTGACTGAGAATTGAACCGGGACCTCCTGGTTCCTAGGTTGACACTCAGCCACTGAGCAACGCCGGCCAGGCAACATTCAGTTTTTTATTAGTGCAAACAATTTACCTGCGGTTGTTTGAGGGCATGAATTGACCCCCTTTTTGCTAATAGTGTTGGTAGTACCTGACCCATCCGTAGTCCGTAGTGTATGTGACATTAATGCTAAACGCTGTGGTTCTCAGTGACTATGAGGCTGGCTTCCAGCACCCACAGTGGTTCTGATGTTAGATAGGATGGAAGCCTGGAGCATGATAAGTAGGAAAAGAGTATGCATGGCCTGGCATTGGCCCCCGCCCAGGGGATCCCTCACTGCCGTTCTAGTGCACAGCCTGAGGAATGGAGTAGTCACAGAAAGGATGAAAGGTTTAGACTGGGTTACGACTCATCGATGTGAAGTGTGTTAGTGATAGAGTTAGTTTAAGTATCGGCTTCGCACTTTAATAAGTGTTTAATAAAATTAATTAATTAATTCTCAGGAAATAAAAGGTCTTCTTTGCTGTACATGAAATGAGATGGAAATCACTGTAACATCCCATGGAACTCTTTGCAGTGATGGAAATCCCATGGGACTGTCTGCCGTGGCAGCCCAACACTAATGGCTGCCGAGCAGTGGGCATGTGGCGTGTAACCGAAGGATGGAATTTTATATTCTACTTACTTCTAATTAATTTACACTCAGATAGTCGCATATGGCTACAGCAGGGCAGATGGAGTGGTCAGGCAATGAGGTATATTCTTTTTTTTTTCGCTCTGGTTCACCTGAGAGTATGAGGTTTTAGCAGAAAGAACAAGTAAGAGCTGCACAGGAACTAAGGGAGCCTTAGCCGGTTTGGCTCAGTGGATAGAGTGTCAGCCTGTGGACTGAAGGGTTCCAGGTTTGATTCCAGCCAAGGGCACATACCTGGGTTGTGGGCTCGATCCCCCGTGGGGGGCATGCAGGAGGCAGCTGATCAATGATTCTCTCTCATCATGGATGTTTCTATCTCTCTATCCCTCTCTCTTCCTCTCTAAAATCAATAAAAGTATATTTAAAAAGAACTAAGGAGACAGTAATGCTTCTGCTAACTGGAGCGGTGGTCAGTGGTCAGTGTTAGGAAGGTGTGCCCCAGTAGACTCTCTAGTGTATGAAACCTTTACCACCTGCATACACTCTCTCTTACCCTCCTAAGGAAAAGTCCTTCTTATCTGGCCTTTAGCTTCTGTGTGGAAATTCTTGAGATTGACCCTCCAGGGAGGTGTCAGGTGTATGGGCTGTTTGTTATCTTACCACAAAGTGGGTTGTGATGCTTTCGTTTATTAATTTTCTTTCTCTAAATGCAGGTGCTGAGGAAAAGACACGCTAAAGAAACGGTGCTCCGGCGAGCCAAGAGGCGGTGGGCGCCCATCCCCTGCTCCATGCAAGAGAATTCCTTGGGCCCTTTCCCTCTGTTTCTTCAACAGGTAGGTTTTGCATTCCTTCTGACTGGGCATGTTTTAATTCCAAAAGCCTGTTTTATTCAAATTTAATAACTCTTTAAATGTTTAAAAAAAACCAGGTTTGATTGAAGATATTAATAAAGCCATGAAGTGTAATAAAAGTGAGTAAAGTGAGAAAAAAATCAATAAAATACATAATAATAAAAGCATAATATGCTAATTAGACTGGACAGCCGAATGACCTTCCGGACATCATTCCGGACGTCCTTCCAGATGAAGATGCTGTGGCGGAGGCCGAGGCCGAGGCGGTTAGGGGCGATCAGGCAGGAAGGCGAGCAGTTAGGGGCGAGCAGGCAGGCAGGAAGAGCGGTTAGGGGTGATTAGGCAGGCAGGTGAACAGTTAGAGGCGATCTTTTCATGTGGCCATGCTTAAAAGCAAGGGAGACAGAGAAATGTCTTTCTTTAGGGAGGCTTTGTGTTTGGCCATCACTTTTGATACAGTTTAACAAAGATTTTTTGGGGGGAATATTATTTTTTTAATTAAACTTATTGGAGTGGCATTGTTTAATAAAATTACATAGGCTTCAAATATACAATTCTATGATACATCATCAGCATATTTCATTGTGTTCCATTATTTTTTGATTATTTTCTTTTTAAAAAAATTTATTGAATTTAATGGGTGACATCTATACTAATAAAAGGGTAATACGCTAATTAGACTGGATCAATCGGATGTCTTCCAGACGTCCGAAGTCCTCCTGGACAAAGCCACAATGGCGGGGGCCAAGGCAGAGGCGGTTAGGGGAGAGCAGGCCGGCAGGGGAGCAAGCAGTTAGGGGCACGATCAGGCTGGCAGGGGAGTAGTTAGTGGCGAGATCAGGCAGGCAGGCAGGCAGAGGCAGTTAGGGGTGATCAGGCCGGCAGGGGCTCAGTTAGGGGGGATCAGGCCGGCAGGGGAGCAGTTAGGGGCAATCAGGTCAGCGGGGGAGCAGTTAGGGCATCAGGCCAGCAGGCAGAGGCGGTTAGGGGAGATCAGGCCGGGAGGGGAACAGTTAGGGGCGATCAGGTGAGCAGGGAAACAGGCCAGCAGGCAGAGACAGTTAGGGGCGATCGGGCAGGCAGGCAGGTGAGCAGTTAGGAGCCAACAGTCCTGGATTGGAGAGGGTGCAGGCCAGGCTGAGGGAGACCCCCCCCCCCCAGTCCCCTGTGCATGAATTTTGTGCACCGGGCCTTTAGTTGGTTAATAAAATTAAATAGGTTTCAAATGTACAGTTCTATAATACATCATCTGCATATTGTATTGTGTGTTCACTACCCAAAGTCAAGTCTTCTTCTGTTACCATTTATCCCCTCTTTACCCTCCTCTCCCCATCCCCTTTTTTCTCTGGTAATCCACTATATATACACACCGTTGTCTGTGTCTATGAGGTATTTATTTATTTATTTATTTATTTACTTAATCCCTTCATCTTTTCATCCAGCCCCCCAAACACCTTTTTAGCTGTCAGTCTGTTCTCTGTATCCATAAGTCTGTTTCTGTTGTGTTTGTTAGTTTATTAGATTCTACATATGAGTGAAATCACAGGGTACTTGTCTTTCTCTGACTGGCTTATTTCACTTAGCATAATACTCTCCAGGTCCATTTATGCCACTGCAGAAGGTAAGATTTCCTTCTTTTTTTATGGCTGAGTAGTACTTTATTGTGTAAATGTACCACTGGGGTTTTGTTTTTTTTTCCCCAAAGAGAGGAAGGAAGAGAGAAGGAGAGAAAGCGAAACATTGGTTGTTTGCCTCCCATACGCACCCCACGGGGAATCAAACACGTAACCTGGGCATGTGCCCTGACCGGGAGTCACACTTGACACCTTTTGGTGTTCAGGACTATGCTCCAACCAACTGAGCCACACTGGTCGGCCAGGACAAGGACAGCTTTTTTATCCACTCATCTACTAAGTAGACATTAAGGGATATTAGCACCCTCTGAGATGCTGTCATCCTCAGCTTCTGTCTTTGCACCACACATCCAACCCACTGGCCAATCCTGTTGGCTATATCTTCAAATTATATCCAGGATCTAACCACTTGTCACCACCTCTGCTGCTACTGTGCTAGCCTAGCAAACTATCTCTTGACCCTGAATTATTGCAGTAACTTTCTAAATGGTCTTCCTGTTTCTTCCCTCTGCATCTATCCAAGTCTAGTTTTAACAATTATCAAGTGCTAGAGGCCCGGTGCACAAAATTCCTGCACTGGGGAGGGGGGGGGTGTCCCTCAGCCCAACCTGCACCCTCTCCAATCTGGGACCCCTCGGGGGATGTCCGACTGCTGGTTTAGGCTCTAAACCAGCAGTCGGACATCTCTCTCACAATCTGGGACTGCTGGCTCCCAACCGCTCACCTGCCTGCCTGCCTGATTGTCCCTAACCACTTCTGCCTGCCAGCCTGATCGACGCCTAACTGCTCCCCTACTGGACCACTTGCCCCCAACTGCCCTCTCCTGCAGGCCTAGTCCCCTCCAATTGCCCTCCCCTGCCAGCCCAGTCACCCCTAACTGCCCTCCTCTGCAGGCCTGGTCTCCTCCAGCTGCCCTCCCCTGCTGGCCATCTTGTGACGGCCATCTTTGACCGCATGGGGGCGGCCATCTTGTGCGAGGATGTGCTGGTCAATTTGCATATTACCTCTTTATTATATAGGATTATCTTTTAAAAATATAAATCAGATATTCTCTCTTCATCTCCAAGAAAAAGGCCCCATTATTACTGCATTCCCCTCCATCTCCTTCTCCTTCCCCAGTTCCTGCAGCCACAGTGGCCTTGTGGCTGCTCTGAACACCCAGGCACAATCCCACCCTGTCCTGTTGTACTTCCTGTTCCCTCCACCAAGAAGTCTTCCCTGTTTATTCTCACAGCTCATTCTTTCCATTTTTGTCAGTTCCCCTCCTAAGGGACATTCCAATTGGCATTCCCTTCACCATACATGAGAGTCCCAGGTTGCCTCACTCTTGCCAACTATCGGTATTACTCTTCTTTTCTATCTTTGCCAAATCACAAAATATAAAATTATGCCTATTGCTTGTAATTAGATTTTTTTTGGTTTCTGTTTGTGTTGAACATTGTTTTCATTAAATTTGAGCAGTTTAAAAAAAAAATCTTTTTCCAAATGCTTTTACTGCTTTGTGTGTTGATGAAGTGACAAGTGATTGTTTTAGTAAAGTTGTCTCTTTAAAATAACAATATAAACACATAAGCTGCATTTTTAAAACACTAGCATTTTAACAGAATTTAACTTTTTACATCTATCTTTTTCTTTTTAGGTTCAATCAGATGCAGCGCAGAACTATACCGTCTTCTATTCAATAAGTGGACGTGGAGTTGACCAAGAACCTTTAAATTTGTTTTTCATAGAAAAAGACACTGGAAATCTGTATTGTACTCGGCCAGTGGATCGTGAAGAATATGATGTTTTTGATGTAGGATGTTTTATTGATATATGTGACTTTAAACGGTTAAACTGTTTCTTCTGATACTCTACTCTTTCCTGTCTTCTTGCATTCTCTTCTTAGAGGGCATGAAAGTAAAGAGATAAATTATGCAATATTTTGGAATACTTTCTACTTTTTATGTCAACTTCTGTTGTTGATCAAAACGAAGCAAACAGCTTTAATTGTATTTGAATGTAAATTCCAGTAAGTTCCCAGGAGTTGTTTTTGCTCAGGAGATACAGCCCTCTCTCTGGTCGGGGTACGGTTTCCTCTCTCCGGGACATGGCCACGGTCTTTCCTCTTCTGCTCTAACCACTTCTCTTGTCTTCCTTCCACTTGTAAGCTCGCTGATCATGTCTGAGTACTAGCTATGAAAGCAAAAGTCAGAGACTAAACCCAAACAAGGTAAATAAGCCAGCATTCTGATATGGATGAGCTTACAGTCCCTGGGGAATAACTCAGACAGTTTTCAGTGTAACAGGGTAAGTGCTGTGGGGTCATGTGGTCATCCATGTGGTGCAGGGACTATGATTCCCCATAAAAAAAGGGATGTTCTTCCTAGAAGAAGGAAGAGATCTGGGTGAACAAACGTGACTGATGTCCACCACATGACATTTCTTAGTTTTTGGTTAAAAAATGATCAACTCAGTGTTGTAATCACACGCTGAATCGAAATACATTCTATTTGGCATTAAAATGCCTTTAATTACATAGCAACACAGAAACTGGTCAATGGATTTTGTTAGAAAAACTCTTAAAATATGTGATCTATGAGGTAAAACAGTACAAGGGCGTGGTAGTGTCAAGACTGGAAACCGCTGCTTTATGGGGGTGAAATAGGGATTTTTCCCATTCCCCTGAGTTTGTCTTCTCCAGCACAGCTTTCTGATTATGGAGTGAATACAGACTATAACCCAAGCCTCTTATTCACCTTTAACTTCTCAGTCTAATCTACATGACTTCGCTGTGCTCTGAAACTTTATTTGAAGTGTAGACATTTCTACCAGATGCTGGGTGGTCTTTATTTAAAGCGTTTCTCCATTTGATACTTCGATGATTAAAAAAGCACTGAATAGAAATTAAGTGGTTTATTCTTGAGAATATTTGTAAGGTAGGCAGTGGACAGAGTGTAGTGTTCTCTCTCGCTAGAATGCTAGAATCTTCTATCAACGGGCACTGACCTCACTTCTCCTGTTTCCCAGCTCATTGCCTATGCGTCAACTGCAGATGGGTACTCGGCCGACTTACCTCTCCCGCTGCCCATCCGAGTGGAGGATGAGAATGACAACCACCCCGTTTTCACGGAGCAAGTTTATAAGTTTGAAGTTCCAGAAAGTAGTAGACTCGGTAAGATGATATTTTTGGGGGGAACTTTTTTGTGAGTGTTTTCGTTGGCCATTCGTATTATTCTTTTATGAAATGTATGTTCATTTCCTTTGTTCTTTTCTTTCCTCTGGTATTTGTATGTTACCTAATTATTTATTAATCTACTTAAAAGTGTTCTTTACATATTAAGGATATTAACTTGTCACCTTGCAAATATTTTCTCAGTCAATTGTTTCTTTTCAGTTTTATTAAAGCTCCTTTATGCTGTAGAATAGTTCAGGTCTTTCATTCAGTTAAATCTACCCATATTAGACCTAGAATAGCCTTTTCCCTTCAGACTTTATGATACATTTAGGAGTAAAATATATTATGTTAAATATGTTTGTGTACATTTTTTGAGATACTGAGTTTTTTATATTTAAGGCCAATCATCCCAAGATGATATTGAACCAGTATCTATTCACAGAATATATTTAATCCCATCAAACACAAACAATGAGTATCTTAGAGGATGTTGTAGGAGTTTTTTTGTGTTAACAATATGATACCAATTACTTCTAAAGGCAGATGACAAGTTTTTCAAGCTATGTACCGTATTTGGTTTATATACTTTATTTCATCTTATCATTATGTGGGTTTATCAATATTCTCACCTCCAAGCAGAGGACATGCAGGGAAGAATGTACAATAAAACTAAAGTCAATATAGATATTTGTATTAGGTTTTATTTAGGGAGGTGTTGAATGACAGCCACTGGTGACACAGTTTTTTAAAGCTCTTATTTCTACTGTTTCTTCTCTTAAAACTACGACCTTATTATTTCCACCATCATTGTTAAAACTCAGAAAGTGCAGATACCCCTAAGCATACTTAACAATGCTGGAAACTAAACACTCTTTTTTTTTTTTACATCAGGTACCACCGTGGGGGTGGTCTGTGCCACAGACAGAGATGAGCCCGACACGATGCACACGCGCCTGAAGTACAGCATTTTGGAGCAGACGCCCAGGTCGCCCGGGCTCTTCGCTGTGCATCCCGCCACGGGCGCCATCACCATGGTGGCGCAGTATCTGGACAGAGAGGTAGCCTCCTCGCTCTGCGGATGTCTTTCTGCCAGGGGCCGAGGCCCGTCTCCTTCCCCACCACTGTACTTGGCTCTTCCTTGGATTGAGTTCTAATTTTGTTTTATTTCGGAATAAGATAGTAAGAATTCCTGGCCGTGTTACCTGTGTTGTATATGACTTCTATTTCTTGAAGTAAGAGAAGCCATAAGGAATAGAAATACAGGTCAACTGGTATTTAGAAGGTGTGGGAACAAAATCTATTTCTTATGAAAGTTATTATTACCAGAATTTTTTTCTTGTGTGTGTCTAGTGGGTTCTAGCTCAGACAAGGATGCAATTCTTGGAAAGGGCAATTTGTTTTGTTTAACTCCTGAGGATAGCCCGTACCCTGGTCCCTATCCAGTTATAGATATGTTTTTTTTTTCTTTTTTAAATTTGATTGTTGAAAGTGTTATGTACTTTTTTTTTTTTTTTAAATATATTTTATTGAATTTTTACAGAGAGAAAGGGAGAGGGATAGAGAGTTAGAAACATCGATGAGAGAGAAACATTGCTCAGCTGCCTCCTGCACGCCCCCTACTGGGGATGTGCCCGCAACCAAGGTACATGCCCTTGACCGGAATCGAACCTGGGACCCTTGAGTCCGCAGGCTGACGCTCTATCCACTGAGCCAAATCGGTTAGGGCAAGTGTTATGTACTTTTTATCTAGGAAGGATTAATGGTGTTAAGGTTTGTTAAAAATATGCAATACTATTTGGATACTAGTAATAGCATATTGTGATATATATATATATAGTACTCTATATTCAAATTCTTTATGCATAATTTTATTTGATTTTTGTAATTTCCTGTTTGGACAAGTATTACATTCAAACTATAAGGAGAAATGTGACAGTCGGAAAGATTGATTGACTTGATTTTGTTAGCCTATATCAGCCGTGGGCAAACTATGGCCCGCAGGCCGGATCCGGCCCGTTTGAAATGAATAAAACTAAAAAAAAAAAAAGACCGTACCCTTTTATGTAATGATGTTTACTTTGAATTTATATTAGTTCACACAAACACTCCATCCATGCTTTTGTTCTGGCCCTCCGGTCCAGTTTAAGAACCCATTGTGGCCCTCGAGTCAAAAAGTTTGCCCACCCCTGGCCTATATCTAACTAGGTCAACAAAATCATTATTGACTGAGCTGATTAATCAACTTCATATGTAAAAATAGCTTTATTGGAACACTTAAATGCTTCCCACTGCAACTAGAATAACATAAATATAAGGATCGATATGACTGGGAGAGATATTAAAAAGACATCAATGTGATATGATGCCAAAGAAAAAGGGAGGGATAGTGAGAACTTTTAAAAAGGAATCAAAAGTAGAACAGAGGTTTCATTAATTTTTTTAATGCATTTGTGGGGCTAGAGATTTTATGTGATAAAGCACGTAATGGTAATAATAAATGGGAAAGTTTGAAGGGAACAGTATTAACGTATTTTTGTGTCTGTGTAATATGTAGAGATGATGTGGTAATTAAGTGCAAACAAGGATTTTTCCTCATGTTTCAGATTGAAAAATGAGACTCAGAAAAGATAATTTAAGGATATGAAGCTTATAAGATACAGCTTTGGGGGGGGGGGGGCGTCAAACCCAGGTCTGCTTGCCTGATCAAAAATATAATCTAACAGGATTTTGTGGGGAATAACACGGGAAATAAAGAAATGAACAAAGAGGTGAAGACACAGTGCCATTAGAGGAAGCAGAAACAGGCTGGCGGAATCCCGGAGCCTCTGGGTGGAGCATTTGGCTGGGAATGTTGATTAGTGTGGAGGGAGATAAGTAAAAGGAACCTGGAGATGAGACAGGGCAAAATAGAAAAAGAAGAAAACTTAACATAATCAGTGGCTGAAGAATAGTTAGAGAGAAGAGAAAGGCAGCAGAGATGGTTGTGTCACAAACTAATGACTCCATTTCATCTTCAGCACACCGTCTGTGAAACTTCATTCCCGGAAGTCACCGTGATTTCCTAATTGCCAAGGCCACCTTACCTTAGGTCTCTGTCTGTTGCCAATTACTGAAACTCTCATTCCTTCGATTTCCTGTTTTTCTCCTGCTTCTTTGGTCTTTTGTGTTTGGTATCCTTTGCTTAGTCTTTTTATATCCTCAGCTGTTGAAATGCTATTGCTCCTTATATCCTCAAATCTTCTCATATTCAACCTCTTCTAGATATCTGATTCCTGCCATAATTTCAACCACCGTCTACACACTGGTGATTCCCAGATTGGTACTTCTGGCTATGATCTCTCCCTTAAGTATGGGCCCCATACCAAGGTGGCTTCTGGCCCTCTCTCCTTAGATCTCCCAGAGGCATGTAAAATTCAGGATATGCCAAAGAAAACTCATTGTTTTTGCCCATCCTTGCGAACTTGCTAGTATTCACTTCCTCAGAGAATGCCTCTTCTTCTGACTTTTCTGTATGGCTTGGTGATACCCATGTCTGCCTATCTATCCAAGTAGGACACCTGCGCATCATTGTCAATCCTTCTTTCCCTCTTCACTTGTATCCAGGATCTGCTCTAATTCTGACTCCCACCTAACTTCCCTATCACCTTTATCCTCTGTCCTCACTGCTACTGCCTCAGATTAGGACCACGCGTGTTAGACTAGTTTAGGGGTTCTTTAACTGGTTTCTTTGGCTTCCAGATCAGCTCACTCGAAACTTTGCTCAACTTCCTTCAATAATATTCTTTCAAAAAACTCAAAATGCTTTTAAATTGTGCTACCTCTGTGACTTCAAGAAAACCTTTCTCTGCCACCTGCCAGGTAAAGCATACGTCTAGGTTACAGCGGTCGGCTCCTAGAGGGTCTATAGGGCACTGGACTTTTTACTTTGAGGAAGATGGGAAGCTACTGGAGCAGTGGTTCTCAACCTTCCTAATGCCGCGATCCTTTACTACAGTTCCTCATGTTGTGGTGACCCCCAACCATAAAATTATTTTCGTTGCTACTTCATGACTGTAATTTTGCTACTGTTATGAATCATAATGTAAATATCTGATATGCAGGATGTATTTTCATTGTTCGCGACCCACAGGTTGAGAACCGCTGTCAGGAGGGTTTCAAAAAAAATAAAATGAAGCGTAAGTCGAGCCTGGCTGGTGTGGCTCAGTGGTTGAGTGTTGACCTATGAACCAGGAGGTCATGGTTCGATTCCCAGTCAGGACACATGCCTGGATTGCTGGATCTATCCCCAGTAGGGGGCATGTAGGAGGCAGCCAATCAGTGATTCTCTCTCATCATTGATGTTTCCCTCTCTCTCTCCCTCTCCCTTCCTCTCTGAAATCAATCACAATATATTTTAAAACATAAGTCTAAATTCTTAGTATAACTCTTTATAATTTAACCTCTGCTTACCTTTTCAGCTTTATCCCTGTCTACCAAGTTCTTAGAGTACGTGCAAATGTGGAAATAAAAGCACGAATACACACAAATAGAAGAGTATACAATTAAAATTTAATTTATAAATCCAAATAAAGTTGTAAAAAACTAATTAAATATTTGCTTTGTTTTAAGGTTGTAGACAAGTACAAATTGATAATGAAAGTACAAGATATGGATGGTCAATTTTTTGGATTGGTGGGCACATCGACTTGCCTGATAACAGTAGCAGATTCAAATGACAATTCACCCGTTTTCAAACAAAGTGCTGTAAGTATATTTCCAAAATCTATCCCTGTCTGTTGGCATTTGTTATTTGATCTGAATTAATAAATATTTACCATGCCTTGAAATATATATGCTTATTTTTTTAATAAAATTAAGTAGTAGAAACATAAATCTATCTTATTTATTCATAATATTATTTATATTACTGACTTCTTTTTAAAGATCTGTAACATTAGTCTTCATTGTGATGAAATTCTTTTCATTCCAAAGATGTCATCATGAAACAATACTATTTGAGATTCATAGTTTTAAAATAATCTAGGGAAAAATTATAAGAACAAATACTTTTGGGGTAGAAGATATATTTTATTTTTTTTGTAAACGTTTTCTTTATACAATATTTTTAATGAGTCCTTTCCATTTCAGTATGAAACATCAGTAGAGGAAAATACATACAACATGGAAATCTTACGACTACCTGTAGAAGATAAGGATTTAGTGAACAGTGCCAATTGGAGAGCCAATTTTACTATTTTGAAGGGCAATGAAAACGGGCATTTCAAAATCACCACAGACAAAGAAACTAACGAAGGAGTTCTGTGTGTTGTAAAGGTACAGTCATAATAGATAATGGACAACTTGGCAAGTTAAATTTTATAAACTAATGGTTTAATCAACTAAATAGTTTCAGTTGAGGGAACGTAGTCCCTTTAGTTCTACCGTTCCCATCGACTGCCCACCTTTCTTCTATAATTTATTTGCCAGTTATTAGTCACCTAACTTATGCTTGAACATGCTCAAGTATAAGGATCTCCATACCTCGATGGGTAGCTTATTCCATACATAGAGAGCTCTGATTCCCAGAAGTTTTTACTGTGCTGTGCCTACGTTACTCTCCTTATATCCTACGTCTATGACCTGCAATTTGTTGCTAACCCTACACAGAACAGGTACCATTCTATTGAAAAAGCCATTATGTCCACTTGAGCCTTACCTTCTCTAAGATAAACATCCCCAATGCCCCTTAATTATTCATCCCATGAAACATTATCAGTGAAAAGTGAATAATCATGATCTCTGCCTCCTTAGTAGCTATTCAATATAATAATGAAAATGAAAGCATTTGATAAACTATAGGCTATTATTAGTACATTTATAAATATTAACATGATCTATCTATAATTTTTCATAAAAAGACGACTTTCGTCTTTAAAGAAAATATAACTTTTCTGGAACCGTCGAGCATGATTTAGCTGAGTCCTGGGGGAGCTTCCCATCTCAGTGTTTGTTTGCTTGTTTGCTTCTGTTGCAGCAGCAGCAGCAGCGCATGTGGGCTTGAGTGAGGAAACTATTGTTCTGTGTCCCTCTCAACACAGAGGACATTTCACTTCAGTACAACACTTGCTTTCTAGGGAATTGTTAGTATCGCAATGCAGAATTAAGCTATTTTTTTTTAACAATTTATTTCAATTGATGAAACAAAAAGACACCCTATGGTGGAAGAGAACCCATGATTTTTTCATTAATCATTGATTTCATCCCAGCAGATTTCTGATCTTGCAGAGTTTTAAGCCACTAAGATAATAGCCGGCCCAAGCCTTGAAAAATGACATAGAAGTTGGGGAGGCTTTTGCTTTATGTAGCAGGTGGCTCTGGCTGGAATAACTGCACCCCCTCCCGGGCAGCAGCTGTCGCCTCAATTTCCATCTACTACTCGTTGTCAGCAGGTGCTCCGCCTGTCTGCACGCTCATCCTAACACATGTAATTTGTGAGATGGTGTTCATTGGCAACAAATCAACAGATAGTAACTCATTGTCCCTCTTGACTCTCTAGTTTCTGGGCTAGACATAAAAATCAAAACCATGTCACTAGCATTTTGCAGATTTTAAGATTCCAAAATTTTCTTGACTTCTTAATGGACTCATGATGTTAGTTTCACGGTCTAATACCTAGGTGTGGGGAAAGGTTTGAAACAAAGATGTTACTCATGAGTTTTGACTTTGTTCCATGTTCAGCCATGATTTTTTTTTTTTTTACTTTTTCACTGAATTTATTAGAGTGACATCCTATATAATAAAAGGCTAGTATGCAAATTGTCCCCTCGGGCGGGAGTTCGACTGACCGGGAGTTCGACCAGGGTGCGGGGTTGGCTGGCCAACCTCCTGCATGCCCTCCCCCCAGCTGGCCTGGCCCAATCGGCCCTGATCTGGGCAGGCCGCTGGACCCCACCCGTGCACGAATTCGTGCACCAGGCCTCTAATTGGTTAATAAAATTATATAGGTTTCATGGGTACAATTCTATGATACATCATCTATATATTGTATTATATGAGTCTCCTTCCATCCCCCTTTTTTTAGCTACATCCTTCCACCTCCCTTCCCCTCTGGCGATCACTATTCTGTGGGCCGTGTCTTTGAGTTTGTTTTTTTCTTAATCTCTTCACCCAGCCTTGCAACCCCCATCCCCTCTGACAGCTGTCTGTTTGTTCTCCATACCTATGAGTCTGTTTCTATTTTGTTAGTTTATTTTGTTCACTAGTTTCCACATATGAGTGAAATCATGTGGTTCTTGTATTTCTCTGTCAGCCAGGATTATTTTGATAAATTGAAGAGAACAAAAGAGAAAGTGTTTCAACTTTTTGTGTAGAATAGTGTGTTATGGGTTTTGCTTGGTTTGTTATCTGAAAATCAATTCTAGTCAGAGGATTGATTTAAAAAATTTGAGAGGCTAGCGAACCAGTTAAGCAGCATAGAGTAGCCGAGCAAGTATAGTGTGGCGATTAAGGAAATGAACCCAAGCCAGACCGCCTGGCTTCAAACTCCAGCTCAGCCGAGAATCTCTGAGCCGTGGGAAAATCAGTTCAACTCCTCTTCTCCACTTTCTTGCTCTGAAAAACAGGATGATTATAATAATAGCACCATTAAGCATATGTCTTGTTTCTCTTACTCAACTTCGTTCTCACAGTGAGAGTTTCTTGATATAAACTACAGACAATGCCAAAGTACAATTAATTCTCAAATTGTCAAAACATAATTTTCATAAAAACAGTGAGCGTGGGTAAAAGTTCTACTTAGCCTTTAACGAAGGAACCAGCAAAAAGTCAGCAAATGCCTAAAAAGAAGGGAGACCCAGGATGAGTTTTGAGAAAAGGAAAAGCTGCAAGACAATTGCTCAGTTATATGCCTGATAGAAATGATATTCGTGTTTTAAAACATGTATTTGGAATATCTTTTCTATCAGAGAGAAAATACGAGTATTGAACCTTTTCCATTTTGTTTAAGTCGACATCTAATTTTATAAGAACTGTGAAGCGTGTGGTCCCTAGTCAATAGTAAATAGTAAGTCAAACAAGGTTCTATTCTTAAAAATATGTATTTTATTGATTTTTTTACAGAGAGGAAGGGAGAGGGATAGAGACTTCGAAACATCGATCAGCTGCCTCCTGCACACCCCCTACTGGGGATGTGCCCTCAACCAAGGTACATGCCCTTGACCGGAATCGAACCTGGGACCCTTCAGTCTGCAGGCCAACGCTCTATCCACTGAGCCAAACCGGTTAGGGCACAAGGTTCTATTCTTTAGAGTCAGATGGCCGGTACGCTGGGCTGTTAGTGCACTAAAGCAGAGCCATACAATACTGCCATTTTTTTTTTCCATTATCTCCAGGTTCAGAATAATATTTTTAGTGAGAATGAAGCATATAAGTACTTAAAGAATTGCTTTTTCATAACTCTGTAAGCCCCTGCAGGAACTTTGGGACCCCTCTGGCTAAAGGCCTAGTGAATAATTCCTCCCTCTTTAGCAAAGAGTAAAAGTTAATATTGACTAACCTGGACCCTGGCGAACGGGCAGCACTGTTTGTGTTGACACAAGTTCCCATGCTGCTTGAAATACCAGGTGTGTTGTACACTCAGCCTGAGGACAACATGTGTTTCTTTTTAAAGCCACTGGATTATGAAGAAAACCAGAAAGTGGTCCTGGAAATTGGGGTGAGCAACGAAGCCCCTTTTACTAGAGACCTGGCGCTCAGGACACCCACCAACAGAGCTGTGGTCACGGTCCACGTGAGGAACCAGGACGAAGGGCCCGAATGCAAGCCTGCCGCCCAGTATGTGCGGATTAAAGAGAACTCGGCCGTGGGGTCCAGGATGGATGGCTACAAGGCCTATGACCCCGAAACCAAGAGTAGCAGCGGGATAAGGTACAAGGACATCTACACCCACGTACTGACATGCAGTTGAAGCCATTGAGACAGTCACTTTAAAATATTTTAGACTGCTATTTTAATACGTTTTTTATTAACAGGTACAAAAAGTTGCACGATCCTAACGGATGGATCGCCATTGATGAAATTTCGGGGTCCATCCAAACTTCCAAAATTCTGGACAGGGAGGCCGCCACCCCCAGGAACGACTTTTACAACGTCACAGTCCTGGCGATAGACCAAGGTAGACAAAAACGCCTTCATCTGGTATTTACTGAAAGAACTGGAGGATAATGCGACTTTTCTCGTGCAGAATTATTCCTGTGATAAGTAGGCTGAGTTCTTGGAAATGCCTTTAAAGACTCTGTTCCTGCTTCTCTTAGCCACGTAACAAGGTGAAGGCACTTGGAACAGGAGCCGTGTCTTGTACCATCATGCCTCCTGCATGGCGGGCCTTAAAGGCTGACAGACCATGTTAGGGGACAAAGGTGCAACTGAGGTCTAGGGCTGGTGAAGGGGTCTCCCCAGGCTCTCCTAGAACTCTTCACGTCACTTTGTGCGTTTTTTAAATTTGTCTTCGTTGTTGGAAGTATTACGGATGTCCCGCTGTTTTCCCCATTGACCCCTTTCTCCCTACTTCCATCCCTTCCTGAGGCCTCCCCCCGACTATTGTCTGTGTCCATGAACTAAGCATATACGCATATAAGCTCTTTGGTTAATCTCCTCCCAACCCCCTTCCCTCTGAGAATCCTCAGTCTGTGGCAAGCTTCCCTGTCTCTGGGTCTATCTTGTTCCTCAGTTTACCTTGTTCATTAGATTCCACATATGCGTGAGGTCATATGATGCTTGTCTTTCTCTGACTGGCTATTTCAGTTAGCATGCTACTCTCCAGGTCCCTCCATGCTGTCTCATAGGGTAAGAGAGCCTTTTTTTTTTTTTTTTTTTTTTTACAGCTGCAAGGGATTCCATGGTATAAATGTAACTTTAAATTGAGACGTTCGATAGCTCAGCTTAGGTCAAAATGATTCTTTCTTTGAATTCTGTTTCTTAAAGTAACCCAGAACTTCTCAGCCCTGGTTTTATCTTCAAATAATTTGTGACACTTAAAAAAAATATCAAGGTATAGACACCACCTCAGACCGACTGGACCACAGTCCCTGGTTTGGGATCCTGGACATCATCTATTTAAACAATGCTGCCTCAGTGGTTTTAATGTGTTCTGGGATTGGAATACTTTTCTGTAGTTATGTCACTACTCGGTTACACCTGTACCAGAAGGGAACCAAGGAAATGGAGCTGAAATTCAGACATTTATTTTTATTGTTTGGTAATAACTGTGGTAAAAGTTTATTGGCAGTTGTATCTGATATTATCAACAGTAGTGCTCATGATTTGCAGGTTTCATTTATCCATATATCAGAGGCCGGATGCACGAAATTCATGCAAGAGTGGGCCTTCCTTCCCCCGGCTGCTGGCACCGGCTTCCCTCTGGCAACCGGGACCTGGGCTGGCTCCTCTCCAGCCACCCGCAGGCAGCCGGGACCCGGGACCGGGCTTCCCTCTGGCCCCAGCTTTGTCCGGAAGGACCTCCTATCTAACTAGCATATTACCCTTTTATTATATAGGATTTCTTTTTTTTAATATATATTTTTATTGACTTCAGAGATGAAGGGAGAGGGAAAGAGAGATGGAAACATCAATGATGAGAGAGAATCATTGATCGGCTGCCTCCTGCATGCCCACTACTGGAGATCAAGCCCACAACCCAGGCAAGTGCCCTTGACTGTAATCGAACCCGGGTACCTTCAGTCCGCAGGCCAACGCTCTATCCATTGAGCCAAGCCAGCCAGGGCTAGGATTTCTTATTTATCATTTATTTTAATAACCAGGAGTTGATTTAAAAACCATATATCCTATTTAGATTCTATTTGATTCTATTCTTAAGAAATTATAAAAGACTTGACAAATTACACTAAACCATTTGCCCTTCTTCCTAGATGGCAGATCGTGCACTGGAACACTTGCCGTGAGCATCGAAGATGTGAATGATAATGCGCCAGAAATACGTCAGGACTATGTGACAATTTGCAAACCGAAGATGGGGTACGCTGACATTTCAGCTTTTGACGCCGACGAGCCTATCCACGGCGCTCCATTTTACTTCAGCCTGGCAAACCCGTCTCCAGAAGTCAACAAAATATGGACCCTCTCCAAAGTTAATGGTACTCACTCAAAAACTCACGTATCTGCCCTGAAACAACTGAGGATGGGTTTACTTGGTTACGCACAGGAAACATGTACCATTGATTCTTACTAACAGATTTTAAAAGCCTAACAACCTTGTACAAATATTGTAGGGGGCCTATGTTATATATTGTATACAAAATGAGAGAAATAGTAATTTTCAAGGTGGCAAAATTTACTTTGACAATGAAGACAAAATTGCTGTGTTAAAATATCGGGCAGCTTATCACTCAAGTGTTGTTGCTGTTTTTAAGCAACTCCAGGGAGGGGAAGAGGGATGGACGGTGGGCAGTTTGAATGTGGTTGGAAGCCAGCTCTGGAAGTGAGGAGTCTGGGGTCGGGGCCAGGCACTTGGCGGTAGTTTGGAAGGGGACGGGTGGGATATGGACAGAGGCCTGGTGCTAGACTCTAGAGCTAGAGCCTCTGACAGGGCCTGTGACTGGTTTCTGAGAAGTGTGGCCTGTATTTCAGCCATGACTCACTGCTTCTTTGTTGCTATGTCATGTTCTCTCATGTAATTGGACTTTTCTGTATGCTGTTACTTCTGCCTAGAATACCTTCCTTCCCATATCTTAGCTTGATATTAATTCATACTATTTATTGAGCACCTACTATCTCCCAGGCACTGTTGCTGACCCTGGGGTGTGTATAGAGATTAGCAAGGAAGACGTGATTCCGCACATCTAAGAAGTCTTTCTGGGAGTAGAAGCAGGGACACTGTGGCTTTTTGCTACCTTTGTTATAGTGCTTTTCATGTGGTACTGTCATCGTTTACATTTCTCCTCCAACGTACACACGAGTTTCTCAAGACATTGCAGTCTATTTTTGTATTTCCAGTACCTGGCCCAGTGCTTAGTAGACACTAACCGCTTAATAAATGTTTCTTGAATCACTAATTCATTAATATATAGGCATGAAAGGAGGAAAGTCCTGGGGTAGTAAGGAAATCAGTGTTGTTGGCGTTTAGAAAGTTTTAGTTGGAATGCTGGGAGAATGGGCGGGAGGAAGGATGGAATCTGGAAGTGAGGAGCCTCCTGGACCAGGCCAAGGAGAGTGGCCTTCGTATAGTAGGTGACGACACGTATGCATTGGGGGTGCATAAAGGCAACACTGTGTCCAGATTTATGTCGTAAAAAGGTGACTTGGTGACACTTAGGAGGCAATTTGAAGAGGGCAGAGTGGGTGGCAAGGAGGGTCAGAGGCTGATGCACTGGTGGGTGAGGGAGCAGGGTGAGGGCTCAGGTGTGGCCTTGAGGGGTCTTACCTCTGGCACAGGATGCTTCGGAAGGGCAGAAGGAACCCGAGTGATGCCTCATGTTCCTCCGGAAGCTGGTTATGAGGTGCGCCCAAACATGGTGCCGTCCTCCCAATTATAACAGTGCGTTTAAGCACAGCTTAAAAATCACGGGCGGCTCCCGGGTGTGTATTATGCTCTGTCAGTCCATTTAGTGCATTGCAAAAGCTCCAGAAGGTTGTCATTGCAGTTGGAAATGTGTAGAGCTTTTGGTCAGGGGGTGATCAGGTCATCAGAATAAGGTATGGAGACTGTTGGGGGTAATATCACAGTTGATGCACATGCACTGTTGTGATATAGAGAGAGCTGTTTTTCTGATATTGATTAGTTTCTGATATTGAGATTATTTCCAGAGGCAGGGCATTAACCACAAAGGGTCCACTGTGTTTTGAAAAGTTTCCTTATAATGGACAGGTAGGTACGAGAAGGTTCATGGATAAGAGGATGTGAACTTAAAACATCCCTTGTTTGTGACTGTATATGTTAATTCTTTATGAGTGTCATGAACTGCTACTACAGAAAAACGCTTGAAGTATATGTTAAATGTCAAGAGGGAAGGGTGGATGAGGGGGAGTGAGAAGAGATTAACCAAATAACTTGTATGAATATGCATAACCCATGGACACTGACAATAGTGAGGTGAAAGCCGGGCCGGGAGTGGGGGGGGGGGGCGCGGGTCCGGTACACGGTGGAGGGACTCAATGGGGGAGAAAGGGGACTACTGTAATACTTTCAACAGCAAAGATAATTTTTAAAAAGCCAATCTAGCATTATTAGTTTGTGAAAAAGAGAATAATTAAGGAACTATTAAATATTGTTGAAATGCTACTGGGTCACTCTGATGCCAAATTCTTTCCTTAAGCTTCTCTCTAGAAAGTTACCGTGAGCAACGCATCCGCGGTAAGGCTAGTGCCTGGCGAAGTTGGAGAGAGGCATCCGTCTTTATTTGTATTTAAGTGGCAGATAGTTAGGTACAAACAAGTGCGGCGAGACCAATGCCAAGGGAGGCGGCCATGTTCGTGAAATTCTGATTCTTCTATTGCAGATACAGCTGCCCGTCTTTCCTATCGGAAGAATGCGGAGGTTAAGGAATACTACATTCCCGTGACTGTGAAAGACAGAGCAGGGCAGTCGGCCACGAAAACCCTGCGAGTGAACCTGTGCGATTGCACTCACCCGAGCCAGTGCCTGGCCGCTGCAAGGAGTGTGGGGGTGTCACTCGGCAAGTGGGCGATCCTGGCGATCCTGCTGGGTATAGCGTTACTGTTTTGTAAGTCCTTTTATTTACTTAAAACTTAAATATATAGCGAATATCCGAGTGTAGGGGAAGGTCCTTAAAAAGTGATCGTGTCCAACTATCCATCAGGTGTGAGGCCCCTTTACAAATTCCTTTCGTGTTAGGATCCTTTTTGAGATGAAAGATTTCAATTTTGGATAGAACTCTTTTTTTAAAAAAAATATATATTTTTTTATTGATTTCAGGGAGGAAGGGAAAGGGAGAGAGATAGAAACATCAATGATGAGAGAGAATCAGTGATTGGCTGCCTCCTGCACGCCCCATACTGGGGATCAAGCCCGCAATTTAGGCCTGTGCCCTGGTCGGAAATTGAATCATGACCTCCTGATCCATAGGTCGATGCTCAAACACTGAGCCACACTGGCCTGGCAGAACTCCTTTATTTTTTTAATGTTAATTTTTGCCTAAGGATATTTTTTCCACATATTTTTAGAGAGAGTGAAAGGGAGGGAGGGAGCAAAAAAACAAATGGGAGAGAGACACATCGATTTATTGCCTCCCGCATGAGGCCCCACTGGGCCAGGGTTCGAACCTGAAACTCAGGTACCTGCCCTTGACCAGGAATCAAACTCAAGACTTTTTGGTGTGTGGCTGATGCTCTGTCCACTGATCCACACCAGCCAGGGCTTGGACGGAACTCCTGAAAATGCCTGAGATTGTGCTAAGTCTGTCAATGTATAATTTTATTTCTTGGTCCTGGTACTGCCCCTTTCAGGAGTATAAAACAACCTAAATCTTCTGCGATGTGAAAGTTCACTAAAAGCCATTTTCATTTCATGTCCTCTCACCATTGAGCCACAGGTTTAGGGGAGATGTCAGCAATATCTCTTCGTTGACCTTATCTTGCCAATTTAGTTCCCTATGACACCATATCTCTTCCTCTCGTTTTATTTCCACCCAATCCTGCAGTTTAGACCAGCTGATCCTTTGTTCTGTGAGAGGGGCAGTGATTACGAGCAAGACTCTGGAATCGGACTGTCTGGGTTTCTACCCCAGCTCTATCATTTGCCAGCCATGTCACCTGGGGCAGTTACTTCACTGCGCTTCAGGTTCCGCGCCTGTAAAAGGAGATAATTATAGCAGCCTACTTTATGGGGTGGCACTGAGGATTAATTAATGCCTGTGAAGAGCTTACAACAGTGCACAGTAACTTCTAATAAGTGTTCATTATTTCTCACCAACTCAACAAGATAAATGTATATTGAACACCAGTGATATGCCAAAAACTGTGTCTATATGCATGGGATTCATCAAGAACAAAACACAAAAAAACAAACAAAAATAGTCTGTCTTGCCCAGCCAGTGTGGCTCCGTGGTTGAGCATAGAACTGTGAGCCACAAGGTCATAGTTTGATTCCTGGTCAGGGCACATGCCTGGGTTGTGGGCTCGATCCCCTGTTGAGGGTGTGCAGGAGGCAGCCAATCAGTGGTTCTCTCTCATTATTGATGTTTCTTTCTCTCTCTCCCTCTCCCTTCCTCTCTGAAATCAATACAAAAAAAAATAGTCTGTCTTGAGACAGCAAACTAATACGTAAATTAAATGCTATGGAGGGGAAAAAAGCAAAATAATGAGGACCTACAGTGCTGTACAATGTGTGGGGTGAGTGTGAGAGATTGGGGGTAGAGACTGCAATTTCAGTAAACGGTTAGGCCAAGCCTAGCTGCAGGTTCTTGTTGATGGTTTTTGGACACAAAGGGCATAGAGAAGGCAGGGGTTGACACACTTTTTCTAGGGCTGGATAGTATATATTTTAACTTTGCAGACCATGTGGTTTCAGTTATAACCAATCAAATCTGTGGCAAGAAAACAGCCATAGAAAATATTTAAATGATGGGCATGCTGTGTTCTCTATCTGTGAAACTAAATTTGAATTTTATGTAATTTTTACATCTAATAAACTACTTTGATTTTCTTCAACCATTTAATAATATAAAAACCGTATTTATGGGCCATTCAGAAACATGTGGTGGGCTGGACTGGAGCTGTGGTTTGGCAGTGTGTAGAAAATTATAAAGAATTGTTGTTATTACTCTTCGTTTTATTCTATGTTTCAACCTCCCACATTTATTATATAGAATGAAAATTCTGAATAGGAAAATATACATTGGTTTAGTTCAGATACTTGGAGATAAATCGATTCTGGGTAAAATGTTTTGTCCTGCTTTCCTGTAGGCCAACCATCCTTTTGGGAATCAATAAATCCCATTTGAGTCTTTGTCTCAAATAAACGTCAGTGAGTTTTCAAAATGTGCTGTTTAACTCATGATCCCAAACACTTTAATATGATGGGTAGAATTCAGACTCTTAAAGAGGACTGTCATCAAAATATACATACAATCATGCCACATTTTAAAACCTAAGCTAAGTCACGGTATGTTGATTTAGAAGGTCAAGGTGATTCAGGGGACAGCATATTTAGTGGCTGTATTTGTCTCCTGTGCACCTTACATGAGAAGATAAACAAAAGATGGGAATTTTATTCTATGTATGTTAAGCTTTGCATATTCATTTTTTCCCCACACTCAGCTGTATTGCTGACTTTAGTATGTGGAGTCGTTGGTGCCAGAAACAAGAAACGTTTTCCTGAAGATTTGGCACAGCAAAATTTAATTATATCAAACACAGAGGCTCCTGGAGATGATAAGGTGGTAAGTAGTTTTCTTAAATGAATATTTATCTCTGAGCATCTCCCATAAATTCTTAACTTGTCCTCATGAGGTTAAAGTTATTTTGACATCAAGAAGTTTATTATATTTCTAATTGGGTAAGATTTTGCAGGCATAAGATTTTGCATCGTAAGTATATTATGTCAGTATTCGGATATTCATGCAGTGGCGTTTACTTCACTGTTTAGACCAGATGCATTGTTTCGGTTATCTTTCTTCCACTCTCTAGTGCTGTCATTAAAACTTGTTCTTTGAGGTTGTACATTAATTACAATAACAATCTATTTGACTGCTCTCTGCAATGTATATTTCCAGAGATTATTTTTTTCTTTGACTATTTATAATAGGAAAAACCACTCGCTAAAAACTCTGAAGATAAATGAAGAAAATATCGAAGAGTGGTGTGTGTGTGTGTGTGTGTGTGTGTGTGTGTGTGTGTGTGTGTGTTGGAAGATGGGATTGGGAGTTGGGTGAGAAATCGGGACTGGGGAGTGAATCTGGAAGTCCCTGACATATTGAAGGAAGTGTGATTCCCTGGGAGAGTAAACTCTGGGGCATCACCTGGAGGTGGGTGAAAGGGACAGAGAGCAGAGAGAATGTAGAACAGCACTGTGGGCTCAGCTTCCATGTGAGTTTATTTTCAATTCTCCTCTCATTAGCTTAGAGATATGGTTGATGAGCATGTATTTGTAATGACAAAATTATACTACCAAGATTTGAAAAATCAGGATTTTTTTTTTTTTGGTAATAGAAACGTACTGTAGCAGCAACCTAAGTAAAAAACATAGGCTAGCAGTGCCACCAAATGGCTGCTTTGCAATTCTCTTTTTCCATCTTTTTCTAAGCCAGTGAGAGAGTATGTATGACCTTTATAGACAGAGTTTAGGTTCAGTAAGTCATCTGAACTTGAAAATCTTCCATTTTAGTCAGAGACTCTGTATATTACATTTAAAAAGTTAAATGGCTTAAAAAGATGGCACACAACAGCCTGATCGTTATGGGAGATCTTGTCATGACCATAGTGGTTTATGATTAGAACTGACCCACTGAGGTGACCGCTGTAACTAAGCTTCTCATCTGTGTTGAACTTCTCTCATCCCCCTTCTCCCTCCCCCCCCTCTCATTTTTATTTATTTTTTTTGTGAAACTGAACTTTTGGAAAGAAGGATTTATATTCGATTTCCCTATGATATTACTTCCTGTTCCCTCAGCACTCCTTGGAAGTTCTTTTGGTAAAGATCACCAGTGATCACTTTTTTACTCGAATTCAATGGTGCTAACTTTATTTAGCAAGTTCTTATCCTACTTTTTTTTTTCTACTTTGATCAATGGCCTCCTTACCATACTCGTTTGCATGGCTTGAGTCATGCCTCTTTGGGTCCCTCTATTGGCTATTCCGGATCAATTGTCACAGCTCTAATGCCTGTATTCACCCCTTGGAATGGGCTTTGCTTGTGGCTTTATTCTCAGCCCTCTTGTCTTTTAGACTACAGTCTTCTCTGGGTGATGGCATTTATTCCCAGGCTTCAACTACCACCTGTAGGGGGTAGGGACTCCCCTAATTCTATCTCCAGTTCAGATTTCACACCTGAGCTCCAGATCCCCATATTCATGTACGCGTCTTGGACGTCCCACAAGTTTACCATGTCCAAAATGGAATGGCTTACACCCATCTCACTCACAAGCACTTCCTTCTTCCCTATTTCCATGGGAATTGTACCATCAATCTAGTTGCACAGCAGAGCACTTAGGACTTATTCCTGACCCTTTGCCGCCTCCTCCATCTAACCACCAGTAAGCTCTCTATGGCGTTCTCAACTTCTTTTATTTTTTTTTTTTAAATATATTTTTCACTGCTGATAGTATTACAGATGTCTCCCATCCCCCCTCCACACCCCCTTTCTCCCAGCCCCTACACACACACACACCAAGGTCTTTACTACCCTCTTTCATCGACTTCTTTTCATCACTACTGCTTCTACTCTGGCTTAGGTCCTTATCATTTCCCACCTAGAATAATTCGTTAGCCTTCCTGATCTCCATGACACTAAATTCGTCTTTCTTATTTGTCTTTCACATTATGGCCTAGAATGATTAAAACAATATACTTCTCCCCAGTTAGGAAAGCCCTTCTTTGAGTCCTCGTACTCTCAGGATAGTCTACATCAGTGGGTCTCAACCTTCCTAATGCCGCGACCCTTTAATACAGCTCCTCATGTGGTGGTGACCCCCAATTTCATTGTTACAAACTGAACCTAATGAAAGCATAGTGATGAATCACAAAAACAATATGTAATTCTATATGTGTTTTCCGATGGTCTTAGGCGACCCCTGTGAAAGGGTCGTTCGACCCCCAAAGGGGTCGCGACCCACAGGTTGAGAACCGCTGGTCCACATGTTTCAGCCTGGCATGCAGGTTTCAACCCCTGGCCTTTTATAGCCTCCAGCTTCGTCTCTGTCTGAACTCTTTGTGGTAGACATTCTCAACAGGCTGAAGGTGAGCACCCCAAACATCCTATGCCCTGGGGTCTGGGGCCCGGACCCTCCTGCAGGTGGGGCAGTCTTGCTCCCCATTCCCAGTGGGAGTCCTCCAGCTCAGTTTTCCAGGTCTGCTCCTGCGAACCTCTCTGGGTTTGCATTTTTATGTTCTTTCTCTGTGCTCCTGTAGCATTCTGTGTTCACCTATCTATCAGAATAATCATTCTTAAAGTCATTATCTACCTTCTGTCTTACTGGAATAAGAACTTCTCGGAGCCACTGAACGCCATGCTCATCTTTGCATCTCTAGACTGAACACATCTTTGGAAAGTGATTGATGTCTGTTGAGTGAATGAGTAAATGAAGGGATGAATGAATAAAAGGTTGAGTAAATGTTCTTTCTCCCACGCCTTCCTGTGACTTGCCTTGGAACCCATTTTCTCCCGAGATGAATGGTCTTATTTTACTTTATTCCAGTGTTCTGCCAATGGGTTTATGACCCAGACAGTCAACAACTCTAGCCAAGGCTTCTGTGGCACCTTGGGACCAGGAATGAAAAATGGGGGGCTGGAAACCATTGAGATGGTGAAAGGCGGACACCATACCCTGGACTCCTGCCGCGGCCATCACCACACCCTGGACTCCAGGGGAGGACATGCGGACATGGACAACTCCAGATACACGTACTCGGAGTGGCACAGTTTCACTCAGCCCCGCCTTCGCGAAGTGAGTTTCCCTCAGTGATTCACGCTACAATTAAACGTCCAAGTGGAGAACAATAGGAAATTGAAATTGACATATATTTCTTAAGAAACTGCTTTTCCATATTCTTCATGGTTTCCTCTTTCCTTCTCAATCTCTGGTTATGTTCCCCTGCTCTTCAATTATGTTGCATTACCTATACTAATAAAAGGGTAATCTGCTGATTAGACCGGAGACCTTCCGGGAGACTTTCCGGACGTCCTTCCAGACAAAGCCATGGTGGTGGGGCCGAGGCAGAGGCGGTTAGGAGCAATCAGGCCAGGAGGGGAGGGCAGTTGGGGGTGAGTAGGCTGGCAGGCAGAGTGGTTAGGGTTGATCAGGCAGGCAGGCAGGTGAACGGTTAGGAGCCAGCAGTCCCAGATTGCGAGAGGGATGTCTGACTGCTGATTCAGGCCTAAACTGGCAGTTGAACATCCCCCGAGGAGTCCCAGATTGGAGAGGGTTCAGGCTGGGCTGAAGGACCCCCCCCCCCCCCCCGCACGAATTTTGTGCACCGGGCCACTAGTTTAATATAAAAGGGATTTTATTTCATCTCTCATATTCTCTTAATTTTAAAATCTCATGAACACTGCAGGTTTTTAATATCCCTCCCTTAAGTTTCAATTTAGTTTTAGGTGAGTGTTTACCTCGCAAGCTCTTTTAATATGAAAGAATATGAAAAAAAATCTCATTTCTCACAATCACAAAACTCCCCAAATCAGAGCTCTATTTCTCTGTGAAAACCAAGCATCTGTGCACAATTCTAGGATCAACGTGGGATAATATGATCTGTCTGAATGATTTTTAATGTACAAAGCACCATGCAGGTGTAACGTGTTTCATTCAGAGGAAAGTAAGGGTGTGACAGAAAGGAGAGTACGTAAGGGATTTTCAATCCTGGTGGCACCTCCAAATTCCTGGGGAGCTTTTTAAAAAATAACACTTGCCCTTGAAAGATTCTGATTTAGTTGGTTTGGCTTTTTTGCGCCCCCCCCCCCCCCCCGCCCCCGCCCGGCAAAGCGCCTCAGGTGACTCACAGGTGCAACCCAGGAAGAGAACCACGGGGTTGAATTGCTTCCTGGTACTAAGTTTTCGCATCTTTGATGAGAGGGTACCAGTGCCCTCACTGGGCCAGAAGCCCTTCATCCTTTAACGGACTGCACATGGGCAACATTCTGTGATGCAGCTGTAGCTTATCATGTGTCCGTAGCATGTTTTGTTTTGTTCATGAAATTCAAGCGTAAATCCTATTCCTGTTTCTAGATGGTCAGTTTCATGTACTATCAGGGTGGGGAGAGGCGAAGCTTAAGAAGCATTCATAGTGTGACCTCAGGTCATGGATGTGAGGCTCCTGGGTCATGAAGGAAGAGGCTTGGTCACATAAGACAAGACAGTGAGCTGGGGTTCGAGAGGGATACACACAGGCGAGGAGGGAGCAGGCACAGGAGTGTGACAGGCCAGCAGACAGGCCAGAGGCAGACGGGGAGGGTAGTTGTGGCTGAAAGCTTGGCCCCTCCATCCCAAAGGCCAGGTTTTTGCAATGTGAGTTATGCTATTTTAAATTTTATTGAAGCTTTTTGTGCATTTCTATTTTGTCATGTTTGGACTATCTTGTAAACTTGATTCTGAAGCCAATGAGGTAATTCTTACCTACTTTCTTTTTTCTTTTAATCTTGAAAGTATTACATATGTCCCCCCCTCCCCCCCACTGACCTCTTCTAACCCTACTTTCTAATTGCACATAATACATAGCGATTTTAATTAACAGCTATTGTCTGTATACTATGTGCTGGGCAGAATAAGAATATTTTTTATGTTTTTGCTTTTTTTTTTAAATCACCATTTATCCCTCCTATACCCTCTCCCACCTCAAAACACCTCCCTTCCCCCCAGCAATCACCACACTGTTGTCTGTGTCCCTCAGTTCCTTCTCTCTCTCTTTATTTTCCCCCCTCAATCCTTTCCCTGCCTAACACTCCCACCAGCGCTGTCTACCCGCTCTCTCTCTGTTTTCATGCACTCCTCCTCCAGGATTTAAAATTGACCCCGCGAGATAGTCGCTGTCTATTTTAGACTTGAGAAGAGGGAGACAAAAATATTTACTCCCTGGCTCACAGTCCCATCGCTGGTTGGTAAAGCCAGAGGCATGGCTCCAGTCAGGACTGTCTGACCATTCAAGCTCCAGTTCCTAACCACCGGTGTACGGTCACCATTCTGTGCACTAGCCCGGCCTCTAGATATGAAATGTAGGGGTGAGCATTTCCTGGTAATGTAAATGTACTTAAATATAACATTTATATACATAGGTGTGTTTTTTTATGCGTATGGGTTATTAGAAATGTGAAATATACTGACTTTATGGTGTGGCTGTGACATAGACCAATCATGTGCATTTTTTGTATGTAGGACTCCATTAGAGGACACACTGGTTAAAAATTAAACATAAAAGGTAAATAAAAAATATATTTTATGTTTGTATGTTTGTGTGTTTAAAGCAATAATGCAATCGCTTCTTTTTGCTTTGCAGAAACTGCACCTGTACAATCAGAACGAAGACCACCTCTCATCGCACGATTACGTCCTTTCCTATCACTACGAGGGGAGGGGCTCCCCGGGTGGCTCTGTGGGCTGCTGCAGTGAGAAGCAGGAGGAAGAGAGCCTGGACTTTTTAGATCATTTGGGAGCTAAATTTACGGCATTGGCAGAAACGTGCACAAAGAGATAAATGTGTCAGTGCGACCCTTACACGGTTTTGTCAGACATTCTGGAGGTTTCCAAAAGGAATACTGTAAAATTCCATTTCAACGTCTAAATATTCACATATGAATTTTTCTAAAATTTGAATTATGCTAAATGCCAATTTGTATTTTTCAAGCAATTTATTGCATATCCTTTCTCTCAAGTGTACATGTTAAAAGGGATTTTCACTTTCTTTAGAGCTGAGCAAACAGACAATTAGCAGATCTTATGCTGTAGCATTGGAACCGGAGTCTATAAGGGATCTGCTCTCTAACAGATGTTATCCCAATAACTATGTTGGGTAAATATTAGTCCGACAGTAGCTAAGCTGTATTTGGTTGAATATGGCAGAACGGCTATCTGGACTGAAATTCTGTTCTTGTTCCAAATTAGATTTAAGTGGAATAGGATTATTTCAAACACTGTGGCAAATTTTGTTGGATTTTTTTTTTTTTAGTTCTAAAAAGGCAGTAGTACCTAGTCAGTAGCCCCTATGATTTCATTTCTAGAATTCTGTTTCCTTCTGGTTAGCAACAGGATAATGAAGAGCAGTCTTATCTATTTGATTGCCCTAATAAAGGTCTCAACAATACATAGCCACTTTCAACTACCCTAGAAAAGTGTGAACCAAAAACTTGTTATTTTATGCTTTTGGGAGTGTGTTTTATGGCTCATAAAGGGTTATTCTGAGGAATAAGTTTCCTCATCCTCAAGAAACAAAACTATATTCACCATTGCCAGTATTGTAAGGAATTTAAAATACTAAAAATCTTTCATTGAGATCATAATTCCAAAGCTTAACTTTTTTTTCTGAGATCCAGGACTACTATTGAAAACTTGCCAGTAATGAAAATTATACTGAGAAAATATTGCTTTTCTTCTCTTGAGTATTGTAGTTTTATGTTTTCCTGTGCAACTTTAGCACATATAGCTCCTATAGCCTCTCAATGGTAGTCATTTGAAATTAGAACATGTTATGCTTCCATGGATTGTGGATATGCCTTGTAATCTGAAAAAAAAAAAGACTCCTATCATAGTTATAAGTAGCAATGAGAGCTAAACATGCGTCTTCATTCACTGCCATTTTCAAATAAAGCATATTACTCCATTTTAAGGCAGGTAGATATTACAAAATATTGTCAAGAATCAAAAGAATATAGAGAAACTTAACCCCTTGGTGCAGTTTAATATCCTTTAAGATATTGCTTAAATGTAAGGCTTTTCAGCTTTGTTTATGGGAAGCTTTGTTCATGTCATACTTCAAGGCAATGACATTCCAAACTTCAAATAGTGAATACATAATTCATGCTAAATCTAATCACATTGTTGTATACTTACTTCAAGTGACAGTTTAAAAACTGAACTAGAAATGTGGGGCAAAAGTAGGTTTATAGTTGTAATGCAAATAAATACTACAGTAATTAATAAATAGTAATAATACAAGAATAAACTACATTTCCCATACAACTATAAACCTTTATTTGCCCACCCTTTTATGAATATCACCAGCAGAAGGAAATTTTGGCAGAAAAATAATTAAACTTAACTTTAAAATTTTGCAGCTATGAATTGGGACCAATTTCCTCCCACCCCCCAACATTCTTCATCTGACCGTGGGGCAGGATTTGCCGAGCGAGCCCACGAAGTGGCAGTGTGCTATAGGAATGTCGTTTGAACTAACTGTACGTGTGTGTGTGTGTGTTTATGGGGACATGGGGACTTTGGGAGAGGACAAGCCCACGGGGGTATTTGGACAAAGAGCATCATGAAAACCCAGGCCTTCAAGGGCAAGGACAGAGGCCAACAAAGGGACGTGAGCGGAGTAAAGGCAACACTGTGTGCTGCGTCGTTTTCCTAGGCCAGGCCCTGCCTTTTCCTTCTTTTCTCAGCCCAGTGGCAGCTGCCATTTGCTTCTGATGAAGTGTCACCGCCCCTGGCTTGGAGTGGAGTCCAGGAGAGGAGAGCTGGCGCACGGTGAGCCTGAGGCAGTCGCAGGAGGGGCCTGAGCTGGCTGCGCAGGACACACGGCATCATGGGAGTGCTCTATTCCTGCTGGCCCTCAGCCTAAGCTAGAAAGATCTTCAGTTAAATGCGGGCTGAAATTGTTTATCTGATGCTACATTTTTTGTTGTCTTATTTGCTCCTGAAATCTAGATTCTCTTTTTTAGACTTAGACTGCTGAAAGGGTAATTTTCCTTTTAAAGTTTGCTTATTTTTAATGTCAGCATCATTTACATGTACTATTCTTTCCTTATATGTGTAAGGTGGGAATGATGATGTTTTAGTATGAAAGAAAATATCTTTTTAAAGCTTTCAGTTTTCCAGCTCTTAAATTTTTAATGTAAATGTACAGATTGTTTTTTCTTATTTTTACAAAACAGCAGTTAACTGTCTGTATAAAATGCAGTGATGTTTGCTATTAAAATAGTTATTTTACTTTTAAAGAAATTTGGCAGGTTAAAATAGCAAAAATTGAATGTGTGATGTAATATTTACAAACATAGGATGTAATAAAACAATACTAATTTAATTTCTTGTCTGCTGTTTTCAGAGATTAAGTTACTCATGGTAAATATGTTACAAAATTATGCTTAAGACTGGCATAGAAAGAGAGATTCTCAGTAATGCCTGTATTGTATTACTGGAGAATATTTTAGAGAATGGGTAATTATCGAATTGTCAATACTATTAATATATAGTATACTATTGGGGTGAGGTGACTATTTGGGGCAAATGATTATCCTCTATCTACCTACCTATATCTATTTCTATCTATAATCATCTACATATCTGTCTATTTATCACTTGGTTTTGTTTGAGTGAGGAAGGTCAGAGTGCACCAGAAATAAAACGCTGACACGGGATTCTCACTTGGAGGAGCCCTGTCGTCCAGGGGAAACACTAGGAGTTAAAACAACAACAACGACGAGTCTTTATTTTACAGCAGATTCCACGAGGCAAAGTAAGGCCGTGGTTACGACAGTCTCATGAGTTTAGAATCTACTCAATTACAGGCACCTGATCCAGCTTAGTTTCCCTGCTGCACCTCCCGCAGCCCACATCACTCAGCCACGTGGGACCACAGGTTCGGACCATCAGGTCAAGCTCACAGCCATAGTCTTTGGCTGTCATTGTGCTGGGAGGGCTCTGCATGTGGGACTTGCATGTGGCTTTGCCAGGAGAGGACCGTGCCCTCTCATTAGTCTGAGGCTTGAACCTGTCCGAACGCTGTGGCCGCTCCCCACAGATGATAAATACAATCAAATGTACTAATATACATTGTTCATAAAAGCATCAGCTCTTTTTGTCAAAACCTAGAGCTCTAAAAATTGGCCAGTTTAAATGGTCTCCACACTGACAATCTGATGCTATAATTGGTAAAATTTCATGTAAATAGCCAATTGATCAAATGATAATTTTGTATTGCAAAATATAAATAAAAAATAGTCTATTAAAATAGCGAATAAAATAGAAAATTGGAAAGAATTTAACTTTGCTGTACAAGAATTCGGAAAGTCAAAATGGCTTAATTTTTATATGAACCGGAAAACATTTTCAGGACAGAAATTTACCGATCTGGGCATAATTCTAATATCAATGCTCACAAATACAGAATAAAATGTTCTAAAGAGTTGAAATTGACGTTGAAAACTTGCTCTGTCTGCTCTGTTCAGTTCTGAACGACCCAACATATGGCTCTTTCGGAGGATCTTTGCGTCTGTCTGCCCTGCCCAGCAGCCAACCTGCTGACTACAGGGTCCATTCTGGTGCAGTTGCTGCTGAAAACACTCAGCACATGTCCGTCGGTGCTGGGCACTTCCTGGTGGCACCCCCAACGTCTCCAGATGTCCCTGTCTAGACTCTACATTCACGGCTGAGAGGGGCCTGTGCTAAAACACTGCCCCCTGCGGGAAAACAAATGGACCAAAAATGGTAGCATCGTATCCACTGAGAAGCTATACTACATGTCCGTATATAATACGCACTTCCCCCCATCTGTGCCTTAATGAGTTTGAAGAGACCCCTGGGCCCCTGACTCTGCACACTGTGGGAAGAAGGAAAGCCACGTGATTCAAATACGTGCTTATAACATGTAAGAAATTCCGTAACACGTTGCCCTTTCTGACAGTTTAGACTTATTCTGAAACCCCCTCCCATGTAAGCGCCCGAGTCGTGTGTACCAGACGCTCCGTAAGTGCGCCACAGAATTAACACCTAGGGCGCCAGGCTCACACCCAGGTGGCTGGTGAGATGAGCAGCTGCCCAGGGCCCACCTGCGTGAGTCGGTGACTAGCATCACGTGCTCCCTGCGCAGTGCCCCGGGCTCTCTGTGGGAGGAAGTGAGCCTTACCCTCCACCCAGCACATGGCAGTGAAGATCAAATCCCAAATGACAGGTTGATTTCCTGCCGCCTCGGCTCAATTCGGACTTGAACCAGAAACTGCGTAAAAGAGAAGTACAAGGAGCTATGCTTCTGGAACATACGGGGGTAAACTGGGATTCCTAGCTGCTATGCAGACAAGGAGCTGGAGGTTACAGGTGAGAAACGGCTTCCCTTGCATAGAAACACCACACTGATCCTCCTTCATCCCTCGGCGGGCATGTAGGTGTGTCCTCCTCCTGGCTTTAGTGCCTGGCACTGCAGTGAATACGGGAGCACAGACATCTCTACACGATTCCAGTTTCAGCTCTTTACGATATACGCTCAGGAGTGAGATTGCTAGATCACACAGTTCTTTTAATTTTCTGAGGAATCGCCATGCTATTTTTCAAAGGGGTTGCACCATTCAGCCACACACAGGAAAAGCAGGAGACCATGTCACATGCCACAGCATGGGTGAACCTGGAGGACAGTGCGCTCAGTGCAACAAGCCGGTCACCGAAGGACAAACACTCAGAGGAGGACTCAAAAGAAGCCGAAACATAGAAACAGGAAGTAGAATGTCGTTGCCGGGGTTGGGGGAGGAGAAATGGGGAGTTTCAGTCACGCAAGATGAGAAATTCTAGAGACCTGCGTGACAGCACAGTGCTATAGGCCGCACTACTGCCCATGCACACAGTCGTCGGGGAGATCTCCTGTGATGCGTGCTCACCATGTGGGGGAAAATGAAACACGCCTCCGTCCAGGATAAACTGGTTGCTGGTGTCTTGGGCGAGGGAGGCTGCAGGCGTCCCCAGGTGGGCGAGGCTGGGGCTCTGCCTGCGCCTCGGGCTCCCCGCGTCCCTGGCTGCTGGTCAGGCCTCTCAGGAGCGTGGGGGACACACCCTGCAGGCCCGCACCCCCTCCCTGTGCTGGCAGTGCGACCCGGGCCTGCACAGACATGTGGGCAGCCCCGGGTAGTATGTTGTTATTACCTGACTCCAAAGGCAGAGGACCTTCTGAAGCCACGCTGGAAATCGCTAAATAAACGCTGGCAAAGAGGCCGGCAACCTCCCTTCTCCAGCTGGTCTTGGTCTCCTGGGCACAGGGCGACCACAATGGGAGGAACAGATGCCCCTTGGGTCTTCACAGCCAGCGAGATGAACTTACACCAGGGAAACTCAGAGATTAACAGGGCTTTTCTGGGTATTTGTTACTCAATTCCCACTTATATTTTTATTGATTTTATCGTTTCCTTTTCATAATATAGTAAACACAGGCTGTGTGGTATCAGTGTGCATGCATTTGTCTGTTGAAAGATAGATTTCGTTTTTTCCTTCCTGTTTCACTGCCTGTCTAGAAGTGAGTCAGTTTGTGGGGTTACACTGCGTCACTGGCTACAGTCTCAGGCTGAGACATCGATGTGCTGGCTTATGGACAATGCGAGTTTCTACAACATGATGTGACAGGTCCCCAGGCGACGTGCCATTTCACAGATTCCTAAGACATTGACATGTATGGGTTTTATTCTTTTTAAAAATATATATTTTTATTGATTTCAGAGAGGAAGGGAAAGGGAGAGAGAGATAGAAACATCAATGATGAGATAATCATTGATTGGCTGCCTCCTGCACCCCCTCCCCCTTACTAGGGATTGAGCCCATAACCTAGGCATGTGCCCTTGACCAGAATTGAACCTGGGACCCTTCAGTCCACAAGCCAATGCTCTATCCACTGAGCCATGCTGGCTAGGGCTGGATTTTATTCTTAATGTGAATCATCGTAGACAAAGTAAAGCAGATCTAGTATAATGATAATAAGGTTATTTGGGGGAATACAAGAAAATAGCTTTAGAATATTTGCCCTAGAAGGAGAGAAAACAAAGTAGAAAAAAAGGTGATGATAATTTTATTAGAATCCAATTGGCTTAGTCACATTTTTATTCCGTGATTCTAACTTGAGAAAGCTGATATATCTGATCCACAATGAGAATGGCATCTCAGAATTCAAAATGAATACTTCCGTCAGTTTAGTTTTCAGTTCACTGGATTCTTCAAAAGGAAGCCTCACTCACCTCACCTTCTTGATTCAGAAAGATTATACAGGGGTGGGCAAAGGGAGTTCACAGTTGTAATACCAACAAATAATACAATAATCCTATATGATAAAAGTGTAGTATGCAAATTGTCCCCTCAACCAGGAGTTGTCTGGGAGTTCAACCAGGGGGCGGGGCCAGCAGGGGAAGGAAGGGAGTACCTGGTTGGCAGCCAGCAGCTGCTAAGGACCCTACCAGTGCACGAATTTTGTGCACTGGGCCTCTAGTTAATAAATAATACAAGATTAAACTCTGTGTTTCATGTACTCACAACTATAAACCTGCTTTTGCCAACCCCGTATGTCATTTAAAAGAATTTCTTTGTAATATATGTATTAATCTAGGACACAAATAATATCCATGATCACAAGTTCAAATATAGAAAATATGTCAACATGCTTTCATAACTTAATTTGTCTTTTTCTTGCTACTCCCTTTCCCCCTTATTTAGTTGGGTCACAAAAATGAAGTAAAATGTAAATGTTATTAGTTAGATTAAAATTAGGTTTCTCTCTTATTCTTCTGTACATGAATTGTGTCCAAGTGTCAAAGAGCTTATGGGTCAGGTACTCAAATTCCTTGGTAAAGGTGGTCAGGTCGGTGGATAAAGAACCAAGATGCCCCTCTTTGTGAGGTCGGACACGGAAAATGGGATATGAACCCAGAAAATACCCTCAGCTCCTGTTCCCTCCCTCAGGGGTAGAATAGGCGCCGGCGTAGGAGTGGCTGTTGGGGAAGGCCGTCTTTGGGTGGCCCGAGAGCGTGTGTTAGGTGGGAAGGTCTATATTGAAGCTCTTGTTCTGGGGATGTTGGCTCTCAGGGGCCAGGGGAGAAGGTGGTTTCTGGTTTGGAGGGTCTGGGTTTGGGGAATCTACTGCAGGTGAGGGAGGGGGTGTGTAAGGGGGCGGAAGTTGGTGGTCTACTGGATCAAAAGTCGATTCAGAATCAGAAGTGTTAGGGGATGATGTTTTGTGTGAAGGAGAAGGATCTGATGGGCAAAGCAGGACTGACAGAGAGAGGGTCTGAACCAGAGGGTGAAAAGGCCTGGACGTAGGGAATCTCTGACCATTTTCCATTGTGGTGATGGTAGTTACCGAAATCGTGCAATGTGTCACAATTGAATGTACCGTTTTCAGGCCATTGAGACTTATCTAGTTTATATTGTGGAGGTGCTTGGGCCTGGTCTCCCCCATGAGTGTGCAGAGGGCATGTAGTGTGACCCATGAGAGGAAGGGTGAGTGACAGACCCCCAAAGGTGACTGTTTAGAGCAGGCATCCCCACTGCTAAGGAAATCACCACGAGAAACGAGGACTTTGGAGAAGTGAGTGAGAGAGAGTGGGCAGAAGACTCGAGACGAGGGACATTTCATTCACCTGGAGAAGATTGGCCGGTGTGGGATGGAAGGTCAGCAATGGAGGAGGAGATATTCCTGATCCAGCGTCCTCCTTGGCTGGCTCGGGAGGGCCCATAAAGGAGGGAGGCCTAATCGAGGCCGGCAATCCAGGCACCTGAGTACGATTCGGAGGTAAGCTCAGGACGAACTGCCGCTGCCAACTGCTCTCGGAGCAGCAAACTCGGGCGACTGAAGCCAGGGTGGTGGCTCCCCTTCCCTGTGTAACCCTCCTGGTTTCAGCACCAAAGGTTAGGGTCACTGAAGGAGGAATGCACGAGGCCAGTGTGGTGAAGGATTATAAGTTTATTAGGTCATCTGGATACCAGATGGGCTGATCCCCCAGATGGCGCCAGCAGCCATGGACAGGGAGTCAAGGTTTTAAAGGACTCTAGGTGGGCTTTCTGGTGGGAACCGCCCCGGGCAGGTCTGGATCCTGGGAAAGTCGGGAGGGGAAAGAGAATGGTCTCAGTAAGTGGAATGTGGTCTCAGTGAAAGGGAATGTCTGTTGTGAAGTGGTCTGAGGTCGGTTCCCAGGGGAGGGGTATCGATTCAATTATTTGATCAGACCTAAGAGAAATAAAGCAGAAAGGGGGCAGAGAAACTATGGGAGTAAGTGAGCCAGTCTGCGGACATGTTGCCAAGAGAGGGGAGAGGATAAAGGAACCTGTAGCACAAATGCTCTGAGCTAAGATTTTGCTTGGTGTGTTCCCTAAAGCCAGTGCATCTGACCTTGAGTGGAAGAGAGAGGGTGGGAGGAGGTGGAAAGGAGGGGCCACAGTAGGAAACCAGACCAAGTAGGTTTCTGTGGCTCTAAGAATGGCTTAGGATCTTACTTTGGAGGGTTTTGAGTAGCTGAGAGACATGAGTTAAAATGGCACCTATATTACAGGTGAAATGAGTGATTGCATATAGTTTCTTCCTCCTCCTTCTCTTTTTCATTTCTTTCCCCTCTTCTTTCTTCAATTTCTTCTCTTTTTAAAAAATTCTTCTCCTCCTCAGTTTCTTCCTTTTCCTCATCTCTCCTTCTCCGTCTCCCTTTTGTCTTATTTTAGTGGATTCCTGATTTGGAGCTGAGTTTGCCTCTCGGCTTTGCCACTGGTAGAGGCCCTCCTCTGCATGTCAGCACAGAAGCCCCACGTGAGGGATTTTGGAATATCACAGAGATACAATAAAAGGCATGAGTCAGCACGTGTTTCCAGCTGCCAATATCCGTGCTCAGCATCTAGTTCCTCTTCCAACAATGGGAATCTCACGTGTGTGCTAACAAGTCTTCACAGCTGTGAGCCTGAGCAGGTTTCAGATCTGTGCTTGCCCTCCAGCCAGCACCTCTGCCTCTGGATGCTTGGTCTCCACCCTGAGTCAATCCATTGAAAACCAGAGCCTGCATGTCCTTGCAATTTAATCTCTTACCTCTATACTCCACAGTCTAGGGTTTCTATTCATCTCTGCACCAACAGCCCTATCCTTTTACACACTGATCAGAAAGGTGAAAGGCACAAATACTTATGCTCCAGGGTCTATGAGATAAATATATAGAATCATCTTCTTCGTGATTAAATTTGACAATTTATTTAACTTCTGTTATAAAACTAGAGGCCCAATGCATGAAATTCATGCAAGGGGCTTCCCGCCCCGCCCCCCCCCCCCCCCCCCCCCCCGCTTCCTACTGCCACGGTGGCTGCCTCTGCTTCGGCCCCCGGAAGGAGGTCTGGTCTAAATGGCATATTACACGTTTATTATTATAGATAAAAATCATCTCAAACACGTTTACTGACAGTCACTATGGATGGACTTAGAGGGTATTGTGCTAAGTGGAATAAGTTAGTCAGAGAGAGAAAAATACCATATGATTTCACTGATATGTGGACTCTAAAGAACAAAATAAATGAACAAAAAAATTGAAACAGATTTATAGAAACAGAGAATGGACTGATGGTTGCCAGAAGGAAGAGGGTTGGAAGGATGGGTGAAAAAGCAAAAAGGATTAAAAAGTACAAATTGGTAGTTACAAAATAGTCACAGGGATATAAAATAGACCATAGGGAATATAGTCAATGATATTGCAAAACTATGTACGGTGCCAGGTGGATATTGAAAATATTGATGGGAACACTTCGTAAAGTATATGATTAGCTAACCACTATGCTGTGCGTCGGAAACTAATACAAAATAATATTGAATGTACATTGTCATTAAAAAATACAATTTAAAGAAAAAAGAGTGGAGGACATGTCAAACTGTTTTACTCCAGAGCTAACTTTACTTTTGAGTTTATTTATGTGTTCAAATAACGTGTTTATTTAGATCTTTTCAGGAAGGCATTAACCTTGACTAGTGTATGTACATTGATAATTAATCCACTTCATTTATTCTTAAAATCTTATCTATTCTGATGTCAGCTATACCTGAACTCAGAGTTAACGTCCCCTTACCATATCTCCCCCCTTCTCTGTTTAAATCAAATCCTTTATTTCGACACTGTGAAAGCTCAGTGCATTCATGTGGCCTGGAGAGCTATTTATAAGTGCTTTCTTCCTGCTGCTGCTGCTGCTAATACCAAACATGAATCAAATACGTGCACTTGAGATGGTTTCTATGAGAAAATTAATTTATTTGTCAGACCTTGCCGAGCTTATGTGAAAATCTCAGTTTGGGGTTATGGTTTATTTTTCTAAAATTCTATTCAAGATGAATAAAGTTAAGATTTAAGGACAGAGACCAATCTAAGTGGTGCTTTTTCCTGACCTTTTATTATCTACCTAAAATAATAGTTGCTGAAAACACAGCTATTGTCCACACTCATTTCACACGTCTGTTGATGATATGACTTAATTTTTTCTTTTGCACAATCGGGGCCGTTCCAGAATCTCTGCATTTTGGGGGACCAATGGGAAATTTTTTTTTCCCCCAAGCAGAATTGTGTATTTTACTATTTTTCCTATGGCCCTTGATGCAGAAATAATGGGCGATTATTAGTGGTGACAAAGGTGTTATTTTATTTATTTATTTTTTGTGAGGCAGTTTAATGGGCGGGTCCCTTTCTATTCTTTAATAACAACATCACACAATTTGGCATAATTTCTGCAGTCAAATGCTCTCCCACTGAGCTCTAACCTCAATGACATGATTTTACCAAGTATTTTTTTTTGGAAGTGGCATACCACACTTGTAAATTTCTTATCGGAGACTTCACTCTGAATAAGTGGGCGTCCACGGGTGGTTGCCAATCAGAGAGACATGATTTACCACCCCAGCACCCACTCATGGGCTGCTCTGAGGATGAACTGAGCTAGAACAAGCGACGTTCTCATCACGTTGCCTCGTCTGGAGGGAGCGTCCAGCCAATGTCAGCCTTTGTTTGGTTATTTAAAATTGCCGGTTCTCGCGTCAGAACAGGGTTTGAATTCCCAGTTTCATCGCTTCCTGGAATCCCACCTCGGACACGGTGAGGGTCCTCGCGGGGAGTTGAGTGGCGTTACTGTCGGACCCTATGGAAACATACCTCGAGGGGCCTAAGCCAGCGGGTGGTATGTAGAAGCCTAACCTTTATCACTATTTAGCATCTTGTCCCGCGTGGTCCAAGGACCTAAACAAACAAAAACGCTGATTGGATGATTCATCGCCTGAGGGGCTGGCACAGGTTGAGACGCTCTGCTTTGGGGATAGAGTTGCACTGGAGTGAACGCAGCTCGGGAGCTTGTCCTCTGCGGGAAGGGGTGGGGGGGGGGGCGGGGGTCCCGGGGACATGAAATGGATGGAACGCTGTCTGAGGAGCTTCCTGGGGATACAGAAGCGGCCGAACTACCTCCCCCGCTGAAGACCCTCCTCTTCTCTCCCGCCTTTCGTCCTGATGGTGCGTCCATGCTGCTTCCATACCCTGCACTCCTTGTATGGATGAACTAACCTGGGCCCTCGATGGCACTGCTAACCCCAGGTCTCATACGGTTTCTGAAAACAGGATCTCAAGCTCTGGTGTGTTAGGATGAGTTCTCACTCTCAAGGACAAGGTTTTTTGTTTGTATTTTGTTTTAAAATATATTTTATTGATTTTTACAAAGGGGAAGTGAGAGGAATAGAGAGTTAGGAACATCGATGAAAGAGAAATATCGATCAGCTGCCTCCTGCACACCCCCTACTGGGGATGTGCCCGCAACCAAGGTACATGCCCTTGACCGGAATTGAACCTGGGACCCTTCAGTCTGCAGGCCGACGCTCTATCCACTAAGCCAAACCTGTTAGGGCTTTGCTTGTATTTTTAAAAATATTTTTATTGATTTCAGAGAGGAAGGGAGAGAGAGAGACAGAAACATCAGTGATGAGAGAGAATCAATTGGCTGCCTCCTGCACGCCCCACACGGGGGACCGAGCCCACAATCCAGGCAGGTGCCCTGACCGGGAATCAGACTTTGACCTCCTGGTTCATAGGTTGATGCTCAACCACTGAGCCACACTGGCTGGGCTTAAGGATAGTGTTTTGATTGGCACTTTCTGAACTTCCCTCCGATGGCCCTTTCAACTCACTGCTCCTTTCTTCCTTAGAAGGTTTCTGCTCGATTTCAGCTACTCTTAGTGGCCCTGTGTATGTTTTGTTGACTGAGGGTTGCATGTGTGTATTCATTGTCTATTGCTGTGTGACAAATGACCACAAACTTAGCGCTCAGAATGGCCCGGATCTGTTCTCTCCATTCCACGGGGCAGGAGGGTGAGCACAGTTTAGCTAGGTTGTCTGCTCAGGGCCTCACCGGGCTGTCAGCTGGAGACTTGAGAGGGAGGAGTCACATTCAAGGCCTTTCAGGTTGTTGGGAAGTTCATTTCCTTGCAGCTATAGAACTGGGGGCCTCGATCCTTGATGACGATTGTCATGATAGGTGGCCCTCAGGTCCTACAGGCCAAGCACGTTCCCAGAAGCCACACCAGGTCTCTGCCAGGAGGGCTTCCTCAGGGTGGCAACTTCCCTCTCTCTCCCACCTGCTAAGCTGGGGTGTAAGACAATGTAGCCTGATCATGGGCGTGAGTCCTCTCACCTTTGCCATGTTCTGTTGGCTAGAAGCAAGTGACAGGCCCAACCTGCACTCAGAGGGAGGGGCGGGATGACACAAAGGCATGGACACAGCAAGTCACGAGGTCACCTTTGGTCTGTCCCCCGATTTCACTGAAAATGGAGCCTTGTGGTTTATGTCTATTTTTTATTGCTCTCTTATTAATTTCAGAAAGGTAGAAAACCACGGACGAAGACCTTTATGTTTATACTAGATGTCCGTTGATAGAAATTTTATTGACTTATTAAGGGATATTATTTCTTTCAGCAATCTTATACTTTCTCTTTGTTCTCCCCTTGGACACACTGGAAATGCTTAGAATACTTAAGCCATTATAGTTCCATTTTATTTTCTTTTGATGGAACTTGGCAATATGTTTTGTTTTTTTTTAAAGAAATACCTGTTTCTTTTTCAAAAATACAATTTAAAACCTCTAATGACATTTCCTTGATGTCTCAAATCCTTTTTTCCTGGAGACTTCTAAATATTTTTTTAAGTTTTATTTTTAGAAACTATACTATGTGGCCATAGGAATTGTCTTTGTGAAGGTAATTTTCAATGTTGTGTGAATTTAATCAACCCAATTAATGTTGTAATTATGAGATATCCTCATAAAGAGGCTTCAAATTTGGTTTTGACTTTCAATTACGTTTTCAATTAACTAACAAGTGCTTCATGGCAAAAATCTGTCCAAATAAGACCTTTGAGAATAATGGGGTCATTTTGAGAGAATAACCAACAAGCACCTTTGAAGGATTATTTTAAGAATGAAAGACGGGTAGATATTAGCGAGAGATGAGCTGCTGTACGGTTTTTGACATGCCAAAAGGACAATGCTGACACGAGTCGGCGGGTGCTCGGTGTCATGGTAAACTTTCTTGGCATACATTTTGTGAATATCTGTAAATATTCCATTATACTTTACCATGTTTATGGTTTTAAAAAGGAAAAGAAAAGCTAAAAGGGAACCGCCGCTCTTCTTTGGTAGGCGTAAGCATTGCCTCTTCTGTGAACCACGGGAGGGGTTGTTTGAGGAGAGTTTGTTTTCTGCTTATTGTGAATGTAGGCTGTACTGTCCCCGAGAATGAGTGTGTTCCCTAGCCACCAGCTAGATGGACAGCCGGAAGAATGCAGCGTCGTTCAACGCCGCACCGGCAGACAGCCTTCCCGGGGAACTGTCTGGAGGGGCCAGCACCAGGCAGGACGGGTTTGGACTATTGCTAGAGAGTTACAGGTCCAGGCTGGTGGCCAATGGGTCTTAGAAGGTGGAATGTGAATTTCTGAAGAGAACACAGGGTTATGCAGAGGTTTGAGAAGTCAGGAGTTATCTGGGAAGAACATAGGTCCAAGGACAGGGAGGTCGCTGCTAGGAATGTGAGTGCATCCAGAAGGGTCAGTTCTGAAGGACACGGGTCTTGCTGCTTATTTATTTATTGAGACTGTGGTACTGACCATGGTTCATGTATAGTTTTCTCTTCTAGGTTATGATCCTTCTTATTTATCCCTCAACATTTAGTACTGTCTTATGTCTTAGTTGTGTTTTTTTAAAAAATACGTTTTTATTGATTTCAGAGAGGAAGAGAGAGGGAGAGAGAGATAGAAACACCAATGATGAGAGAGAATCATTGATTGGCTGCCTCTGCAAGCCCCACACTGGGAAGCGGGCCTGCAACCCGGGCATGGGCCCTGATGGGAATCGAACCTGGAACCCTTCAGTCTGAAGGCTGATGCTCTATCCACTGAGGCAAACCAGCCAGGGCTAGTGCGGTCTTGGATACCCTGAGAATGCATCTGAGAGACCAAGGCGGAAGCCAGTAAAGAAAAGTGGGTGCTCCCTATTGACAGCAGCATGGCCTTGGGAGCTGGTGGGCGGCACTCACTGTGGCCGGCAGGGAACAGAGGCAGAGACATGGCTGCTGGTGCAGGAATCGGTGGGCATGTACCCTAGGAAAGGTGGGTGTGAATGGTTGATCCTTGGCTAAATTCCAATAAAATATTTTGTGTGTGTAATTATTTGTTTCACATTTGTTTTCTCCTCTAGATGTTCCATGAGACAGCGAATAGGTAAATATTGCTTATTATTTATTTCTACTTACATATAACAAGGCACTAAGTGGGTATTTTAAAGGTATTTGTTAAATAAATAACATTTAACTATTTTTAAGGCTTGAAGTAGGCACATTCCATCACGGGGGGAACGGACCACAGGTTTAATTTTAATTGCTTGCACTTGCTGATATATAATGACTATAATTTCTTCTGAAAGGCCATATGACTAGCAATCACTTGATATGACTGATAAATTTGTAAATGAAATGCATGTGAACCACCAGGTGGAAATATATATAAGTAGGCATATAAAAATAAGCCAAACAGCTAACCCTCTAAAATAGCAAACTACTATTCATACTTGGAGGTACTCAGTAAATTTAGAAAATTGATGAAATGAAAACCAAATAGAAGATTGCATGAATAAAATGCTACTCACAAATTGTATTTATAAAATTATATGTTGATCTGAGTTTAGATAATCTACTTTAAAATTCTATTTCTATATGTAATTACAGCATACCTTTCAGCCAAATGTCTGCTCTATTTTCAGTCCAAACTGTGATTTAAGGAATGACCACTGGGTGGCAACATACATTAAGTTAGTTTTCAAGATTAAGTCCAAGTTGCCTACACGGTTTCCACACAAAAAAATGCTTGCTTTAGATAAATTGAATTATTTACATAATTTAAAAAATATATATATATACATATATATGTATATATATTACACACAATGCAATATATACTGTATATCCTGTATCATGGAAATGTACCTTGAAACCTGTATGATCTTATTAACCAACTAGAGTCCTGGTGCACAAAATTCATGCACTTGGGAGGCGGGGGTCCCTCAGCCCAGTCTGTGCCCTCTCGCAGTCTGGTAGCCCTTGGGGGATGTCTGACTGCTGGCTTAGGCTCGCTCCCTAAGCCGGCAGTTGGACATCCTTAGTGCTGCCACGGAGGCAGAAGAGGCTCGCGCCACTACTGCTGCACTTGCCAGCTGTGAGCCTGGCTTCTGACTGAGCGGCGCTCCCCCTGTGGGAGCACACTGACCACCAGGGGGCAGCTCCTGCATTGAGCGGGATCAGGCTGAAACCAGCTCTCCAACATTCCCCCCAGGGGTCCCGGATTGTGAGAGGGCACAGGCCAGGCCAAGGGTCCCCACTGGTGCACGATCGGGGATGTGGGAGGTTGGCGAGCTGGGGAGGGACTGTGGGAGGGCTCCAGGTCGTGTCTGGCCTGTCTCGCTCAGTCCCAATCAGCCGGACCCCAGAAGCAAGCTAACCTACAGGTCGGAGTATCTTTCCCCTGGTGGTCAGTGCATGTCATAGTGAGCAGTTGAGAAGCCTTAGCATATCATTAGCATGTTATGCTTTGATTGGTTGAATGGATGGCTGGAAATTTGGCATATTAAGCTTTTGTTATGTAGGATGTTAGCCCAATAAATTTTTAAAATAAGGAAGGAGAAAAAAAATGTATATGAGAAACTTTAAAAATTGGGTTAAATTCTTGCCTCAAGATTTTTGGAATTTGATAGGATTTTTTTCAATGTTGGTTGACAACTGAGTTGGATATTCAGTATTTGTGATGCCAAAATACCAGTTTTGTATGCAAGAGGCATTAAGGATCTTGAAACGTAATCCTAATGTTTTGATTTATCTGTTCTAAGTCGGCATTTCTGAGTGTGTGTTAACAACAGGGTTTAAGAAGCTGAATTTATGCCGAAACCGGTTTGGCTCAGTGGATAGAGTGTCGGCCTGCGGACTGAAGGGTCCTGGGTTCGATTCCCGTCAGGGGCATGTGCCTGGGTTGTGGGCACATTCCCAGTAGGAGATGTGCAGGAGGCAGCTGATCGATGTTTCTCTCTCATCGATGTTTCTGACTCTCTATCTCTCTCCCTTCCTCTCTGTGAAAAATCAATAAAATATATTAAATAAAAAAATAAAAAGAAGCTGAATTTATAACCTGTTAAATGGACTTTTCAGAGATTTAAGGCATTAGTGGTTATATATTCTTCCCAAAAGGAGTGCATGGAGTTCCTGAAATGAAAATCCTTTCCTGTGGCTTTTCCCTGGGGGGCAGCCCTCCCCAGCATCTGAGGGTAGATGCTGTCCACAGCAAGAATTTCCAAGCATGGCAAATGATGTCATTTGCAGCCATTATAGGCATGTGAGAAAATATGAAGTTCATGTAAAGTAACAGAATATAGAATGAGGGGGTACTCATCTAAACTAATTTTTGGAAAGACTGCAATTATTGAACTTTAAAAAGTACCTAACGTTTGTTGGCTAGCTCATTCACTTTGAAGAGAAATTGTACCCTGTTCTGCCAGAAGGTGATAGAAATATTACAAATTCGGCATTAATGAGCCAAAATAACATGATAGAATCAGTATGGACTTTTACACATTTTTGTTTCCTTTTTACGAGAGAGGGAAATGGGACCACAAACAGCAAACCAGGTATTGATTTCTAAGAAGCAAATTCTGAGACTTTCAAGGGCAGGTCTTTTACATTTTCCTGAAGCTCTACTATTTCTCCCTGCAAATTAATGTTCACACAAACAGCGCTGACCCTCCAAGATGCCACGGCACGAAAGAGAGAGTCTGTTACGGTTCCCACTGGACCGAACTGAGAAATTACTTGGTGAGGGGTTATTGCAACCGCACGGTGGACCAAACACTCCACACATTTCCCCCAGGAATGAATTCGTTACCAGCTCTACGCTTTAGGCACCAAAAACATGCCTCCCATCAACTGTGTTGGATAATTTTGAATTGGCGATCTCTTTTGACTTATCGTCCTCTGCTGCCATCTGGTGGCTATTAGGGACATAAACCAAGTGGAGAAATCTAACGTTTTCAACAATGGTTTGAGCTATTTGCCTCTGTGGAATAATAGAAATAAGGGACTCAAGCAGACACGTGCCTTCTGTCTCCAGGATAAATTATGGTCGGTGGCATTCTTTCATTTACGTTCTGCATCTTTCACCTCGCTGAAATAGGCTGAGCGTAAAGCAGTTGTTGCATAATGTATGAAGGAAAGCATTTCCTGAGAGGTCTGCACAGCTCTGAGATTTCATTGTCTCTTATTCGAAAATATTTCCGTGGGGTGGGGGGGAGGAAGGACATCCATTTTCCCCTTCATTTTCGTTTGATCACGAGAAGCCATTCCTTTCTGAACACTTGTCTAAAGCAGGTTTTGAAAAATGTCCATCAGGTCCTTCCAGTAATGAAAAAGCTATCGCCAAGCCGCAGTGAGCAGCCTGATTTACCTCGACTGCGACTACTTCAGGTTTTATCTTTTTTTATCTTAATGAAACACAGTGCTATTATGCAAGCGGATCTGCTATTACCTGCGGAATTATCTGCCCTGTAATGGAATGGAAGTCTCTTTGAGGCAATGCAATGCAGAAATACTTCCATTCATTCACAGCAGATCATGAGTTAGCTTCTTTTAAAAAGGGGAGCTTTTGATCACCCGTTTATAATTTAAAACCAATTACTTGCTCCTTCAGAGTTGTATATAATGAAAAACATTTTAATGTATATCATATTAAAGATTAATTTTAATAATATGAATTATTACAATTGAATTAATTGTCAAACCAATTAAAGTCATTAGTCAGTATATACTAACCAATAATTTTCTTATTAACATTTCTATCCTATATAATAAAAGCCTACTATGCAAATCAACTGACCGGCAGAACAACTGGTGGAACGACCGGTCGCTATGACGTGCACTGACCACCAGGGGGCAGACGCTCAACATAGGAACTACCACCAGCCCGCAGGCCCCAGGCCAGCCAAGGTGGGTGCCAGTGGGGGCTCTGATCACCCCACCAGTCATCCTGCAGACGGAGGTGACTGGCGGTGGTGGCAGGGGCCAGGGCCGGCAAGTGGGCAGCACCAGGCCGGCCAAGGTGGGTGCAAGCTGGGGCCCCCTGATCGCCCTGCTGGTTGCCCCACAGATTGGTCCTGATCACTGGCCAGGCCTAGGGACCCTACCCAGGCACGAATTTTGTGCACTGGGCCTCTAGTTTTACATAAAGAGAAATGATGAGGTGTAATGTGGAGATCAAAGTCATAGCATAAAACCAAAGTGAAAATTAGAATTCTTTATATTGGTTTAGCATTGTTTAGTTACTCATTCATATAGCCCTTGACATTGCATTTTTAAAAAACATTAACTACTGCAAGTTTCTTATTAAATATTTATTTTTGGCCCCTTTATGCAGCAATATTAACAAACCATGACTTTGTCTAATCACAGGAAAAGGCATGTCGCTAACTTGTTGAAGTTTGGTACCATTTCTACCTTCTAGTTACCTACTAAATAAGGATATAATTTATCAGAGATTACTGTGTTGAAAATCTACTTAGGTAAATGCTAATAAGCGTTCTATCTTTGTATTGCATGTTGAATTTAGAAAACATATCAAAATGCCATTATCTTATCAATTACTAGAGGCCTGGTGCATGAAATTCATGCACGGGTAGGGTCCCTAGGCCTGGCTGGTGATCAGGGCCGATCTGTGGGTCACCTGGTGGGGTGATTGGGGCCTCCACTTGCACCAGCTTTGGCCTGGCACCACCCACTTGCCAGCCCCGCCTCTGCTGCCCGCCAGGGCCTGTGGGCTGGGGGAAGCTCCTGTGTTGAGTGTCTGCCCCCTGGTGGTCAGTGCACATCACAGCGACCAGTTGTTCCACCATTTGGTCGATTTGCATATCAGGGTTTTCTATAGTAGCAGATAGATGAGTACACTATTACAGTCATCATTTAAAATTCCACTCAATTTCCTTCGATAGGAGAGAAGAAAACTATATGCATAACAAATCAATATCAAATGAAAAAGGTAAACAACAGCTTGCTAAATAAATACCATAAAGCAATTCTCCATCAAAGCCTCAGTAATTACTTTGTGGAACAGGCTGTCCTTAATACAACAATTAATTAATTTTTCCAAATGAATTCTGCAAGCCAATACTCTTTCCTCATTAATGTTTTGTTATTTCATTAATGAATAACAAAGCAACACGCAGGTCTTTATCCTGACAGCTAGTATCAATGCGCTCACCCTGAACTAAACGTGTTTCCAGTGTGAGGTCAAGTTGGGACCCATCAAGTCCCTTTCCCAGTCAGGGTCCCTTTGGTGCTCCAGCTGCTTCCTGTAGACGCTCCTCACAGAGAGCAGGTAGGCAGGGGCCCAGCAGTCCCCACCTTCCCGCCAAGCGTCACCTCAGGTCCTCATCATAGTCCCTTTGATTTTCTAAGGGGGCTGCTAGCGCCTCACCTGGAACTCTGATCCCAATCATGATGGATGTGAACGAGCGCTTCATGCTAAAGAGTGTAAAGTAAAGACTATTAGCTGAGATGCCAGTGCCTGCTCCAAAGGCGAGAACATGCTGGCTTTAGAGTTCATGCTGACTTCAGTTCTGTAAGCGTCTGACACAGGCAGGCGTGACCGCTCCCTTTTCACAAGACGAATGTATGTCTGAAGAACAGCGACACTCATCATGTTCTGGCTGTCTACACGGCAACAAAACGTTTCTGAACCAATTGTTTAATTGGCTTCGGCGTGTTTAGTTCCAGCCTGAAGACAGTGGTAGTTTCAGAGCAGGAGAGGCGTGCCAGGCTCAAGGAAAAGGAAAACAAACTCATTAGGAAATTCTTTAACAGAAGTTTCATGCTAAGATGTCTTCGCCAGGAATGGACCTCAGGACATAAGTCAGGGGCTCCATGACCAAGCTGGGGTGCTCTCAGCTTCCCCTACTCCCGCCACACACACCACATCGCTGATCTTTCTGAACCACCACCACCACCAAGTTCAATCCGTGGCCTTCCTGTGTGATCACTTCCCAGCAGACCCCCCTCACTGCCATTACCGCTCCCTCGCTCCGTCTCACCTTCGGTACCAGGAGTATGGACCTCTGTGCGTCTGTCTTATCTCCTGGGAGCATAAGGTGGGGTCTCCACACCAGGGCCTCGGTCCACAGAGCTGCCTGCAACACCGGGCTTTCTCTCCGTTCTCTGGGTTCTTCAGGAAGAAAGAAACTTTAAGATTTATCGTCAACACAGCTTTGCATTTTTGAGTTTTATGCCCTTGTAACGCAGCATCATAAGTTTTTAACTATAAGGCACCAGACAAGAGATGAGAGTGTATCAAAGTCAACGTCTCGCTTCTGAAAGAGCAACGAGTGCCTGGAGTCCACTTAGAAGGCCCGGAGCGGTGCAAGTGGGCTGAGCTGACGCCATGACAAGCCATCTGGGTGGAAAGGGAATGTTCTGGGAATCAACCAGATGTGTCCAAGTACCTCCATCTTCAGCATCTAAAGACTGCGTGGATTTCTCTTACGATAATTAGCTTCTGGCTTGCCTGGGAGATTGGAAGATTATTATATCAACAGTTTGCAGTGCTCTGTTGTTATTTCAGCATCTCTCTTGACTGCAAAGAATTAGTAGAAGGCAGCGGTTCGGAGCAGGGTCCTGGGAGACTGATAATACCTGGCTTGAATCTGACCTCACAGATATACCCGTGTATCTGTGATAACGTTTAACAACAATACTAACAAAATGGAGAACTGACAACAATATACCGCAGTGAAATCCATGGGAATGTGGGCTCTCTCTAAGTAGGATGGCAAGGGAATGTGGTAACAGCAGTTGGAAGAAAGATCATAAATTCAGTTTTGGGCATATTGAGGGTAAAGTGTCTGTGCCAAACAGCGGAGACCATGCTGGTTCTAGGGCTCGGACCAGATATCTAGGCGGGAGGCAGGGACCCCAGTCAGCAGCCTCCTCAGAGCAGTTGAACCATAGGAGTTGGTCACAACGCCTGGGTAAAGTGTGGGGTGTGAGTTGTGGCCACAAGGAGAATCCTGAGGATAGGAAGAACGAGACACAAAGGAGCTGGGTAAGGGCTGGAGAGAGAACAGTAAGATTTCCCAAAATATAGGAGGATAATCAATAAGATATTGCTGCACAAGCCGATGAAAGGAAGAGGAACTCAAGAGAGTGGTCAACTTTCTTAACATCTGCTGAGAATTCCTCTAAGGTTGCTGAAAAGAGGTCCATGGTCTTTGCCAATAAAGAGCTCACTGTTTATCCTGGTGAAAGCGGCTGCAGAATCCCAGTGAGTGGAGGAGTGAGTTGGAGGCAGAGATGCTGCTGGCTGTGGAGGGAAGAGGAGAGGCAAATAGGAGATAGATGCAGGATCTAGACAAGGGCCTTTGTAATTCACGTGTTTGCCCATTAATTTTGACCATTTCTTTTTCTAAGAGTTGGTTTATTCTCTCTCTAACATGCAAAAAAAAAAATTTTTTTTTAATTGACTTTGGCCTGACTCTATTTTAGTTTAAATTCTGCTTCTAGTTTAAGTCACTAAATAGCTCCTTCATGTTTTTCTGTTACTAATTCCGTTTCGACTAGAGCAAAAATTGCTCGCAAAGAATCTTTACGTTTGAACACGGACCTTGTTTCCCCGCAATCTGGTCCCCAGCGTCACTGGGCATGCACAGTCCCCTTCCCCTATGCAAATCACTTGACAACACCTGTTCTCAGCACTTTTTTCCCCTCTTGGATGCCGAAGGTGGTAATGATTTCCTTACATGAGGCTGTACTTTTTACCCTGAGTGCTACGATCTGTCACTGCCCTTGAATGAACATTAGAATCTATATATATATATAAAAGCCTAATATGCAAAGTGTCCCCTTGGGAGTTCGACCGACTGGGAGTTCCATCACTTGCTATGATGTGCGCTGTCCACCAGGGGGCAGCAAGGAAAGAAGGAAGGCCCTGGCCAGCAGCCGGCAGCCGGCAGCCACTAGGGACCCTACTGTGCATGAATTTCATGCACTGGGCCTCTAGTCAGTTTTAGAAACACAGATACTTGGGTGTTGCCACAGATCATTGAAATCAGAATCGCTGAGGGAGGACCAGGTTCCAGCACGTGACCCGTGTGTGCTGCTGGGGTTGGGAACCGTTGCTTTATAGACATGGGAACTTCTGTGTTGTTGTTTTTTTTCTGCACAATTTGAAGAAAACCAAAACACCTGTTGGAACTGGTGAGCAGGCTTCCTCAAGCCTGCTGATCTTGGGTGTGTTCTTTCTGTAATGTCACAAGCACTTACTGAAAGAAGAAAGGACGATCATAGAGAGCTGAGGGCTGAAATAATTCCCGGGAGGAACCATGAATTCAGATAGAAGATGGAAGTAGAGGAAGCATCTAGAAACAACATCTGAAGATCTGAGAGGCTGAACGGAAGCTTGAAAAGATCTGAGAACGCAACCAGGAGGAGCTGGGAGAGTGACAGTGACATTGTAGGAGAGCAGGGCCCCAGGGACAGATGAGCTCCTAGGATTCTGTATTTATAATGACGGACGAGAGCATGAGCTGCATGGGGTGTCAGGGGCTTTAGGAAAGCAGGCTCTGCTTCCCATGAATTCCAGACAGGGGTAGCCTTGCTTTCACCAAGGACTCGGGAAACAGCCGACCCAGGCTGGGGATGAACACGCCCGTGATGAGAAAGCAACGTTTGCCAAAGCCTTATTACCTGGCCCTTTCTTGTTTTGTTAATTAAAAAAGTTTTTTTTAAAAATATATTTTTATTGATTTCAGAGAGGAAGGGAGAGGGAGAGATAGAAACATCAACGACGAGAGAGAATTATTGATGGGCTGCCTCCTGCACTCCCCACACTGGGGATAGAGCCTGCAAACTGGGCATGTGCCATGCCCCACACTGGGGACCGAGCCCACAACCTGGGCATGTGACTTTAACCGAAATAGAACCTGGGACCCTACAGTGGGCAGGCCGATGCTCTATCCACTGAGAAAAACCGGCCAGGGCCTGGCTCTTTCATAATAATTTACCAACAACTGTCCTCATTTCAGGGTATATTGATGTGTATTAATTCTGCGTTTGAGATACAGATGGTTTAAGTGAAATTATATTCAAGCTCATACTCCCAGCGGTGCCTGCGACCATTGATGAACTTAAGAGTTTGTTTCTGCTCTGGGAATAGATGAACCATCAGTCATTTGCTAAGTGATCACTGCAATTTAGACACTGGCGTCCGAAATTGCATTGAGTGAGTCCAAATGGCCATTTAAAACCACCTAATTTAAATGGCCTTTCACGACTGAACAATTGCTTTGTTCACAGTAATAGAAAAACCAGAAAAAGGATAATCAACCAGACAAAAAGCTAATTCAGGACAGAACTAAATGAGTGTATTTTTGCTCACATTGCAATCAATTTTAGTAGTTTTTAGTCTTTTAAAATTATTGAAATTAAAAATGAGGAAAATGTTTAAATTCATTTTAAGTTCTATTAATAGCAATGTTACAATGTATTAAAGATAGATGTTATTAGCTCCTATAATTAGTCCACATTTATCACAGTAATTATGAACGTGCTATTGTGTTTACTGTTACATTAATTTGGTTATAAATGCCCCAAAATGGTTTTAGTGAAATACATTTAGTATGAGGTAGTTATATTGAAACTTCATGATTTCTTACAATACTAATTAGTAATCATTATAAAGCAAAGTTAATACTCAAAAAGGAACAACTATGAAATCTAAGGTATTCACATTTATTAGATAGCTAATTGTCGTTTATATTGGCATGGATAATTTAGTTTGAAATTAAGGCTTTGGAGGAAAGATTTTTCTTCTTAGGCTGTTTTGACTCTAGAGCAGTGATGGTGAACCGATGACACACGTGTCAGAGGTGACACGTGAACTCTTTTTTTTTTGGTTGATTTTTCTTTGTTAAATGGCATTTAAATATATAAAATAAATATCAAAAATATAAGTCTTTGTTTTACTATGGTTGCAAATATCAAAAATTTCTATATGTGACATGGCACCAGAGTTAAGTTAGGGTTTTTCAAAATGCTGACATGCCGAGCTCAAAAGGTTCGCCATCACTGCTCTAGAGAAATAATTTCTTGTTTGTGAAGCAAACAATAAATAGCAATAACCTATGATTCTCCTCATCTGATCCACTCATTGACAACCACTCATTGACTCCCTCGAACTGTGCTGTCCGGCCCCCGTGGGGCTGTGGCTACCAGATGTGTGGCCAGTCGCAAAGGAGGAGAGTTGATCTGGATTGGAAAGACTTCGTGTAACGGAAGGGATGTAAGTAGCTTGTCGATGTCGCTATATTGGCCACACGTTGAAATGAGAATATGTAGGTGTATCGGTTGTGAGACCCCCAGAGCGAGGGGATGGGCCAGGTACAGACACTCCCAGGGCAGAAAGCCCGGCTGCGTAGAAAGGGGCAAAGCCGGGAAGACAAGAACCTCACCTCCAGTGTGGCCTTTCCTCCCCTAGCGTCTCGCTGGTCATGGTTCAGACTCCCTGACCTCTCACGCTCTAAAGATGACATCGAGGCCTCAGCCATACCTCAGCCCCAGGCCCAGAACAGCAGCAAAACCGGACCAGTGCCGCCATGGCTGCCTCAGGCCCAGCTGCCCTGGCTCATGACCCTGCCCTGGCGCCGACCAATCAGCGGAGAGCAGGACCCCGAGAGAACTCCCCTGAGGGCCGGTGAGTAGTCTATTAAGACCCCCACCCCCAGACCTCCCCTGAGAGTCCACCTGCCAGAAAGAGAGAGAGAGAGAGACGCTCAGGACACAGGAGCAGTGAGCCTCTCCCTCCCAGGAGCACGCACAGGCCATTGCCCCGCAGGCACCTCCCCCGAACCTCTCAGGGGCGCCATGAGACTCGCAACCAGGGGGGCCACGGGCAGTGGCAGTGTGTCCTGGGCTAACCCCTGAACTTGTCTCCAAGGCTCCCTGTTCCCCGTGTTGGATATCTCCCACCCCCTTTTCCTTAAATAAATCCATGTTTACTATTCACTGCCTGAGATGGCTGTTTGCCTGCCCACGCCCCACCGACGTTACCCTGTCATCTGTGTCCATCAGCGTGAGCCTGGAAAGGCGGGAGCAGTCAGAACCGCAGGACCCGAGGGGCAGGTGCGGTGTGGACGCTCTCGGCTCCTGAGTCAGTGGGCAGGCCTGAGAAGGTAGCCAGAGGGATGCTTTCTGAAGAGGCTTCTGAGAGGCATGGCCTCAGGGCGGCGGAGCAGGGCGAGATCGATGAAGAAAACGGGGGTTCCTGCCTGAACCCCGTGGCTTAGGTTAGAGGGTTGAGGGCAGAGAGGCCCGGACCTGACAGATTGATTCTGGAGGAAGAGTTTGACGGTAGAAGCAGCTTTCTGGAATGTGCCTGTGAGGCCATCGGAGGACGGCTCGGGTTGTTGGACGTGCCATGACCAGGCTGTCCTCTCACTGGCCGGACAGATTAGTCTCTTCAAAGGCAGTGTGTCTGGGTCGATCTCTCTGTAAAACACCAGAACCCCGGACCGCTGGTTTCAGGGTAACAGGACATCTCTCCCACCGCCTGGCCGTGCATCCCAGAAACCCCGGCCCTCCTTAGCGGCCACCACCGAGGGCCTGCATTTCACAGGCGCCAAGGCGCTCTGGGTGCGATGCCACCACCCCCTCCAAGCCCAGAGACCACGGAATTCAGCAGGAGGCGACACTGGGCAGGAACACGGTGCAGACTTCCCTTTGACCACCTCAGCCCCGGCTTCACATCCCCTCTCCATGTTCCGTCCGTATCGCTCAGCGGCCCGGAACTGCAGAGCCGTCAGGCCGGCGCCCAAATGAAGCCACAAAGTCATCAGATTCCAATCACTAAAAACTCACAGCTCCGTTAGGTTATTTCCTGCGATGTTTGTCTTCGCTCCTCAGGCCTTTGCATAGTGATAGGCACGTCACACTAACCTTTTAAAAATATCCGGATGGGAAAGTTAGGGAAGCACACACTTGTGGGGTAAGGTTGGTTCCAGTTACAGCGCCAGCGACTGCACAAGGAGTAAATGAGTCCATGACATCAAGTTTTCCAAGAGTATGGGCTGGTCTCTCTGATAGAAAGCTGAATACAAATGGCCTGCTGAGGCTTTGGTTCTGAAAATGAATATTTTTAAAATGTGTGGTCGCAAGTGACAATTGAACCTGGTTTCTTCCTGCCACGTGGTGATGTGACAGATGGACCCTGGCTCCCCAGGCAGCTCTTCTGGCCCCGGCTTCAGATTTACCCAGGAACTTCTGAGAGTGGCTCCGGGTCACGTGGGGCCACGCGGCTGTGGAAGTTTCGTGTCCTTCCCTGTACAAGGAGACAGGAGCGGCCACCTGGGATAGCGTGGCCCCAGGCTTCGTCTGACCCCAGGAAAAACCCACTCCTGCGTGCCTGGGAAAAATGTGCTGGTATATTTATAGTGTGATACCAGTGGCTAATATTTGCAGCAAGGCCTTGCTAAGAACTAGACACGATGGAAAGTATTTTACAAATACCTCCTTTAATCTTTTCGGAAACCCTATTTTTTAATACCCATTTTAGAAATGTGAATGGCCAAGCCTCGTGACACACACAGGACAAGAGGCGGGCACCATACTCTAAGGAGGATTCAGAGCCGAAGCTTCAAACAGTAAACCTAATCTGCCCTCTGCTACCAAATGATACATGACTTTCACTGCATTAGTTTTATTGCTAGTAATAAATTACTACACATGTGTAGATGAAAAACAACGCACATTTATTAGTTTACTAGAAGCCTAGTGCACGAAATTTGTGCATGGGAGCGGGGGTCCCCTCAGCCCAGCCTGCACCCTCTCCAATCTGGGACCCCTTAGAGGATGTCTGACTGCCAGTTTAGGTCAGACATCTCTCTCACAATCCAGGACCACTGGCTCCTAACTGCTCACCTGCCTGCCTGACTGCCTGATTGCCCCTGACTTCCCCCCTGCCAGCCTGATCACCCCTAACCACCTCTGCCTGCCAGCCTGATTGCTCCTAACTCCCCTCCCTGCTGGACTGGATGCCTCACACAGTCTGCTGTTCAGTCATTTGGTCGTCCCTCACTAACCCCCCTGCCGGCCTTGTGGCCCCGTGTAGCCTGCTGTTCGGTTGTTACTGTGATGGTGTCCTGGACAATTTGCATATTCCTCTATTATTAGTATAGATGGCCTGCAGGTCAGAAGCCTGCACCCCCTGCTTCTGTGCCCCTTCTTCTCTGACTTGATCCTCTGGCCTCCCTCTTATCATGACCTTGTGATTGTATCGGGCCACCACGATCATCCAGGAATCTCTTCCCATCTCAAGACCCTTAATTTAATGAATCACACCCGCAAAGGCCTGGAGGCTGGGGATGTGGTGTCTTTGGCTGGGGAGGAGGCCATTCTTTTGCCTCCCACGTTCCTATCCAATTCCTATCACTAGGGATATCTTCTAAGATAAAAAAAACTCCACATTTTAGAATGTCTTGGAAAATGGTTACTGACTCTATATGTGGCAGTAAAGTATCTTATTCATCACGTGATGTCATTCAGTGGTATTTTTTTTTAATGATGAAAATGAGTACATTTGATCATCTAAATTCTCTGTGAATCTGTAGGTGGCAAACTTTGGCCAATGAGAACGTACAAAGTTCCCATGAGAGACTCTTGCTAGGAGGTACCTACTTTCACCCAAGCTCTGTCTGCACAGGGCAGTTCCCTCTCAGTGCTCACCAGACCTGGAGATGGCGCTTTGTAATCACAGGGGACAATGTATCACACCACTTAACATTTTCCGCACAAAATATTCCTGGTGTGAAGATTATTTATTTCATTACTAAATTATAGTTGTTCAGAAAATATTTAAGGTAAGAGGGCAGGAAAGAATGAAAACACTCTGGATCTATTTTGCTCATCAGTTTATTTTGTTCTTTATGTGAATAATGGCTGAAAATTAAAACTTCATAAATTCAAAATCTTCTATATTAATAAAATATATTAAACTAGAAAAAAAAGAATGGAAACTATGGCTACTTTTCAAACATTTTTGTTTAGAATTAGAACATATTTAGGATATTATGAAAGACATTTAGGATATTACAAGGTATTTATGGAATTGAAAAAAAATGTAACGCAAGGTTTTTTGTGTGTTTTACCTAATCACAGCCTTAATACAGCCAATGTGACTGTTAAAAGTGGTCCAAGCTGGCAGCTCCACGCACGGCTCAAAGGAGAAGACTGCCGGTCCTGGCACTGGCCTTTCAATTCTTCACTTCGTAATGGAAAGTCCTGCCCTCCATCCCCCGTCCCCACCCCAATATCAATACACGTGACTGCCTGTGTGTTATATTCTGAGAGAATGATGCCTCTTCTCCTCGTTTTTCTCCTTTTCCTTTTGCTCTTCCTCTTTGCCCTTCTCTGCCTCCCCTGTCCTTCTTCCCTTTGTTTCCTTCTCTTTCTCTCTCCTCTCTCTCTCTCTCTTTTTTTATTTCTCTTTCTGTTCATTAAGCGAAGCATAAAATTTGACACATGAAAATAATTACAACAGACTATTAGCACTTTACTGGGACCTGGTGAGAATTTTTTCGGTCCCCCAACTAAGTTTAATATAAGATTAGGTTTTTGTCTTCCCCCTTTTCTACAGCTGAGGCAGGGACTTGGCAATTCTGATTCTGGGACCAGGCATCTCCCAGGTTAGGAAAACGAAGGGCGAGGAGGGCTTCCCCCATCTCCCTAATGCATTTCAAAATGAAGGAAGAGACAGCTATTTGTTTTGCTTTAAAAAAATGATCTTTATCATTAAACGTATTGCAGATGTCCCTTTATTCCCCCATTGACACCCTCCACTCCGCCCCCTAGGCCTTCACTGTGCTGTAGTTTGTGTCCGTGGGTTGAGTGTGTATTTTTACCACGTGGTGTACAATAAACGCCTCCAGTACATGGCTCTGAAGTCCTGTTTCCAGCATCAGCAAACATAAAACTGCTAACGGAATGACTGCGCCTCTGAACCCTTGGTCCCGGAGCTGAGAAGAGGAGAGGCCTGCAGCGGGGAGAGGAGAGTGAGAAAGGGTTTGGGAGCTCAGAGACCAGGGGGCAGGGATGCTTGAGGGGCTGGGGTCCCCTAAGGATGCACACGAAGCTGCCCTCCAGCCCAGGAGCTCCTGGGTGAGCTGCCAGCATTCCTGTCCACCAGGACCGTGCGCACTGCAACCCATGGTCCGAGCTTGGAGCTCAAAGCTTTTCCAAAACATTCCCAGACCCGCCTCACCTGTGCTGCTAAGGAGCAACATTGAGGTTTTGTCACTGTTATTATTGTTCCTGTTTTTTCTCTCCACAGGAAATGGATGTGTTGCCCTGACTTTTGGAAGTTAAGTGCAGAGTAAAATGGGATTACCGAAGCATTAAGCTGATTAGAAATTGTATTTCAAAGGAAAAATGCATTGTTGGTAAAGGACTTGGATCATGATTTGATTTGTCAGTGAAAACAAAAATGCAACTGCATGTTGTCTTCTTTGAGGGCGACAGTACTGATTACTTCCCAGGGCACAGAAATGAGGGCGCTGACAATGGAGGCCGCTCTCTGCATCCACCCTGTTCCCGAACTGCTGAGTCACCTTGCTGTGTCCTTGCTGAGCCACCTTGCTGTGTCCTTGCTGAGTCACCTTGCTGTGCCCTCGCTGAGTCACCTTGCTGTGTCCTTGCTGAGTCACCTTGCTGGGCTAGTAGCCTCCTTTTTCTCTGAGATGAGCTTTTAAAAAGTTTTACTTTCTTTCCAGGAGAAATGAAAATTTGTAATGGGAGCTCAGAGCATTTTGGAATCCAGGGCAAAGTGTGGTTTTTAAAAAACTGCTCAATAAGATGGTAACAACCCATTGTAATTATTTTCATTTCTCAAGTTCTGTGCTCCACCGTGAAGAGCACATTCCTCCCTCAGAGCAGGGACCGTGCGGTACTCACTGCTGCACGGTTGCCTTCTCATTAGCCCGAACCCTTCCCGACAACAAGGGCTGAGAGCTCAGCGTGTGTTACTCAAGACCGTGGTCGGCAAACTGCGGCTCGAGAGCCACATGTGGCTCTTTGGCCCCTTGAGCGTGGCTCTTCCACAAAATACCACGTGCGGGCGCACGTACAGTGAGATTGAAACTTCGTGGCCCATGCGCAGAAGTCGGTTTTCGGCCTGGGCGAGTCTATTTTGAAGAAGTACTGTTGATATTTGGCTCTGTGGACTAATGCGTTTGCTGACCACTGACTTAAGAGAAACAAAAGCACCTCTTGTTTCAATAATTAAAAATCAGCTCTCTTTGAGACCCGAAACTCAGACAGTCACTCTCGCAGATAGACTCTGTAAGGGGCGAATTGTGTCTCCCCTGCCTCCGAGAGGTACCTTGAGGTCTTAAGTCCCAGGACCTCAGAATGTGACCTTATTTAGAAAGAGGCGCATTGAAGGTGTAACTGGGTAAGGAGGAGGCCAAGTGGAGCGGACTGGGCCTTAATCCAATAGTAATGGGTCCTTATAAGAAGACTATCATGTGAAGACCAAGACGCACAGGGAGAAGGCCAAGGGTGACAGCGGCCTGGAGTGAAGCATCTACAAACCAAAGACTGCCTGCAACCCTCCTCTGCTCCCCGGACTCTGGGGAGAGGCAGGAGGGCTCCCCACAGGCTCAAGAGAGCACGCCAACACCTTGATTCTGCACTCCCAGCTCCCAGAACTGTGAGGCAACGCATTTCTGTTGTCTCTCGCCATTCCATTTGCGGCGTTTTCCTAGGACAGATGGGATGCTGTGGGTTTATCCAAGCCAGTTTGGTGGTTCCTGTTTGCTCTACTCCCTTCTGCTGATATTAGTGGCCTTTAATTATTGGAGGTGCGTGATGACTGTCAGATTCCCACACAACCTCATCATCTGGTTGCATATTAAAATAAAACACCTTGCAAACTGCATTCTGCATATTTAGAAGCATTTATTAGAGAGCAGGCACACAAACAACCATTCCTTGTTGTTCTTGTAAGCGCCGTGAGGCCCCAGTGGTCAGTCATTTCAGGTACAGCAATAAGCATCATCTAGAAAGGGTCACTTGAGGCAAATGCCAGGAGAGAGCAGTTCCTCCCAACTTTCTCTAGGTCCCGACACCCTCAGCAACTGATACTGCTGTCGGGAAAGGATGAGGCCTCTCAAGGCCAGAGAGGCTTGGCCCATGGACTTGGCCACCCAAGGCTGTACCCAGGACCTCTGAGATCAGACATCTCTGCACATTTCTGACTGAGCAGGAAGTTGAACAGAGCTTTAAGGTATGAGCATCATAGACTACTGGGCCAGTTAGATTCTTAGACTATGCTCATGCAGGGCTGAGGAACCTATGATATGTTATGGACAAAACTCATTCTAGCAATTAAATATCAGTTCTAAATCTTTTATGCCAAATTCAAACTCTTTAAGTGCTTATCTATATATATAAAAGCTAAGCGACTGAATGACTGAACGACCAGTTGACCAGTCACTGTGACTTGCACTGACCATCAGGGGACAGACGCTCAATGCACAGGATTGGGCTCCCTCCTGTCTGGATCAGGCCTATGGGATTGGGTCAAAACCAGCTCTCTGACATCCCTCGCGGGGTCCTGGATTGTAAGAGGGTGCAGGCCAGGCTGAGGGACCCCACCAGTGCACAAATCCATGCACCAGGCCTCTAGTGATAAAATAAAGGTAATTAAAGCTTTTGTAGAAGTTGCCTCTGGAATGAAAATTTCTGATATGTGTGTTTAAAATGCTAACTAATCACTTTAGAGTGTGTAATTCTGATGGAAGTATTGCACTTTTCTATCTAACTGCCCAGAGGGTGGACTACAATACTATCACACTGTTCATGCTTGAGTTAATAGGGTTGATAGATTCATTTATTACATACATACTTATTGGATATTCATTATATGACACACCATGCTAGAAACTGGAAGTACCAGGACACACACAATATATTCCCTGCCCTCATGTTAGTCAAAGTCTAGTGCTGAGAAACATGGACATTGAATAAGCAATTGCTATGTTCCCGTGTGCCCTTGGGAGGTGGGTGCACAATGAAAACCTGATTTGATTCATGTAATAATTCAGAATCAGGCATAGCTCAGAGATATGCGGGTGCAGTTCCAGATCACTGCAAAAAAGTGAGTATCACCATAAAATGAGTCACATAAATATTTTGGTTTCCTGGTGTATATAAAAGTTATGTTTATACTACACTGTAGCCCATTAAGTGTGTAATAACATCTATATACTAGTATATAAAAGGCTAATATGCAAAATGTCCCCTCGGGAGTTCCACCTGGAGACCGGGAGTTCGATTGCTTGCTATGATGTGTGCTAACCACCAGGAGGTGGGGGAGGAATGAAGGAAGGCTCCAGCAGCAGCTGGCAGCCGGGGAAGGGAGGCCCTGACCAGCAGCCAAAAGAAAGGCCCAAGCCGGAAGCCGGAAGGCCCCAGTCAGCCCTGATTGCCAGCCAGGCCTAGGGACCCTACCCGTGCACAAATTTCATGCACCAGGCCTCTAGTTATCTATACAAATGTATATATCTTAATTTTAAAATATTACTAAACCAACTAACCATCATTTGAGCCTTCAGCAAGTTGCAATCCTTTTCCTGTGGAGGGTCTTGCCCCAGTGTTGATGAAAAACACAACATCTGTGAAGCGCAATAAAATGATGCACAATACAAATGAGGTTGCCTGGTATGTCTGTACAGAACCTCAGTGCAGATGCATTCTTAGCATCAGACACTGGCAATCGTCCTCCAATCTTCCCAATCCTTTTGCAATAAATAATCTGGCTGCATGTTTTCTGTTTATCCTGTTTGTTTGTGGTTTGTTTGTTTGTTTGTTTGTTTGTTTTGTGTGTGTGGGTACAAAAGGAAAGAGGTTTATTCAGGTGCCATGGCCTGGGAGAATGGTGAACTCTAGTCTCAAAGGCCATTTCCCCTTCCTGATCAAGCCCACGATTCTTTTATAAAAAAATTATCTTTACTGTTGAAAGTATTACAGATGTCCCCTTCTTTCCCCATTGATCCCTTCTGGCCCACCCCCACCCCCACCCCAGACCTTCACCACACTATTGTCTGTGTCCAAATATGCATACAAGTTTTGGTTAACCTTTTCCATGTTCTTGATGTTTATTTGCTGACAGCTTTAAGCTTTGTCCCTTCTTTTTCTCTCTACATCTGTGCAAACTAAGAAAGCCCAGATTCTCTCTCCTTTGGCACTGGGGAAAATCAAACCCCACTGGCTCCTGTATGTGTGTGGGATCCCTCAGCCTGGCTCTAACTCCTAGCCACAACAAAAACTCTGAGCCAGTACTCTCCTGTTCTCTCAAGACATGCCAGGTTAGCTTGGAATACTGGCCTGCTCTCCCATTACATAAGTAATGAACCTTAATTGTACCATCTTGGGGTGTGTATGTGTGTGGCATTATTAATATTCAAACTGAATTTGGGGTGGGTGGGGGTCCATCCTATTTCTTCAGAGAATCTAAAACACCTTGAAAGACAGGCCTCAGGCCGTAAGACCAAGGTTATCCAGATATATTTCATCTACTACAACCAATGATATTTATGACGACTGTCAAACTATTAAATGACTTTTATCACTACCTAATGACCTGATGGATTTTTATCGGCTATTTTGCACAACAATTTTATGTGAAAAACATTTTAATATTAATCATACTGATTTCTCTGTGGTAGATCCAGCACTATTGTTTACACACATTTTTGTCAGCAATTATGGATCAAAACCATTTGCCAAACTATAAATTAGTGGCAACAGCACAGAGGACAGAACACACATTTGGCATAATTCTAAAATGACCCAGACTATTGTAGAGTCTCCGCTCCTTCAGTGTGGGTAAATCTGTAACTTGCTTCTATCTAGCCAGTAGAATATGGAAAAGATAATGGGATGTCATTCCTGTAATTATGTTATGTGGTCAAGTGCAAGATTTTACAAATGTGATTAAGGCCCCTAATAAGTTAACTTTCAGTTAATAGAAAAGGAGATGACACCAATAACATGGCTGAGTGAGACATTCCTTATTAGTCTCCCCTACTCCCCCCCCAAAAACCCCACACAATTTGGCATCTATCCAAAGATGGATACAAACAGCATCATACTGGCACAAAATAGACCAATGGAACAGAAAAGAACCCTACATATATGTCAACTAATACTAGTATATGACAAGGGAGCAAGGAACACACAATGGGAGGTGGGGAATCTAACAAATGATTGGGGAAACTAGACAGCCATGTGCTCAGAAATAAAAAGGGGCCCTTATACATATGCTAGGGAGAGGGTCCTGAGCCTCAACAAGGTCACAGCTCCAGCCAACACTTGCTTTCAACCCAGTGACACCCCGAGCAGAGAGCCGAGCTAACCTGTTCTCAGACCCTTCACCTATGAAAATTGTAAGATAAATACATGTGTGTTCTTTCAAGCCAGGAAAAAAAGAAAATAAATGCTCTGGGTGGGCCTGCCCTAATCAGAAGAGCCATCTGAGAGAAGATCGTGAGGTCCCAGAAAGGAGAAGCAACAGTAGTCGCCTCTCCTGTAGTCTTAAAGAAACAATCTGCCGTACGTGGAAGGGCCCCTGGCCGGGGACTGCCAGGAGGTTGTAGGAACTAACGGTCTCTGTTCTATGACCAAAAGGGACCAAATCCTGTCAACGAGGACGTTTGGGAGGTAAATCTGAGCTTCACATGAGATCGCATCTCTGGCTGATATCTTGGGCAGAGGATTCAGCTAAGCTATACCTGATCCGTGGAAACCAGGAGGTAATAAGCATGCATTGTTTTTAGCAGCTAGGTTTGTGGGTAACTTGTTACAGAGTGTAGAAAATGAATACACATCTTATATAATAAAAGGCCAGGGGCCATAAGCATAACGACCGGAATGACCGCTTGACCAGTTGCCATGAGGTGCATTGACCACCTCTCGGTCCTCCCCCCCTACCTCCCCCCCACTCCCCATGAGCGACAGTGGGCAGGGCGGCGAGCGAAGGCAAGCAGTGGTGAGCTACTTGTGCACAATTTCATGCGCTGGGCCTCTAGTATTTATATAAGCACACCGGCATTTGAGGAAGATCCTTTGATACGTTAGAAATTATTCATAGGGATGTGTATTCGTTTTCTCTTCTGCCTTAATGAATTATACAAACTCAGTGGATTAAAACACTTCGATTTCTGTCCTCACATCTCTCTCTGACCACAGCCAGGAAATGCTCCGTGTTTAAGGATTCATGCGGTTACATGAGGCCTGCCCAGGACATCCAGGGCGGTCGCTAATCTCAAGGTCAGCGATGTCAATCCCGCCTGCAAAGTCCCTTTGTCATGTCAGGTAACATATCCACAGGGTGCAGAGATTAGGGCAGGGCCGTTTATTTAAAATCCTCACCCCAAAATATATTTTTATTGATTTGAGAGAGGAAGGCGCAGAGCGAGAGTGGAAGGGAGAGTGCGAGAGAGTGAGAAAGAGACATGATTGGCTGCCTCCCTTATGCACCCTAACCTGGGATCAAACCCACAGCCTAGGTATGTGCCCTGGGCAGAATCAAACCCACAACCTTTGTGTGTGTGTGAGTGTGTGTGTGTGTGTGCGTGCGTGTGTGTGTGTGTGTGTGTGTGTGTGTGTGTACTGGGCAATGCCTCAACCAGCTGAGCCACCCAGCCAGGGCGGGTCATGGACTTGGTAGAAGGGTCATCATTCTGCCTACCACCACGCATAGCTGGAGATGGGGGCTCTAGTTAGGAAGTTTATGCAGGAATCTTGGCTAGAAATGATGAAGTTTATAGTGGAAAAAGAAGAAAGAAAGAAAAAGAAAGCAAAAGGCTTGAGGCAGAGTTGGCAGGAGGATGTAGGATAAACTTATGCAGGGAGAGAGCAGGAGAAGGAGCTGGAGAAGATGGGATATTCAGTAACGAGGTGAGCGGCAGTGTAATTAATGGCATCAGGCTCCCAGGATGAGAGGATGAGGCCGGGGGAATATGGAAATGAGATCAGTGCTTCACAGGCCGAATTTACATTCTCGTGGGCTGTCGAGTTATAAATGTACAGCAGATACATCTTCAAAAATAATCACCCTAGAAATCTGCCGGTTAAGGAAAGAGCCAATTAGAGTGTCCCAGAAACTGAAGGTGAAAGTGACCAGCAAGTCCTAGTTGAGCTCATGGGTGAGATTAAACAGGGAAGGTTGGAAAGAGACAGCAGCTGGGAATAAGTTCATTGATGGGCGATAAAGAAAAGAGAAGCCAGCTAGGAGGACAGGGCTGGGCTAGCCGAAAACCTAAGAGGAGCAATAGCAGGGAGCACAGAGGATGAGCCGAAAGGAGTGGTCACGGGGACAGTGCTGCCAGGGATCGGCCAGGTAAGTGACATCAGACCTCGTGTTAAGGAATGTCCCTGTCTCAGTGGCGGGACTGACAGCAGCTGCTGGGAGGAGGGCGTTGCTTAGACCACGGAGGTGTGTGTCTTCTTTCTTTACAAAACTTTTGATTCTGTCACATCAGAATTCACAGGAAAGGTTGGGAGAGTTAGTGGACGGACAAACACATCTGAGCTCAGTAGAGAAGGGTGTTGAGCCAGTTTTCACCCTCCTCATTGGGAGGGCCACGAGGTTTTCATACATGTAAAAACGAAATTCAAATTTCGCTTAAGTGGGAGTAGCAACTATTTTCTGCCACAAAAGGGGTTCGTACTTTGAAGTAACATCTAACCATGTTTGATTTGCCTGGATATGAGCTCCTGGCACAGGCCCTGCTGAACCTGACACCCGCTGTCGCTGGGGGACACCCGCTGTCTCTGGGGGACCCCTACAGTCTCTAGGGGACACCGACAGTCTCCAGGGGACACCCGTTGTCTCTGGGGGACACCTAAAGTCTCCAGGGGACACCCACTGTCTCCGGGGGACACTTACAGTCTCCGGGGGACACCTACAGTCTTCGGGGGACACCTACAGTGTCCAAGGGATGCCTCTAGTCTCCAGGGGACACCTGCATTCTCCAGGGGACACCCACAGTCTCCAGGGGACACCTACAGTCTTCAGAGGACACAGTCTCCAGGGGACACCTACAGTCTTCAGAGGACACTTACAGTCTCCAGGGGACACCTACAGTCTCTGGGGGACACCTGCTGTCTCTGGGGCTGCTCCCTGGGCAAGGTGACCACTTGAGAGGGTCCCCTTGCATATCCTTGTCCTGCTTCTGAAAGGTCTCAAGTTTGAAAGTCTAATTCTTCTGAAAATTTTAAAGAAAAGCTACCACCATCCCCGACAGAATGGCAAAAGAATGTACTTCATGAAAGATTTTAGTTTGAAGGTGGGAGATGTTCTTGATCTTCCATTAGATGCTAATGAGGCACAGCCTGTGGGCTGAGGAAGCGGAATTAGGCTGAAACTCCTCCTCAGTAACTAAGGACGCTGTTCCCTCTGAAAACACTTCCAGCCTCTTCCATGGGAAAAGCCTCGCCTGCCGGAGGACGTGAACATGACCGGGCAGCTTGCGAATCAACAGCCCTGGCATCTGGGGGCTGGAGCTGCGACTTCCTTTCGCGTCTACCTCAAGTCACAAGCTGCTGGGGGTGGCTTTGTCTCAGCCATCCAGGACCGATGGCCCCAGGCCCCTGGCAGAACCTTCCTGGTTTCAAATCTCTCTTCTAATGGGAGGGGTGGGTATGAGCCTCTCGCTACAAAACAATATATGGAGACTACTTCTCAGGTTGCGAAAATTTCGACCTCATAAGTCTGAAAAGTTTATCATTAGGTAATAATTTTTCTCTTTTGGTTTTATTATTTATTTAAAAAACCTTTTATTGTTTATTGAAAGTATTACCTATGTCCCTTTTATCCCTCATCGACCCCTGCTAGCCCCTCTCTCTCCACCAGCCCCAGGCCTTCATCCACTATGGTTTGTATCCATGGCTTATGCATATATGCATACAAGTTCTTCTGTTGATCTCTTCCCACCCACCCACCCTCTTTTGGTTTTTAATCAGCATCGTTACCATACTTGTTTACATAGACTTTGTGTGTGTCTTCAGTTGTTTTAAATGCTTGACATATCGTCATTCATTTGGTATTTGTCTCAAAGGATATGCACCAGGACAGGACAGCGACGCTCTCCTGTGGTTGGCAGAATCGCAAAGGCGGGTAAGCAGGTGGGAAAAGGGAGGACTGGTCTCCCGGGAGAGAGGAGGAAACAGAGGGGCTGACTGTGCTGAGCTGGTTGCTGTTGAGGTGGTGGCTCAGAGTCTCATTGCGGAGTGCAGTCTGGCCCCTGTCCCTCTGCCACTGGGATCTTGGAGTTGGGGCAACAAAGGCCCTTGTATCCATCAGACACGAAGGTGTATGTCTCAGGCCCAAGAGCTATCTGGGGCCTCTGGAAATATCTGGAATTGGATAAACAATGTTAGATGGGAAGCATACAGAGAGAACCTAAACAAAACAAAATAAATGATGTTTAATTAAGTGTTCACAAAACATAGTATTACCAGAGGCCCGATGCACGGAATTCGTGCAAAGGGCTCGGCCCTGGCAGCCATGGCTGCCTCTTGGCCCTGCCCATCTACCCCCCACCCACTGGTTGTTCCGGAAGGTCCTTCCACTGTCCAGTCTAATTAGCATATTAGCTCTTTATTATATAGGATGTCATCTTCATAATTTGAAAACAACCTGTGAGCTAAATTTTCTCAATGGGTAATAATTACAGACAAAGAGGTCAATTATAATGAAGTGCAAATAATTTTAAAAGCAAGTTTATAATACTCCCCACCAAAACTTTTAAAGCCAAGTCAATGTAGTTCATGGGGTATTTAAGGAGTTGGCTATGGGGTCGGGTGAGTCCTCCCACAGTCAGGGGGCGCTGTGCCTGTGGGAAAACCTATCAGGACCAGCTCTTGGCCTCAGGGAGACTTGCAATGGAGGTTCAGTTGTCATCAGGGATCATTGCAACTCAGATGGTGGAGAGGAGCCTTCTGGGAGCTTCGGATGCATTCGAGTGGCAGACACACTGTGATGAAATGACAGTCCTGGCAGCACCCACGTGACTCGTGTTTATTTTTGTAGTTGTGCTTCTGTCCTGCTTTGCTGTTCTTCTCCCCAGCCCACCGCCATATGCTGCTGGGACTCGGCTGTAATTATCCCACCCACCGGTGAAACACAGTGAAACCAAGCAAACAGGGTCTTTGCCAGGACAAGTTGGGGCTCTTTGCGAAGAACAGTGCCTGCATTGAACATGGCACAGGACAATGTGGGAGAAAGACAGTGAGACTTTTTCATGCGAACCCGGAGGTCTAGCCATAACCAATCCATGGCTTATACATCTGAGCCTGTATCAAAACCATAGAGATAAATAAAAAAAAAATGATTCTATCCCCCACAGCTGCACATTAGCAATACCTGGGTCCTTACAATACCCACTCCCAGCCTCACCAGGACCAAATAAATGAGAGGTTTTGAGGGTGGGTCGCAGGCATTGGTGTTTCTATCACTGCTCCCTGGCCCATCCTGCTGCACATGGAAGTGATTCCAATATGCAGGCAGCCAGATTGAAAGTCACTGCATTACACTGTCTCTATATCTGAGGTAATAGCAGGGATGTTGGCTGTAACATTTTCAGTAGCAGTCAAATGGAATAGATTTGACCTTAAAATGCAGGCCTAAAGCCTTCTTTTAAATTTTTGTGTGGAATTCTATCTCTTAACTCTGAGCTTAAAACTTAAAGTGGTAAAAGGATGTATCTAATTTATAAAACTTTCATTTACATACATTTGCTCTGGAGCAATGCAACTTCTCTGAAAATGAAATATGTCTATAAATCTTGGCCAAAATCATGTGCTTGCTAAGGCTGAAATGGGTTATCTGCTTTGTAGGAGAGAAAAGAAACTTATAGGCAAGAAATTTCTCCCACTTGGAGAATGCACACTTGTTTTTTTCTTGTTTTTTTTTTTTTTTTTTGCCTAAGGGGCCTTGGCATCATCAAGGTATATATTTGATCAAAACCTCTACTGTAAAAACCTTTGTTCTAAGCGAGTACTTTATAAGAGGAAATGCCTGAAGTGCCTGTATCTTAAAGTCAGAAATGAAGACGCTGAACTATTTCAGGTTATCTGTCTGCTCAGACTAGGGACTGAAAGTAAAATAATGATGGGCATTATGGCTGCTCCGAAGAGTAAAGATGAAAACTGAAAGCGGCATGAGAAGGTGGTGAGCATTAGTGTTGTCAAAGGGGCACAAAGAAGGGACTAACCCAAGACACAGGAGCGAGTGCTTTGCAATCTTAACAAAAAGTGTCTGCTGATTGGATCGGCTGGATTCTAAAACAGGGTTGGCTCCAAAGTTTCCAAAAAGCGAAGATGCGGAACCTTTTGTTAAACATCATTAAATTTTCAAGATGGTGACAGGAGAGCCCAGTGAGGTGTTTACGCCTGGGTCCCTGTGTGAGCGCACAGGCTGCAGACAGGGCTGGGCAGGGCCCTGCAGAAGCAGTTTGGGCTGAATGGGAGAGTTCCTGTCCTGGAATGAGATAAGCTATTGGGGAACAGAGATGTGATTTTGCTGGCCTATGCCTTTGTAGGCGTTTCACAGAATTAGCTATTAGCAGTGTATCTCCTAGACTGCAGACAATTTTTGAGAGTGTGATGGACCAGGGCAGGGGCAGAAAGTGTTGCTTAGAAGATGAAGCCCATGACCTAACCGGTTTGGCTCAGTGGATAGAGCGTCGGCCTGCAGACTCAAGGGTCCCAGGTTCGATTCCGGTCAAGGGCATGTACTTTGGTTGCGGGCACATCCCCAGTGGGGAGTGTGCAGGAGGCAGCTGATTGATGTTTCTCTCTCATCGATGTTTCTAACTCTCTATCCCTCTCCCTTTCTCTCTGTAAAAAATCAATAAAACATTTTTTTTTTTTTTTAAAAGAAGATGAAGCCGGTTTTAACCCTCACCTGAGGATATTCTTTTTGGTTGACAAAAAGAATAGAAAGGAGAGTAATTCATGATATGAAAATCATACAAAATTTAAATTTCAGCACCCCAAAGTAGCTTTATTACAACACAACCAGGCTCACGTTGTTTTTGTGCTACAATGGCAGACTTGAATAGTTGCAACGAACACATGGGCCTACTAAGTCTAAAACACTATCTGTATTTTACAAGAATAGCTTCAATAGTGCCCTCTTGTGGACAATCTGAGAACAGCACCCTGGTAAGGAAGAAGTTGCAGTTCTCCGAATGTCCACAGAGGGCACTATTGCTACACCTCCCTGCAGGGCCAGAGCCCTCTAGCTCTCTCAATAGGGTTTTTGTTTTTTTTTTCCAAACTCCAAGAATTCATTACTAGGGTGCCGTTCTCAGAATGTAAAGTTTGTTGATTTCTGATTTAGAAGAAAACTAGTACATAGTAGCTATTCAAAGATTATTTGTTTTGAATGAAGGAATGAAGGGAAAGGGGGCTGGACTATGGAAGGGTAGCACCTTTTGTTTGTGATACAGTTTGAGGTTCCAGAGGATCATTGATCAACAAATATCTATCAGGAATTAAGAGAAGGAGCATTGGTGCATTAGAGAGGGAGTTGGGGATAATTCCCATACAATGAAAGTAATGAAGTCACTAAGAGATGCCGGGGTCCAGCCCCAGCGGCCCAGCGGTTCCCAAAGGTGTGGGTGGAGTCGGCAAAGAATGATTTACATGGAGGCAGATTCTCCGTGGATCTTCCCTGTGCCTGGCTGAGGCCACAGAGAGAGATCCCAAGGCAAGCTGAGCCTTTATTTTATAGTTAGAGGTAAACAAGGTAGTGGTTTCCATAGTTACACTAGTCTTGTGAGTTTCACTTGTTTACACTGTTCTTGTGAGTTTCACTTGTTTTTGTTCTTGTTCTTGCTGCACTTCCCTCAGCCCATTAGCTTCCCGGATAAGATCTAGGGAGCATCATAAGGTCAAGCCTAATTATGCTAAGAGGACTGTGCCCTCTAAGCTGGGACTTGTTTGTGACTTTGCCAACAGGTCAGTCCGAGGCTTAACCCTATAGCTGCTCCCCACAAAGAGAAATAAATATATATTTTTTAAAGTAGAGAAATGGAGACCTAGAATATGGGGAGCGTACTATTCCATGTAGTGGCAAGAATAAGAGGAAGGTAAGAGGTGGAAAAGGACATGATAATAATGGGAGGTGCTTGACAAAAGCAGCCACACTGAAGCCCGGAGAAGGGAGGAGAGGCTTTCAGGTTGGTTAGTGTTCTTAGCGTCGGCGCTGCGATTGTGGAGCTATTAGTGACCCGGAGAATAAAGTTGTTTTACAGCAGAGGAGGCAGCTATAATGTTTGAGTGAGAATGCTAGTAAAGTAATTTCACTAAATATGATATTGGCTAAAGCACTGAGCATTTAAAAACCCATTTCAAATAGTTATTATGTGAAAAGCCCTGAATTGGTTTATGCTGCGTCCATCCGTACATGTTTTGATCAGCCCAGCACAGAGACACACAGGGCAGCAACGTGTCATTAAACATAAATTGTCAAATTAATGTCTTCCTCTCTTAGACCAAGAAATCCAACACAAAACACTTGGCCACTATATATATATACACATATTCAGAATGTCAGAATAATTGAGTATGCCTTACTCACTCTTGAAAGAAGATAAATACTTTAATTCAAATGAAAGACATTTTCCCAATGTAATCGTTGCCATTATTTTATCATTTACAATAAATGGTTCGATTAAAATGAAGTACGATTTTCGCCATCAGGCCGTGGTTTCTTCTGCTGCTTAGTAAGCATGTGCTGCATAAAAGTCATTAGCTTTCCCCTACGGCCTGTTGGCATTAGGTGGAGACCTTGATTGATAGCTGTTTCTATGCGACACATCTTGTGTTTTGCCTTTTCCTGGTGAATGAAAGCAAGTCCCTGTGGACCTGGAGGCGACATTTAAATCCGTATTTTACCTCCCGCTGCGCCTCTCGCCTCTCGCTGATCTAACCCTCCCCAGCACACGCTCCTTCTCCATCACAGCCGCGGGACGGGGAGCGCTTAATTGCTCCAAGCGAAGGCAATTGCGTTTTTACTTTTATTGGCTCATTTCCAGGCCTCACAGTGGATGGCCGACCCTGGGAGTCAAAGCACCTGTTAGGCATCAGTCGCTCTCGCCCACGTGCTTACATGTGGTCTTTTACTTTTGTTCTTGAATGTGCACAAATACCGGCATGCTCTGTTACAGTGCTACTAAAGGAAGCTGTAAGGGCCCTGGCCTGTTTGGCTCAGTGGGTAGAGTGTCGGCCTATGGACTGAAGGGTCCCACGTTTGATTCTGGTCAAGGTCAAGGGCACGTACCTTGGTGGCAGGCTCCTCCCTGGGCCCTTGGTCAGGGCTCGTGCAGGAGGCAACCAATTAATGATATTTTTGTCATTCCCTGTCTCTTCCACTCTCTCTAAAAATCAATGGAAAAATATCCTTGGGTGAGCATAAAAAAAAAAAAAAAAAAGATGGAAGAGTGGGCATTCTTGAAAGGTCTTTTTATTTCTTTTGATTATATTGTATCTTACCATTTTCATCTCAGACCCATTAGGGGCAGTAGAATACAACAGACAAGACTGACTTATAAATACACAATACTTTTTCATAAAAACCATTCAGTCCAACATGATTTGACTGAAAGATGAATATTTCAGAAATATGTTTCAATAGGAATCAATAAATGTGTCAAATATAATAACTATTAGAAAGAGAGTAGCATTTATCAAAAGGAACACTTATAAAACAGGAGATAAAGACTTTACATTGGCTTATTACTAACGTGAGATCATCTGTTTTTAATATTAATAGTGTCAAATTTTATTTTGTTCATTGCTCCCTCTACTGAGTTCCATAGAGTTCCCACTCTCAGTTTGGTGTGATAGTATTAATTGACTAGAGGCCCGGTGCACAAAATTAGTGCATGGGGGTGTCCCTCAGCCCAGCCTGCACCCTCTCCAATCCAGGACCCCTCGGGGGATGTTCGACTGCCGGTTTAGGCCTGATCCCAAACCTATTTCACTAGATGATCCCAAACTGAGACTCGACATGGCTCTAAACCAGCGGTTCTCAACCTGTGGGTCGCGACCCCTTTGATGGTCGAATGACCCTTTCACAGGGGTCGCCTAAGACCATCCTGCATATCAGATATTTACATTATGATTCATAACAGTAGCAACATTACAGTTATTAAGTAGCAATGAAAATAATTTTATGGTTGGGTTACAACATGAGGAACTGTATTTAAAGGGCCAGAAGGGCCATAGCTGGTTTGGCTAAGTGGATGGAGCGTCGGCCTGCAGACTGAGGGGTCCCAGGTTCGATTCCGGTCAAGGGCATGTACCTTGGTTGCGGGCACATCCCCAGTAGTGGGTGTGCAGGAGGCAGCTGATCGATGTTTCTCTCTCATCAATGTTTCTAACTCTCCATCCCTCTCCCTTCCTCTCTGTAAAAAAATCAATAAAATATATTTAAAAAATAAAATTAAGGGCCAGAAGGTTGAGAACCACTGGTCTAAACGCTGAAGTGGCAGGAATCGTAGAGTAACATGCAAAAGGGAATTCACCTCCTCTGGCCGTTTCCCGAGAGCTGGACCTGTACTTGGAGCCATGGAGCTGGTGGAGATTTGCTTCTTTTGACAACCACTGGGTGAAGGGCTGCTCACGGTACTTTGAGTTACAGCTGTGGCTCATCCTTGGCCGTGAGTGTTGAAAGGGTTCCCACCAGAGACCCAGGTTGTCCCAACTCCCACATCCCCAAGGCCTCAGGCTGGCCCCTGACTGGCTGGTGACCTCAGGTCCCTGCGATCTCCATGTGGGTAAAACAGGCCTGGCATCGGGGGCCGGATGGCTGATGCTGACAGTGTGACTCATGCTGAATGCCTGCTTTCTTCCCGGGGGCACAGGCTGTGCTCCTTGACCTCCCGGTTGCTGGGGACGGCCCTGCAGTATAAACCCCGCGACTGAGGCCTCTGTGGCTGAGCCCAGTGTCAACCTGGGCCCGAGGCTGGGGTGCTGCCTGGTGGGTAACACTCTCCTTTCATTCGGGAGCTGGGAAAGCAAGTCTGTGTGTCTGCCGTTGAGAGAGGATGGCTGGACGCTGTGTCTCCGGCCTCTCCCGGCCTCCGCCTTCTGTCTTTGTTCCTTTGCTGATTGTAATCCGCATCGTTTCATACGATGACCTGTGACCTTGAGTGAAGCAGCCCTTCTGAGTCCTGCGAACCCCACGCAGTCAAGCCCGAGGGTGGTCTCGGGCCCATGGAGCCGGAGGGGAGCTGTGCCGGGACGCGTCTCCAAGGGTGACCTCACCGCGCGACAATGTGGGATAATCTGTGTTGTAAGCGGAATCGCATCTCTGTGTTGTTTCCTCTTGAGAAAAGTGTCTTTTTCAAAATAGATTTTAATTATAGTGTGATTGCAAATTGTTGCTTGTTTTTAGGATATATATATATATATATATGCAGTTTGAAGAGCCTGGGAGTGAGACTTACCAATTGCAGGAAGGATGTGAGTTATGTTCTTTATCTTATTCTGAGGGTGACACCCCAACTCTCTGGCTCTGTGGAGGGTTGATGAGCCCATTGGAAGTTCTTAAGGTTAAATAACCCAAACACTGAGAAATGTCAGAGAGGAAGGAGCTGTCATTATTTTTTCTTTGCTACTGTACCCCTGGCACAGACACTAGGCTATTTCCAGTGTATATTATTCCCCAAGGTCAAAGGGTAAAGTCCTGGGAGGAGGAGAAGCCTGTGCTAGAAGCGGCTGTAGTCCTGGTGAGAGAGGCGAGACCTCTGGCCGTACAGACCCCTAGGGCCATGGGTTTGCTTTCTTAGGTCTGCGCTCTGGACAGTTGGATGTGCTTGAAGCTGTCCTGGGCGCTGGGGAAAGGCAGTGTCTGTCGGTCACAGTAACACATGTGGGGCGTGAAAGATCAGGGGGGCGGGGGACCACTTGGTAAAGTCCATGAGCATCGGCTACTGTGCTGACACTAATAGGGAATAGTGTTGAGTGTAAACTGGGATTGAAAAGTAAAATTAAAAAAAGAATGACTGGATGGTGGTGCATAAAATGGATTTAAATCAAAAGAAGCAAGAGGCTAACCAGCCAGGTGGAAAAGTGATATGGCAGTCACGGTGTGAGGGGTGAGCCCCAAATACGGTTGGTGCTGATGGAATGAAGATGGAGCCACGGACATGAGAGACGGAGGAAGGAAAAGGGAGGGAGGTGCTGTTTCAGGTGACACCTATTTGGGTTTAAATTCTGTCTCTGACACTTAGACTTTGTACGAAGCCTTAGACACATCGATGTTTCTCTTCTCTCTCTCTCTCTCTCTCTCTCTCTCTCTCTCTCTCTCTCTCTTTATCTCCTTCTCCCCCTCCCTCCCTTCTTTCCACTTTCTCTAAAAAATCAATGGAGAAATATCCTCAGGTGAGGATTAACACCACCAAAATAGTTGTTGAATGAATAAATGAATGAAGGAACAGTAGATATAATTACACTCATTACTCGTAAGAATGATCATAAGTACAGGGATTTGATGGATGATTGAGTCACATGGATGGCAAGTAAAAAAATTCCCCGAGTCAGGAGCCTTGGTATTTGCAGTCATGTCCATCTAGTGGACTGCTGGAGGCAGAGACCAACAAGTAGTTAGCATAATAAACGCAAGAGGTCCCTCAGAAGGCTGATGGACCTTGGGCTTTAGCAAGGGCTAAAAGCTATGCACCAATTGTTCTGTCAAGACAATGGTGGCTGAAGGCAATCCCCTAACATGATAATACTTTATTGTTTACCAAACCTTACCATTGAAATGTCTGTTTGCTTTGCTAAAGGGCAAATGTGTATTCTAGTAAATAAAAAGCTATGTGTCCAGAGATTCGGGGAGCCACTCCATTAGCAAGTAGGTCTCCGCCTGGCTCCCCCTATGACTTCTAAATTTATATTTCTTGTCTAGTATATGCATTTGTGCGTCAGCCCCTTCTCCAGATCCTGAATCCTCGCTGCAAAAGGTTGCGGCAATGGACAGCTCTATGAATGGCCTAAAGATTTAGTTCAGGACCCTCTAAGGCAGCGGTTCTCAACCTGTGGGTCGCGACCCCTTTGGGGGTCGAACGACCCTTTCACAGGGGTCGCCTAAGACCATCGGAAAACACATATTTTCGATGGTCTTAGGAACCGAGACGGATAGACACGCTCCTCTATCCATCTCCAGGCGGAAGGTTGAGAACCACTGCTCTAAGGCCAGCTGCGAAACACACCCAAGGGATTGAGCACGGGAAGGTTCTGATCCCTGGGTGAGCCCTTTTCCTGCAGCTCTTCCATCCCATATTGCTGCGAGGCTCCCTGTGAGGCCACAGTAAGAGGGCATCTGATGGCGAGAACAAGCATATTAATTAAAAAACAGAAGATTTTACTCCAATTCCAATTCTAACACTTATTACCTAAATGACAGTGGAAAACAAGCTATCTGAGCTTTGATTTTATTGTTGATAAAAGTGTGTCAATATGCTTTATATCACAAGAGGCAAAAATTTGCTATGAAAATTTGTATTTTATAAAAATAAACATAAAACGCATTATGATTAGCCTGGGAATAATAAAGTTATTCTAAGCAGAAGAGATAGATTGCATCAAATGGATTGTGCTTAAATGAGAAATGAGACATTCAATTTCATTATAAAAAATCAAATACTAACTTTAAGAATTGGAAGTGACAAATTGCAATCTTAAGGCATTATTTTATTTTCTTCAGAAAGATCTTCAATCCTGAGATTTAATTAGAATTATCGATTGTCCTGGTTTTCCAAAGTTATAAACAGTCTCTATCATATGAATAGTATTAAGCACAATCTAGAAATTATTCAACACTCTTCTTGATACAAATGATTGCTAATGTCTACATGAGTCGTTTTATCATGAAACAAGTCTCAGCATCATAAGTCAGGGTTTTCCGACAAAATAACACATTCAATGTCGGTGCGCTCTGCAAAGAGTCTGGACTCCATGTGTCAAAGATATAAGCATGTCAAATAATCATTTAAGTAGATTACAGCATGCAGCTATTATATGTCAACTATCTATTGATTCCAAGAAGAAAATGGCTTGAGGTTTTTTTAAGTATGCAACACCAACATTCATTTGCCATGCATTTAACTCCCAATCACTTCTTTGAGCAATTAATGCTAGAAACAATGTGTAGGCATGTAAAAGCATATACTAGTAATTGATACCTTGGGAAAAAATATTAGTGATGAATAACATAGGGTTTTAAAAACATTTATTGCCAATGTGTACCACACAACTTAGCCTGTAGCTCACCAAACCCTGGTTTTAACTTGTGCTTACGTATGAACTCACATGTTGGATTGCAAATGTCACACTGAAGCAGGGGGTACCACGGGGGTGAGGCCGACGGAGTCCTAACGAAGCATGCCCGACTCCGGAGACCAGGTTCAGTGACGCAGATCTAAGTTTATTATGTAAGTGCAGCAACATATATAACATTCCAGACCAATCAGAAGTTTACACTATCCTTAGGACAACCAATAGTAGGAAAGATAGGGTACTATGTAGGGGCTCTAGGGGGCTTGCTCAGGCGGGTGCTGCCACTTCCCGGTGTGCCGAGGAATCTTGTATAGGCGGAGTGCGCTCACGCCATTGCATCCGCCACTGCACTGAGATAAATCTCCTGAGCTCTTCCCACATCACATGGCTGGAGCTCTGGGAAGACGGGCGTTTCTTCCCGCTATAAGCCAGTGCATGACATTTGAGCACCAGCTCTGGTTGTGCAAAGGGATTTGAAAGGACTCAGGATTCTGGTCCCGTTGTACCTACCTAGGGGCTAAGAGAGGCTATGTTTTGGGAGAAGAGGTGAGCTGGATCATGAACTGGGGTGAACACCAAAGGGGAGGGGAAGCACCAGGTAGGTCCTCTGCTGGGTGAGTTCCCACCCCCTCTGGGATCTGACAGTTCGCTGTAGGAGCCGGACTCCATCACAGGAGGTGGATGCACTGGCTGCTAATACAGATTTGCCTGCTCAGAGGGATGGGCCCAACCTTGGCTCCTGTGAAATGGCCAAGCAGCCTCAGAAGATACAAAGGAGGCAACATCACCAAAGTTGACTAAACCTCCGGGGAAGCCATGAGAGTAGGTGGCCGTCCTCCGGAAATCACCAAGGCCATGACCTTCAGGTCCAGGATGCAAGACCGCAGGGACAGGGCGCAGAAGCAGGGCCCCGGTCCTCGGTGGGGGTCTGGGCTGAGGACGTCTGTCGGCTGAGATGCAGGTTCACCCATTTCATGTGTGTGTTCTCCCCCTGGAGCTTATCAACACTAATAAAAGAGAAAAATGGCAATTGGCGTACGAGCTACCCTTTTCATTGGCTAATCAGGGCTATATGCAAATTAACTGCCAACTAAGATTGGCAGTTAACTGCCAACAAGATGGCGGTTAATTTGCATATGTAGGCACAATGCAGGGAGGCGAAAGGGAAAGCAGGAAGAAGCCCCCTGCCACTGACAGTGATTGGAAACCCAGCGGGGAGCTAAGAGCTGGGGGGCAGGGCAAAGGCGGCCCTGGGGCCGCCTTTGCCCTGCCCCCCAGCCATGATCGGAGAATCAGGTGCCTTTGCCGCCCTGGCCAGTGATAGCAGGAAGTAGGGGTGGAGCCAGCGATGGGAGCTGGGCACGGTCAAAGCTGGCAGTCCCAGGAGCTAGGGGTCCCTTGCCTGGGCCTAAAGCGGAGCCCACGATCGTGGGGCCGCTGCAGCTGCGGGTCCCCGCTGCCCGGGCCGGACGCCTCAGCCAGAGGCGTCAGGCCTGGGCAAGGGGCCAATCCTGCGATTGGAGGGTGATGGGGGTCAACGCCTGAGGGCTCCCAGTATGTGAGAGGGGGTAGGCTGGGCTGAGGGACACTCCCCCCCCCCCAGTGCACGAATTTCGTGCACCGGGCCCCTAGTACTTGATATTGAGAAATGATTATTATGTGACACTGTGGGCTCTTCACTTCTAGTGGCTACTCACCGGTTTGATGTTGACATGGTCTTCTGAATGGCCTCTTCCTTCACAGTGTGAATTTCACAGCATGGCACGCATGGGATTGCCTAGCAGGCTTATTATCTGATTTACACAGTGTTCTACACGTATAGGTTACACATTTCACAGAATCCCTACTGTTGCATTAAGGTAAAAGAGAGAGAAAGTAAATGTTTTATGCTGAGGACACAAACAAGGCCGCTGGGTTTCTGGGGAGACTGTGTAAGCATGAGTCCTGGGACCCCTGAGCATTCAGTGTTTTCAGTGCCACGAAAACCAAGCCCTCCAAGGACATGAAGGGCAGAGCAAGTGATGTACGAGGTACTAGAAGAATGAATAAAGATGGAGAGGCTGGAAGACAGAGAGCATCCTGCACTGTGGGCCTGAGTCATCATGCGGAGTCCTGCCTGGAGCAGAGCTGATCCTCTCACCTATAAGGTTTAGGGAGCGACGCGGGTGAAGCATAAAAAGTGTAACTAAACCACAGTGCGGGCATCTGTTTGCTTCTGGGTTTGCCTGGAACACATGTGCGATGTCCGTGAAGAGGAGCGAGGAGCAGGGAGTCGTTTCGATGGTGTCACACGCTGGCACAGGGCTCTGCGTGTGGCTGGTCCCGTTTCTGTTGACTGTTAATCAACAGCAGGTGCCCAGGGACCAGCGAGGCTGCAAATTAAAGGCGGCGGCCCTGCTGTGAACAGGTGATTCATGGGAATATTTCCTTCCTCTCCCTGCAAATCTCCATTCATCTCCTGCGGAGGCAGGTAGCTTGGGGATGACTCTAAGACAGGCCGTCTTTCCCAATAGATACCCAGTCTTTACGAGAATCCGGTGCCCAGCTTTTTAAAAAGACAGTGTTTACATGTCCGGGTGGATTTATATCAGGCACTTGCTGGTTCTAGGAGTTCCTATTTTTTTTTTTTTTAAGCAGAAACTTTCTTTTCATATTTGTAGTCTCTGATCAAATCAGTAGAGTTGCTAACAAACATCTGAAAATGCTAATGAAAAATCTGTGAGGAGAACCAATGGGGTTGGAATTTGAGTTTTTGCAGTTTTCATTAAAAACCATTACCTGAACCTTAAGATCTATACTAATAAAAGGGTAATATGCTAATTAGACGGGGAGATCTTCTGGATGTCCTTCCAGACAAAGCCATGGTGGTGGGGCCGAGGCAGAGGCGGTTAGGGGCGGTCAGGCCAGAAGGGGAGGGCAGTTGGGGGTGAGAAGGCTGGCGGGGGGAGCAGTTTTGGGTGAGCAGGCCAGCAGGCAGAGTGATTAGGGATGATCAGGCAGGCAGGCAGGTGAGCAGTTAGGAGCCAGTGGTCCCAGATTGCGAGAGGGATGTCCAACGGAGGGGTCCCAGATTGGAGAGGGTGCAGGCCGGGCTGAGGGACACCCTCCCCCATGCACGAATTTCATGCACCAGGCCACTAGTAGCTATATAATAGGCCAGAGAATTTCGAAATAAATTGAAAGTTATATGTTGAAGCTTGCGTGTGTCTAAATCTTATTGAACTTATATGTTATCACACGTGTTTGGCATAAATGTGGTTTACTGCTGACATTTATCAGGAAGTGGGCTCTGGAGGGGACCGTTTAGTGCTGGCCCCACTTTTCCGAGCCAGACCATCTTCTCCACAAAAGGTCACTTTCCTCGCTTGCAGGGCGGAATGATGCCAGTCCCATCTATAGCGCTGTTCTCAGGGTTCCTGGAAGGCCTCCTGCACAGGGCTTGGCTCTGAGCACACACCTGCTGCTTGTCCTCTGCTGGTACACTAACCTCTGCTGGTACACTAACCTCTCCATTACTATCTAAGTGTGTGCGTGTGGCAATCATATAGAGCCACCTAGAAAATGTTCACATTTGCAATATTATTTTTCAGAAGGCGTTATTTGAAAATTAAAGGGGCAAAACTAATAGAATGGTGAATTAATCACATAGCAGGAAATTTCTTGCATTTTTCCATTTTCCTTTTGAAATGTAATGGATAAAATTTGAATTTTACAACGGCACAAAACCACCGCTGTATGATTGTGCACATTAAAGCTGAAAAGCACTTGGACTCATTTTAAAATGCGGGAACGTTCCTGGGGCTGGGGATTGAGGAACTCGGAGAGTGATCTCCTTGGGCTGTCTGTGGGAGGCGCATTTCAAGCCATTCAGACGACAGCCACCCTTCATTTGGGCCAAGCACAGAAGCAAGAGTTCAGTGTGGATCCCGCATGTCAGAGGATTTCGATGTTAAATTCAGAAGAACCATGGCTTAGTTATTATGAAATCACGCTCTTCATTGTCCTTTTGGAGCTCGTCTTCTACTAACGGCTACTGACAGATGCTATTATAAGTGCCCAGAGGCTATTATAAGTGCTATTGTAAGTGCCTGAAACGTGCTGAATTTTTATCTCCTAAAGCTCAAGTTTTAGACATGTTACCCTTAAACAAAACACTTGCAGCATGTGGCGGAATTACGATCTTTAGCTCGGGGCACGGCAGAAGTTGCTAAGGAGACACAGTGGGATACGGCATAACATCTCTAGGAGCAGCTTTTAAAATAAAAGTTGTACAGAAAGTATAGAGTAGAAAACAGAGAAGACCGCGATTCTGTTTAGGTCAATTTATTTCTTTATTTTATTTTTTTTAAGCCTACAGCACCCGGTATTCCCAGGCGGTCTCCCATCCAAGTACTAACCAGGCCCAACCCTGCTTAGCTTCCGAGATCAGACGAGATCGGGCTCGTTCAGGGTGGTATGGCCGTAGACTAGGTCAATTTTTTAATGGCCAACGGCACCGGCTGTTACCAGCGAGGTTAGACCTCGGTGCTTGAGTCTGGCTGAGAAAGAATGCAGAGTCAATACCTCAAATACAAGCAAAGGGTTATTTAGAAAGTCAAAGAGGCAGAAGAAGTGAGCCAGCTGGGCTGCATGGGCTCAGGAGGTAACAGAAAGGCCCTTGGGACTTAGGGGGAGAAAGCAAAGGTCCGTACCTTGAGGGAAGAAAGTGGGGAGGGAAGGGAGAGAGGCCCCTCACAGGACTGCGGGACCAGCGCTCTGCTGAAGCCGCGGCCACTCGCTGCCCGTGTCTGGAATCTTGTGCTCAGTTCTCACCTCTCCAGGTTCTGTCCTGACAACCCTGCCTCCTGGTCACAGTGGAGTCGGCCTGCGTTCTGCCTCCTGTTTCACAGCCTGACAACGCCTTCCTGCTTTCAGCTGGAACAACTGTAAGAACGACCGCGCTTTCTTAGGCGTCTCAGAAATGACACTTTATTGTTGCCTGATGTCCCGTATCTGAAAAGCGTTGATTTGTATTTTCATTTATTTTCCAGTAGTTTGGTTTAGATGAGAGGGTAAATCCAATCCTTATCATTTCATCTCGACGGAAGTGAAACTCTCTTCTCTTTATACATTTTAGTATGAGGTTTGATGCATAAGAAGAATATATATAATTTAGATGTAAATTATAAAGAATAGTATAATGCTAGTGAATCCACCATGCAAACCAAGAAATATATTACCAAAGAGTCACAGCTACCTACGTGTAGTCCCCTAGGCCTTGCCACTATCATGCCTTTGGTATTCCAATTACCTCATTTTTATGTATATTAGTTCCTTGATATTTAAAAGTAGCTTTGCTCAATGCATGTGTGCTTAATCAACAGAATGCTTAATGTTTTTTTAAGCTGTATAAAAATAAGTATTCTTCCAATTACTCAGCATTAGATTCCTAAGTTTCAACCACATTTTTCAGTTGTGATCATCTCTTTTTATAGCGAACTAATATTCTATTTTATGAATATACAAAGGTTTATTTAGCCATTTTCCTCCCAGTGTACATTTGTGAGGTTTTAGTTTATGTTATTTATGAACATTGATTTCCATGAACATTATTGTCTAACAAAACTCTCCCTTTTTTCTTTTCTTTCTTTCTTTTTTTTTTTTTTTGGTAAGTAACTTGGTTGTGGTTTCTCCCAAGGGCTGTCTGACTGATGGTAAGACCTTACTTAAAAACACATTACAATAATGTGTAAAAGTAAGTTTTTTAACGTAACTTTTTGCTGAATTTCTAGAATTATCAGATGCAGTTCTCGCCTCTCTGGGAAACATCTTTTTTTCCTTTTAAGTTTGAATATTTCTCCTGCTTCATCTGTTTTAATCTATTCTTGAGGAAATGTATCTCATGTAAATAAAATTTCCGTTCTCTGGATTCCGTTATCAGCTTCTCTTCCATTGTTTTCATCTACTTGTCTTTGTATTTCAGGAAAGCACATGTTTACAGCTTAAAGATTTTTTTTTATTATTCATTGAATAATCTAACTTATACTTATTGAGTTCTTAATATGGATTCTTATATCCTCTGAACTTTACAGCCTCTACAGTAGTTTTTAATTTTTAAAAACTTGTTTTGTTTCTTTACTTATTTGATCTCCTGAAGTTTCTTCTCCTTCCGATAATAAATATTCTGTTTTATCTGGCCGCCTTCTCAGAGAAGCCACGACTTCTAAGTAGTTTTCTGCCACTGTCTTTTGGATCCTGGACTAAATACAATTCAAATGACAACTCCCTTTTTAAAAAAATTTTATTTTTCAATTACAGTTGACATTCAGTATTATTCTATGTTAGCTTCAAGAGCACAGCATAGTGGTGATGTTACATAATTTATAACGTGATTCCCCCCATAACTCAAGTACCCACCTGACACCATACATGGTACTATATCATATGACAGTTCTTTTTCTGTTTTTTAAGGTTTTTTTTCTGAAAATTTTTATAATATAAAAACCAATTTTTTTGGTTTCATGATATATATATATATATAAAACTTTATTCACTTTTAACTAAGAGGAGATTGGGTCTCACTGATAAGAGGCTGGTTTTATTGCCCACGTTCTGTCTTCTCACCACCTTAGGGATGGGAAATTATATTCCCAGAGAGATGAATGCAAGTCAGAATTCTAGATTGTTAGCAGGCAGTCAGCATTGAGCAAAGGGGGTGCTGCTCTGCTCTGGTGTTTTTTCTCCGACCTCCATGGCTGGGTTCGGTTCCCCTTCAAACAATGGGCCCAGCATATTTAGGGACCCGCGGCGCGGTCTTCCTTCTCCCACCACCACGGACACACTGGTCCTCGGGGCTGGCGTCACAGGCACTTCTGAAACCTCCATGTGCAAATATGTCAAATGCTTTTAAATTAATCTAGATAGAATTTATTTCCAATGTTAATGGGATTTTATGAACTTGTGAGTAACGGTAAATTTAATCTCAAAGAATATACACAAGTACATGCAACAATTTTCTTGGAAGAACTGCATTCACTATGAAATAATTCAAAACAGCATGGCTATCCAATGAAGAGGCTAGTTAAATCAAAGGGTAGGGAGTCAGTGTTTATAGGTATTGCTTGTGTGGGTCCGGAAAAGAACCATCTTTTCCCAGCGGCCTCATGCAGCATGTTCTGTTTCATTAGAGAGAGAGTTACCTTCAGAGAGCCTGCAGCTGACTGCTCCGTTGGCCTGTGCAGAGGTGACTCACTAACGGGCGGAGTTATTCCTCAGGAGGTGTCTGAGACACTAATCTGTGAACGTCCCCGTTTCTCATGTGGCTCCCTGCTCTCTGATCACTACAGGGTTAGACATTTTCCAAGGCTCAAGCAGGAAGAACGCCTCCTGTATATTTGGCAGCCGCCTAAGTCTCCAGTCTGCTAATCAGCTCTTTTCTCTGCTGTTTTCTGTGTCCTCACGACTTCTTATGTTATTTTTCAGTTCCGTTCCCAGAAGGTTTCGGTAAGGTTGGTGAATAATGCAGGTGCTCGGTCTGCCCCCTGAGACCCAAGGTCTGAGATTACTTGTATAAGCAGAAAATTAACTCCCCATCTTGGAGAAGAAAAAGCAGATAAATCCGAAGCTACCAAGTATTAAAGTCATTTTTATTTTAGGAGAAAATATTGTTTCACTCAGAGGCTCTAACTCAATGTTTAAAAGGTGCTATATGTTAAAGGGTTTAATATTTCAAAGGAAGTTAGAAGGTCGCATAAATCAATGAAAGTCTGTAAAACGTATGGGTTCGGGTGGACTCTGTGACATTCAAATTCCTCTGTCCTTCAGCCCAGACATGAGCGCTGGCTGGGTCCTGCCTGCGAGTAGTGAGTGATCCTTGGTGCCCACAGAGGGAGTCAGGTTCTTACAACAGGCATGTCAGCCGCTGAGGCTGAGGCCTGGCCACGGCTGTGGTGAGGACCACGGCTGGTAGGCGCGGGAACGGGCACGGAAAGCACCTCCCCACGCATCACACAGTCCTTTGCTTCCCATTGTTTTCTATCTTTCATCAGAATCATAAAATAAATGCCACGCCGATGTGTTACTCAGAGCAATTCTGTTAAAGCATCGTTTGGAGAAAATGTGTTCCTTCCTGCGCTGAGCCGGTCCTGGTGTGATGCGTCACAGGGAAGGGAAGGCAGGTCAGTCACACAGGCAGAGAAGACTGTGTTCAGGCTGCTGTGACAGGACAGAGATTTTGAACAAAAAGCAGGAAAAACTTAAGCCCCAGTGCCCATCAGTGAAAACAGCCGGAGGCCGTTAGGGGGGATTGGACCATATGATCAGGCTCTTTGGTGCTAATGGTCACTTACAAAATTGCTCATTGTTTCTTATCCTCGGAGAACGGAAGGTGAGGGTACTGCCTTTATTTTTAATTTATATTTACTGTTGAAAGTCTTACAGATGTGCCCGCCCCCCCCCCCCCCCCCACACACACACACTTTTCCCCACTGACCCCCTCCACCCAGCACCGCCCCTCCTGGGCCTTCACCACACTATTGTCTGTGTCCAGGGGCTATGCATATCTGCATCTAAGTTCCCTGGTTAAAATCTTCCCCCTCCGCCACTCCCGGGCCCCTCTCCACCTTCCCTCTGAAATGTGTTTCTCTTGGTGATTCCATTGCAAACATAAGGGCTCTCGGGTCCCTAAGGAGCACAGCCTGGGCTGTAAAACGGGCGAGAAGCTGGGAAACTGTCCACACCTCAGAGGCAGAGGAGGGTTATGACTGCAAGCTTCCAGAGCACACGATCTAAGCAAAGGAGGCCAGCGGTGTAGAGTCAGGAGGAAAGCTATAGTTTAACCAACTGAGGGTCATGTGAAGGCCACCTTGGTCAAAAGGGAGGATGAGGTAATATTTAAATTAATCGTATAATTTTTTTTCTGGACCATTTTCTAGAATATTTTAAATGAGTATAGATTATACTTTTTAAAACGAAAATTATTAAAATTGTATAAGTAAAAGTATTATAAAATATATACCAATGGTAATAAGATCATCATTATTGCTGTATCTGTAAATAATGAAGAGTAACAGAGTACTTTAGAGAATATTTAGGAAAAAAACCCCCAATATCTTGCTGTTTTCTTTTAAAATATATATTTTATTGATTTTTTACAGAGAGGAAGGGAGAGGGATAGAGAGTTAGAAACATCGATGAGAGAGAAATACCGATCAGCTGCCTTCTGCACAACCCCTACTGGGTATGTGCCCGCAACTAAGGTACATGCCCTTGATCGGAATTGAACCTGGGACCCTTGAGTCCGCACGCCAATGCTCTATTCATTGAGCCAAACCGGTTAGGGCTCTTACTGTTTTTTAATACTTTCAGAATATACTAGCTCCTCTGGAATGTCCAACTAGCTAACAAATATAATGATTGAATTCCTATATAGAAATAATTGATATATAACCAAAGCATTAAAATTTGGTCAAATTTCATTTCTAATTAAAAAAAAATATTTTTATTGATTTCAGAGAGGAAAGGGGAGGGAAAGGGAGACAGAAACATCAGTGATGAGAGGGAATCATTGATAGGCTGCCTCCTGCAGGCCCCACACAGGGGATAGAGCCTGTAACCAGGATCCAAACCTGGACCTTCTGGTTCATAGGTCAACGTTCAACCATTAAGCCAAGCAGGCCAGGCTCTAATTTTTAATCAGAATGTCTCAATTAGAAACACTTACGAAAACATTGTAATGCAGAATGCCTGAAATGTAAAAATAGTTAAATTCATTAGCATACAATCCTGACATTTACGCACACACCCATTTTGTTTTGTTTTAATCTTTGCTTTTATTTGATCACAATTGATAACTATAGTTAGAAAACAAAATAATTGGATAAAATATTTTGGACCTTTCACTTTAATAATAGCATCTAAGGACCATATGTTAAATTCATGTCATTTGACTATCCATCTTATTTTTCTTTTTTAATTAAATCTTTATTGTTCAGATTATTACATTTGTTCCTTTTTTTTCCCCCCATAACTCCCCTCCTCCCAGTTCCCGCCCCACCCTCCGCCCTCACTCCCCACCCACTGTCCTCATCCATAGGTGCACGATTTTTGTCCAGTCTCTTCCCACATCTCCCACACCCCTTTCCCCCCCAAGAATAGTCAGTCCATTCCCTTTCTATGACCCTGATTCTATTATAATCACCAATTCATTCTGTTCATCAGATTATTTATTCACTTGATTCTTAGATTCACTTGTTGATAGATGCATATTTGTTGTTCATAATTTGTATCTTTACCTTTTTCTTCCTCTTCCTCTTCTTAAAGGATACCTTTCAGCATTTCATATAATCCTGGTTTGGTGGTGATGAACTCCTTTAGCTTTTCCTTATCTGTGAAGCTCTTTATCTGACCTTCAATTCTGAATGATAGCTTTGCTGGATAAAGTAATCTTGGTTGTAGGTTCTTGGTATTCATCACTTTGAATATTTCTTGCCACTCCCTTCTGGCCTGCAAAGTTTCTGTTGAGAAATCAGCTGACAGTCGTATGGGTATTCCCTTGTAGGTAACTGAGTTTCTTTCTCTTGCTGCTTTTAAGATTCTCTCTTTGTCTTTTGCTCTTGGCATTTTAATTATGATGTATCTTGGTGTGGTCCTCTTTGGATTCCTTTTGTTTGGGGTTCTCCGCGCTTCTTGGACCTGTAAGTCCATTTCTTTCACCAGGTGGGGGAAGTTTTCTGTCATTATTTCTTCAAATAGGTTTTCAATATCTTGCTCTCTCTCATCTTCTGGCACCCCTATAATTCTGATGTTGGTACGCCTGAAGCTGTCCCAGAGGCTCCTTACACTATCCTCGCATTTTTGGATTCTTTTTTCATTTTGCTTTTCCCGTTGGATGTTTTTTGCTTCCTCGCATTTCAAATCATTGACTTGATTCTTGCGCTCCTCTGGTCTGCTGTCAGGCGTCTGTATAATATTCGTTATTTCAGTCCGTGTGTGCTTAATTTCTAGTTGGTTCCCCAATATAAGATCAAGGGTCTTATTAGTTTTCGTGTAGATCTCATAAAGTTTATCGGCAGCTTCTAAACAGTTCTTGAGAGACCTTAAAAGTGTGGTTCTGAACTCTATTTCTTCCATTGACAATTTTGTCCTGTTTCTTTGTCTCCGCATTTTGTTATGCTTCCTTGGTGCACCCCCTAGTGGTCTTTGTTCGCAGTCTTATAGATAAATCTTGATTGTTGTAGCTAATTCCAGGGAGGGTTTGACCTCCAGGCCAAGTGGCTATGAGAATCAGCTATGTCAGCAGTGAGAGAACTTCTGTCCTCTAGGGAGGTGCTAATCTAGCCTTTGCCTGAGGCTATCCCGCAAATGCCTCTGTGCAGGGCTTGGGCGGGGCGGGTCGCACAGGATCAACAGGGTGGGCCGGAGAGAGCAGTTATGGCGGCTCTCAGTCCTGTCCCAAGGGGCTCTGCCTCTCTGAGTCCCAGCACCCGCTGCAAAGCTGGGAGAGAAAGCTGCACTCGCTCTGACCGAAGCCAGACAGTCCCGCTTCTCCGTTTGAGTCTGGGTCCCTAAAGACTCGCCCGGATCTGGAGCTCAGAGTCTGCGACTCCCTCCCGATTGAAAACAACAACCGCGCCCTCCGCCACCAGCCCGCTCCGCGCACTCCGCACCTCAGAATTTGACTTCAGCACTGCGCCTCCTCTGAGTGTCCGTGAGCGTTTCTCTTTCCTCCTAGTTGTAGGACTTCCACTCAGCCAGCGTTCCTGTGGTTCTGGGTGATGTCCCTTCCGTTTTTTGGTTTCACTTTTGAAGTAGTTGTTCAAAGCAGCAAACTCCGGCGTTAACCTATGCCGCCATCTTGGTTCTCCCCTCTCTCATCATTGATGTTTCCATCTCTTTCTCCCTTCCCTTCCTGTCTCAGAATTTGACTTCAGCACTGCGCCTCCTCTGAGTGTCCGTGAGCGTTTCTCTTTCCTCCTAGTTGTAGGACTTCCACTCAGCCAGCGTTCCTGTGGTTCTGGGTGATGTCCGTTCCGTCTTTTAGTTTCACTTTTGAAGTAGTTGTTCAAGGCAGCAAACTCCGGCGTTAACCTATGCCGCCATCTTGGTTCTCCCGACTATCCATCTTATTGACGTTTAAAATTTTGCTTTTACATTAAAGGTTCCCTTTATACAACACAATTAAATGTATCTATAAATTTAAAAAGTGCTCTCACATCAGATGAGAAGATGCTATTTAAGTCCATTCAACCCAAATCGCCTTCTAAATATCATCAATAGTTTCCGTTTTCATTCCATACAACCTCTCAACGCAGAGAAGTGAAAGCAAGCTGGGGACACCCCTGGCAGCTGGGGGAGCGAGTGCACGCCCTGCTGGGTTTGTGCCTCTGCGGCCTGCCATCTCTCTGACTCGCGTAGCCTTGTTGTCACACTGCTTCCTCCAGTGACGTTTCATCGCAGTGTGACCCATCATGTCACGAGGTTATCTGTCTCAGTTTATTGGGATGCTGCCACTTTTGAGGTGGGTTCTCGAGGAGAGCTATTGGCCAGCTGGAGTCCTGGCGAAGTGGGCCCGTCGGTGGCGGTCCCCATGGATGGCCCTTGTACATAAAACACAATAGGTATGCCTAAGCTCTGCTGCGTGAGCACTGCCTCCTCAGTCATTCTGGCTTCCTAGTCCCAGGTTACAAACTCTTTGGAAGATGTTTAAGAATCATTTCTGCCGCTATGTATCCTACGATTAGGTTTTCTTTGTTGGAGAACCTTGTAGATTCTGGGTAAATGTTAATGGCTAAGTTAGCTTTTACTATTACTTATTCTTTTAATTGGATTGCCTTTTGTTTTTATTTTTAGTAACTCTTGACTCACCTACTTCTAATCAATCTTGTCCTCTTTCTCTAGTTGGATTCTGGTCCTTTTCCTGATTGATGTGTTATCATAAACTCAGTAATTAATGTATTGCTGCTCTAATTGAGTGGCAGCATTTGCCATTATAACTTAATAACATGATTAGCCCTATTAAACTGGTAAAATAGTTTGCCTTTTCAAATCGACTTCCCGAACAGGGCTCATTGTCTCTTACCCCAGTGGATCATGGGCCGAGTGTTGGACCTTTTTTTCCCTATCGTCTCAGGAATGCAAACAGCTCTAAAAGCGCTGGGGAGAGTTTTCCTATAGACTGCAAAGCAAAACTGTTCTGTGAAAACTGTTTGTATCGATATTGCTGAGTCTCTTTTCTTTTTTTCATGCCTTTTAAGAACACGCTTAGCCCCTTACGGCTCCTTATTTTGTCCCTTTGTAACTCGCCACTAATTGGCCTGGAGCACAAACCCGGGTCATATTTTAATCAAATCATTGCATTTTTAATAAATGTGTATGTCCTATGTTATTTACTTTAATGATAATGTTCCTCTTTTCTTTACAAACGAAAATTCAAATAGTGATAAAGCCCAAATGAGGTAGGGACTTCTTTATGTGGTTCACAATCGATTCCCCGCCCCCTGCCCCCATCCCCCCCTCGGTATGCACCAGGTGATCTATTCCTTAGTCCTGTGGTCGGCAAACCAAAGCTCAGAAGCCACATGCGGCTCTTTGGCCCCTTGACTGTGGCTCTTCCACAAAATACCACGTGTGGGCACACACGTACAGTGCGATTGAAACTTCATGGGCCATGCGCAGAAGTCAGTATTTTGTGGAAGAGCCACAGTCAAGGGGCCAAAGAGCTGCATGTGGCTCGCAAGCCGCGGTTTGCCGACCATTGCCTTAGTCCCTAGAGCTCTCACTTTACTCTTGGTTCATTATGAATGACTGGTAAACCTCTGTGTGTCCATCGGATGCTGAGAGATGGTTAGAGATGCCAAGAAACGACGGATGTGGTTAGGAAGTGGACGCTTCAAAAACATTGAGAGGCGTTGAACCTAACATCCCTTCTGCATGGGCAGAGTGGCTGCGAATGGACAGTGATGGAGCCTGACACTCTGGTGGCATTATGCATGTTCTGGGGATAAAGACAGCACACAACTTTCATTCTCCGTTCATTTTAGGAAACTATTTGTCAGGTGACTTCATAAGCAATTTTCTGTAATCGCCATTAAATTGAGTCAGACAGGCCTCTCTAAGCGAATTGACATAATTAATAGGACTTTATTAACACAGCCAAAATGTTTTCCTTTCAGAAAATCAGACAGAACCCGAGCCCAGCGGTGCCTGGCCACTGGCAAAGCGGACCCGCGTCACCCTGCACGTCTCCTGCCACATCCCCGTTGGTGTGGGTCCAATGAGTTTCCATAGCAGGCAGGTGTCAGAGGCGGGGACATGAGCGACCGGGGGCGAATGACTGTGACAATAACTTCTATGGAGGCTCAATTTGTTCAGAGCCCTGGGCACAATGGATCATCACAAAAACACACCAGGAAGCAAAGGGTCCATTTGTGCCTCCTGGGGGTTTGTAGTCATGTCCAAGAGCAGTCACCTACTGGGCCCAGCAGCGAGAGGGCAGGAGTTACACACACACCTGTCCAACTGCACAGAGAACGCAGCCAGGCTCAAGGGAAGGGATGGTTTCCACTTGGATAAAGGAGCAATATGTACCCATTTCTAAGGAGCACTGTGACTCACAACTTCTGTGGCATCTTAATCTTTCGTGATTTATAGTTTCTGTTCCTATTCAGTTTAATTCGGCGAACAGTTTAAAGTATACGCTGCCATGTGTAATATGCCTTGTTGGGTCTCATTGTTGCCATAATGGTAGAGTTTTAGCTTTATGTTCAAATGCTTAATATCCTCTCTTTCCCTATTTATCTGTGTGTCCCTGTCTCCATCTCTGTCTTTCTACACTGCTACACACACATGGATAATACAGCCGTTGACGAGAACAAAAAGAAGATGATAGTATAGAGGAGAAGTTATGGATAAGAAATTTAATTTCTCTGATAAAAGAAATAAATGTATATTGTGAATCTGTATGTTATTGTTTAGAAAACCCCCTCATGTATATGTGAATTACAATGGGGCAGATGTAATCATCCTCTATAATAAAAGGGTAATATGCAAATCGACTGAACAGCAGAATGACCGGTCGCTATGACAGCAGAATGACCAGTCACTATGACCACCAGGGAGCAGAGCTCAATGCAGGAGCTGCCCCCTGGTGGTCATTGTGCTCCCACATGGGGAGTGCCGCTCAGCCAGAAGCTGGGCTCACAGCTGGCAAGTGTAGAGGCTGTGGCAGGAGCCGCTCCCACCTCTACGGCAGTGCCAAGGATGTCCAATTGCTGGGTTAGCCTTCAGTCAGACATCCCCTGAGGGCTCCCAGACTGCTAAAGGGCGCAGGCCGGGCTGAGGGGGTCCCCTCCTCCCCCGAGTGCACGAATGTCATACACCGGGCCTCTAGCACATTTATAAGCAATAAATGATCAGCAGAATAATGAATCAGAAGCTGATCTATTGAAAGCAGAAGAGCACACGGGTATCTAAATGATGGGTAACAGAGAGGTGTGGGCTGTGGACAAGGGTGAGAAGAGAAGGTGTGCAGGAGCCGCTTTGCCAGGCTGGCTGGCCCAGAGCGGTGCCAGGCTTCATGCATCTTATGGAACCTGATTCTTCTAACAGCCCTATGACCTAGCAATTAGGTTCCGATTTTGTAGGTAAAGAAACAGCTTTGAGTGATTTGCTTGGCCAGAATCACCTCTGAGATTATAAAGAAGCTTTAACGAGTGAGATGCTATGGTGCTACTGACGGCATCCAGTGGGCAAAGAGTGTATTTACATAGATTCCTGGAGGAAAAGAGGAAAAGCAACTGTTTGGTGGTGCTAATCGCAGCGGATTAAGCCTGGATGAGGAGGATGGCATGAGTGTTAAGCAGAGACCGACTAGGAAGAAGGGTCTTTGGGGGAAGAGAATTAAAATCATCTGAAGAAACGTGAATGTTTTCTGTTCTCTGTGCTCTCTATGAATTCCCAGCTCTCTCACACTATGGTCAAGTAGCATTGTTGTCTGGCAAATGGTTGGCCTGATGACATGGTTGATGATCAAAGGATGATGAGAACTATTGGGTGCCGGGAGCCGGTCCATGCTTGCTGTTTCAAGGGACCTGGCATATATGGCATACTGTTCTTAATATGTTTGCTCACCTTCTTGGCGCTGTGTTTTAACCAAGGTCACCTCTCCGAGAAAGGTTGAATCCCCAGGTAGCTATTTTCCCCTGAAGTTAGGGAGGGAATAAAACCCCTCAACTAAGTGCCAGGCGGGTAATTAATCCCTTTAACTACGAACAATCATGCTTAAACTACATAATCTTTTCTCCCTGGAATGGAGATAAGAAACGCCCTAACCTTTGGAATAGAGATTGATAGGATTGAATCAACTGGTATAAATACAGTTGTAACAAGACAGAAACACTCAGAACTCAGGAGACAGAATTCAGAAGACAGAACCTACACGGAGCCTAGAGACAGAAGAACTTCGCTGGCGAGAGCATGCTGGAGGACCCTGGACCGGGACTGGCCTCGGAGCCTCGAGGCGGAGCCTGGCGAGAGAGCATGGCAGGGGATCCTGGACTGAACCTGACTGCGGAGATTGGCAGGAGAGCCTGACTAGAACCTAGTGACTGAACCTGACTGGAGAACCTGAGCAGAACCTCTCTGGAGATCGAGACCAGAACTTGGCTGGAGATCCGGGCTAGAGATCCTGGCTGGGCTGCTGATCAACTGAACGCTGTCTCCGTGTCCTTCCTTCTTCGCCGACTCCGTCCACACCTTTGGGGACCCCTGGACCCGCTGGGGCTGGACCCCGGCAATTGGGGAGAGTTCAGGGGTCAGTCCTGTGCTACTAGCAGTGGAAATAAACAAGGGGTCTTCCTTCGTCCCGGAAATAGGGGAATTGTACCAGGATTTGCACAAGCAAGCAAGCAGAATGCTTCCTCTTTCCATGTTCCTAGATGCCATTTCATCCTGGCTCAGTGCAGACCGTAGCTCAGCCGTATTTCTTTGAACTCTTGTGTGACTCGACTGGGCCAAAAAATGTGTGTCTAGGAGTTATTTTCAATGACACTAATAGCAAAATAAAGCAAATTGCAGAATGTCCTCATTCTCAGCCTGATTTATTTGCCAAAAAGCTCCAGATTCAACTCTTTTGATGTAGAGCAGTTGTAAAGTTTCGAGGGTTTCGTGTGATTTGGAAAAGTAGCTAACATTCAGAACTCTCAATGATCTATCCAGCTCTGTGGAAATAGCCAAATTCTTCAGTTGTTGCCGTTTTCCCAGCAATTTTAATGCCAGCGGACAGCATGCTTGCTAGGATGTGCATGAGCTGCAATACAGACCAGGTGTCAACCTGAAAGCTTTCCTCATTTTCAGGAATTGGTAAAAGAGTTTATAGTAATCTGAACACACTTGGCTAAACTTTATGTCTTCACTTAGGTCATCTTTAAAGAGTACAAGTTTCCTTGATACTTTAAGACTCTCCGTGAATCTGGGATTAGACTACAAATTGCTTTATTCCCCCAGAGGCGTTAGGAATTCACTGTCAGCAACGCTCCCTCCACGCGCTCTGTGAGGGCTCTGGCTTCTCCAGGCGTAGAGTTTTCCACTTCTTCACGAATTGGGAGAAGTCAAGCCGGTAGCAGGTGAGGAAAATCACTCTCACTTTTATGAACGTGATTTCTGAGAGATGCACTGACCACAGGACTTTGGCCTGGTAAGTTCCCTGCTCTAGCCTCAGCGCTCAGAACACTGCTCAGCGTGGAGGAGCGGTCCGCACATAGTAGGTCCGCACGTACTAGCACTTGCTGATGAAGTGAACGCGTCCCTGCGAGTCCCAGGGAGCGGGTCAGGGTGGCCTCAGTGAACAATCCCCGAGGCATTAGCTTCACCGCAGACTCGGAGGACGGGCATGGAGAGGCCATCTTAACCACACAACCCAACAGAGTGTTAACCTGTGTATGTCAGCAGAAAGAAGTAAAATGCTTTTCTTCGTTTTCTTAGTCATTTTTGCTGCTATATCTTAAACTGCTTTAAACTATTATCCTCCAGGAAATCTCTGAACGTGAAAAACGATTTAAATTTCGAGGTCCTCCCAGAAGGCAAAACTTGGTCTAGCGCTGGGAATACCGAAAAGGGGGGTTTTGACGTGAAGCTAGAGCTCCTCATACAGCGGTTCTCAACCTGTGGGTCGCGAACAATGAAAATACATCCTGCATATCAGATGTTTACATGACGATTCATAACAGTAGCAACATTACAGTGATGAATAGCAACGAAAATAATTTTATGGTTGGGTCACCATATGAGGAACTGAATTAAAGGGTCACGGCATAAGGAAGGTTGAGAACCACTGATGAAAAAAAAAAAAGATGGAACTAAGACGGATTTCACTGGGGAGCATGTTCCAAAGGATAATTCTAGGATTTCTTTCACTAGGACATTTCCTGATGTTGTGATTCTTTTCCTGGCTTCTTTGCTCACGATTCCTCTTACAGATTGTATTTACCCCAAACGTAACTCAGTGATCTGCACATGCCCCTGGCACTGCAAGCTCTGGGGCAGGAGTCCGGTATGTTGCCCCCTTTCCTGGTGTTCCCCGGGGAGCCAGCACCGTGCTGTCCACCAAGTGCCTGCTCATTACCAGGCTGCTGGACAGGCCGTGAGAGGATCTTGTCAGCTGCAGCAATAGGCCGGAGGTGCCTGACCTCCATCACCCAACGTGATCCTGACTACAAGCACAGGGCACGCGAGGTGGGACTGGGATGGGAAGGGAGGCCTGTCGGAGTCTATCCCTGCAGAGCTCAAGCCAGTGAAGTGATTATCTGTCAGCATTTCTGATCTCAAGCCCTGCATAAGGCTCTGCTTTTATATGGTAACGCGGGCCTCTTTGATGCTGTGGTTTGACCAAGTCACAGGGAGCGTTTTGAAATGTGTTTTTCTCTCTAAGCCTTTCTTAGGCATTGGGGGAGTAATCCATATTTTTTTCTTTCATATTGGATGTTTGGCTGGAGGAAAACTCATAGATTCAGCATACATAAAAATAGGAATTTTGACTCAAAATTGTTACGAATGCCCAGAGTTGTCACGGTTAAATGTTGTCACCTCTTATAGTTCCTTGAATTAAATACAGCTATGATTTAGCTTGCCATAAGTGAAGGAATGGATTGTTTACAATCTGTTTCTTGCTATTTCTTTGTTGTTGTTTTTTTGTGAATTGCCAAGCAACAGAAAGCAATTGAAGTCTCACTTAGTAAATGAATGCTTGAAGAATACTTTTTTTTTTGAAGAATACTTAATAAAAATACATGCTGTTTTTCTTTTCTTTCCAACCCACATTCATTTTGTATCACTTGTAGAATCTACTAGTTTTCAATTCTAGTAATTATTATGAAAGCACCCTTCTGCGAGAAAATACGGAGAATCACAGGCCCGCCGATTTTCTGCCTCGTTTGGTGCTGGCGGAGGCTTTGTTTATCACCTTACCCTCTTTCACGGTGACTCGGCGCCCTCCCTGGCAGAGTACAGAAACTTGTCAGTCTTCATTTCACAAACGGTCAGGTATGCCGTTATGCTAATGAGTTGAGGAGGATTAACGCTGGCCGGGAGTGGGTCTGCGCCAGCATCTGGGAAGCCTCTGCTCATTCACAGAGCTACTGGCCTGACCGCCCAACCCACCAACGTGCCAGAAGCTGCAATGGTTTCCAGGCTCTGAGCTTCCCTGCATTTCCAAAAAAAAAAAAAAAAAAAAAAGGAAAAAAAATTGAGCTCCCATTTATTTCAAACCACTTGACTCGACTTTCCTCATAATCGCATTGTAAATGAATAATACCTTATTTATCTTCTCAAATGATTCACATCTGTGTTTGGTTGAGACCCTTCTTCATGACAAAGAAACATTTCCTAGCAGATGTTCCGAACAAAAACCGTGAATTCTTTGAAATGTATGACACCAGGAGGATATTTGAAAGTGTAGCTCAGATATTTGAGCAAATACCCAAAGAAGAAACATGATAAGCACTGTTAATACTCAATTACTTGATTTACAGAAGGTTGGAACAGTAGGAAGGAATGTATCCTATATAATGAAAGCCTAATATGCAAATCAACTGAACTGCAGAGCGACTGGTGGAATGACCAGTCGCTATGATGCACACTGACCACCAGGGGGCAGACACTTAATGCAGGAGCTGCCCCCAGCCTGCAGGCCCCAGGCCAGCCAAGGTGGGTGAGAGCAGGGCTCCTGATCGCCCTGCCAGGCACCCCGCAGAGGGAGGTGACAGGCAGTGGCAGTGGGGGGTGGGGCTGGCGAGTGGGTGGTTTCGGGCCAGCGACCTCCTCCACCCTCCACCTGCATTGCTATTCATGACATCACCTCCTGCATTGTCTGAATTTAGGAACAAATTAGCGTTTCCCTGACACGCTCTTTAATTGCTCGAGGCATCAGCTGTTTTGTTCTCTGAGCTGGAGCGCAGAAAAGGGCGGCCTGTGTATGTCGCAGAGCCGTTAGCCGGGAAAGTCCAGGCACTGAAGGGGTTGGGGTTCTATGTACACATCCAGACCTCTTTCCTAGTGTGTCTCCCGTGTGGCAACATTCAGATGAAGGCGACTCCAAGATTCGAGCCACGGTTTTCTAAACCATCCCCATTGCACCGAACTACAACTCACACTTCCTTTTCTGCAGAACCGATGCAGTTGGCAGACCCTTAGAGATCTTCCCTGCGGGACGAATAGATAAAACCATGTCCCGGGATGGAAGCTGTGAGGTCTCTCCCGTGTGCTAGTCTCGGTGAAACTGTTGAGCTTGTCTGTCCTAACAGGCACTTTGTAAAAGCATCTAAAAATGGCTTTGACTCCACTGAAGTCGGGTCAGGAGAAAAGGGGCTCAGATCCCTTGCCCAAGCCCCCAGGTGGCTGCCACGCGCCCAAGCAGCCGCCTGCACCGGGCTGGGCCTCGCTGCGGACAGAAGGTGGCGCTGTTGGCCAGGAACAAGCCTTGGCCTGGGCTTCCAGTCAAACTCACCCTCAAGTGATCACAGCCCTTCTTTAGGGACAGAAGTAAAAGCCCAGGCCACCGGGCCTCCCCCCGGCATGGCACTGCAGCGGCCTCAGGCTGGAAGTCCGCCCGAAGAATGCTCTGACCGTCTTTGTCTCACTCTTTTATGTAAATCTTGAAGCTCTGCGGGGAAAAAAAGAGTTAAAAAAATACCGTGTCTGTTTCCCTCTGTTATCCGCAGTGACAGGAGACCTGCAGGGGCCCCGACGGCGCCCTGGTCGCAAGCAGAAGCCGCACAGTGACTAACAAACACGACGCTGCTGCATTTGGATGTCCGTGTTTTCCGGGCACAAGTTATTGAAGAACGTTTCCCGGCTCCGGGTGGCTCACCGGATGGACACCTCCTGGGCCTGGTGCTCCGTCTCCCCCAGGCCCCTGGCCGGGTTTGAGGAGGGATGAGCCAAAGCTGGAGTCAGGTCACTGACATCTTCTGCACCATCCTGCAAATCGGTCCGTATGGCAAAGCTGTTTTGTAGTTTAAGATAAGAATTGGCGCTAAAAGTCAAATCCAGGGAACCATGAGCTGATACAGTTCAGGCAGCAAGAGCAGCAGGAGAGCAGGGCCGCGTTGTAGAGTCACTGAGAGGCCCAGATGCCTGCTGTTAACCTATCCGTTAACACCAACGTGGGAGGACTGTGGTAGCCTGGGAAAATTAACCCTCACCCTCACCCTCACCCCACCCTCAGCCTCACCCTCACCCTCACCCTAGCCCTAACCCTCACCCTCACCCTCACCCTCAGCCTCACCCTACCCCTCACCCTAACCCTAACCCTAACCCTAGCCCTAGCCCTAACCCTCACCCTCACCCTCACCCTCACCCTCACCCTCACCCTCACCCTCACCCTATTTGTTTAGGGTTAATTCTGTGTATGTTTTGGGATAGATAGTGACATCTTTTGGAGGACAGCTGAGACAAGCAGAGAATCTTAACGAGCAATAATTATAAACTCGAGTCTTTGCCCTGAACTTGAGAATAGTGTTCTCCTTTTACAGAAATCCCCGGTATTTCTTCATGGGTTGTAGGGGATTGGTGTCTCACTCTGGTGGGAATAACCAGCATAGAGACCTGCGGTTCCAAACAGACTCTGACACCAGGTTGTCTTTTAAATCAGGTCCCACCATTTGCTGGTTTCTTTCCTATGCCTCAGTTTCTCGTTTGTGAACAATGAAAGTACCAGCGCCCTAGCCAGTTTGGCTCAGTGGATAGAGCATCGGCCTGTGGACCCAGGTTCGATTCCGGTCAAGGGCACATGCCCGGGTTTGCAGGCTCGATCCCAGTTGGGGGCGTGCAGAAGGCAGCTGATCAATGATTCTCTCTCATCATTGATGTTTCTATCTCTCCCTCTCCCTTCCTCTCTGAAATCAATAAAAATATATATTTTTTAAAAAGTACCTGACTCATGGGGTTGTATAGCCAATCAGCTTACATAGGGGAGGCGTGAGGAAAATGACCTGTTCATAGTCAGTGTGCAGAACTTGCTACTACTCTTCCTGTTCCCGGGGAGGGCTGTGAGCGGAGGAAGCTGTACCAGCAAGGATGTGTTCATTCCGATGGTGCCCGCTCTCCAGGCCGGGACAGGCCCTTTTGGGAAAATGCCCTGGACTTCCGTCATCGCAGGTATCAGGAGGGGTGAGTATGTCAGCGAGGGTAACCGTCTGCCACTTAACAGCAGGCACAATCAGCCTGTGTGCCTAACTAGGTCTGCCAGTGACTCTCCAAGCAGAAACATTTTTAGAAAGAAAATAATAGATGTCTGGTTGTACTGGGATCTTCAGACACCCACGGGGACGTGCATATGAGATCTTAAACATTACGGCAAAAGCAAAAACAGGGTGTGTGTTTGGAGATGCTCTGAACAGTGAAGATCCTTCCCAGTGAGTTGTCGAATCTGATATTTTCCCAACAGAATCCCATGGGGTGACTGTTTTCTCCACATCGTGTCTCCAGAGAGGATCCTCGTAGGTTTACATACTTGGCTCTTGTCTATTTCTGACACCATGTTTTGGTGCATTTGTATTTGAGGTAGGCTTTGTTTTTTTTCTTTAGCTATTTAAAAAGTATAATTCCTTCAAATACTTCCCAATTTTAGAAATTTTATTTTTATAGGAAAGGACAAAAGTATGTTTATGCTAGATTATATCATCTAAGGGAACAAGGAGCTCCATAGAGAATAATATTTGTATATGCTATCTATTGATAATCCCAGACTTGATTTCTATGACTCCTCAAATCCTCTGGGTTGGGCAACTTGCTTTGACTATGTGTTGCCATAATACTCCCCTCTGTTTCTTATCTTGAGGAGAACAGCATTGCTATGGACTAAGTGCATCTCCAGCTTTATCACCATCTCTCTGTGTGAGTAAAGCCTGAATGTAGTTCACCTCTGTGTGCATAAAATTTAGCAAGGTGTCTATAGTAGGTACTCAATTGTATTTCTTGAATGAATGAATGAAAGAAATGAGTGTTAAAAGGTGATCAAGTGTGTGTGTGTGTGTTTGTGTGTGAGAGAGAGAGAGAGAGAGAGAGAGAGAGAGAGAGAGAGAGAAACAGAGAGAGAGACAGAGAGAGAGAGAGAGAGAGAGAGAGAGAGAGAGAGAGAGAGAACTGGAATTGGAGGCTAAAGATTGCCGTGTGAGCTTTAAAGGAAAGGTGGACATACACTGGCTTGTCTGATTTGCCTCAAGAGTTTCATCAAGGGATGTGGGTCCAAAACCCTCTGGATTTCTGGTGCTTCGGTAAGTGTAGAGGCGCGGTGGGAAATGTCAGTTTTTCTGAGGAAAGCACCGATACTTGCCATTTGTTGAGAGCTAGGAGAACAATTAGCTCAAGGTAGTTCACAGACTCAGCATTAGAACATACCACATTCTTTTCAAGCATATCTTTGAAAAAAAAAATTTTTTTGACAATTATTTCCATAAAAGCAAGTGCAAAGTGAAAATGTTTGGTTGATCTGGTTCCAAAATTTCAGAGGTTGTGCAGTGCCCAACAACACACAACTCTTCAGGAAAAAAATAATCAGTTATTTAAGGAGGAAATAACACATTTTCCTTTCAATTTATGTGTGGGTATCATTTCAAATGTCTACTAAGTTGTTAGCACATAAATACTTACTAAATGGTACCATTAGGCACTTCTTTTAGCCTCAAGACACTGTTAAGAAATTACAGAAACACTAAGGACGTTGTGAGCTGAGAAAGTTTGGCGATTTCTGCTCAGGGTAATAAACAGAAAACCAGAAAGAGGGCCTCCTATGGGAAGAGTTCGTTTTTGGAGGGTGGGATGCTGCCAGTGTTATGGTTTGATTCCTGAATATTGGTCTGCAATCAAAGGTGAGGACAGATAATTACATAGAGACCTTCAATTCAAGTCTAGGTGAAAATTTTAATTATATTATTGTTTAATAGAGTTATTGCTACATGAGATTTGGTTTTATTTCTTCCCAGACCATAAAATCTTCCCAATTAAATATTTTAAAATCGCCAATGGATCAAGTAGTACAGACAGGTAAATTAATTTCTAAACTTTCCTTTAAAAATATAGGGTAATACTTCATTTTATCCCTCTTTCTAATATTGCTGCCAAATTCAAAGCCATGATTGGCAGTATTTTTTTTACTGAGTCTTATCTGTAGTTGATATTAGCCTTTTTTAAGCCCTGGATCAAATAAAATAAATAAATGTAGAAGTATCACATGTTATTATGACGTTGGGCAGTAGTCAACAGGAGCCTTTGTTTTTTTCTTAGTTCACACAACTAATTAACAGTCTCACTTGATTTTTCCCCTTCCTTATCTCATTTTAAGGAAAGATCAGAATTCAAGAGGCTTTGGGAGAAGTGTAATTCCCGATTTCAGGTTCCTATTTTAATAAAAATGCTATTGAGTAACTTCCATTTTAACAAAAGCTTTCAGCTGCCTCTCTGAAAGCACCATCAACGTGCAGCAAATGTCTTCGCTATTGGCTGCTTGCTGTAGACACAGGAAATATGTGCAGGGCCTGCATATTAATCTCGTGATTTTCTCTATTTGGAAAGAAAAAGCATATGCAGGAGTCCGTCTGAAGGCAGGGTTTTCCCTTGATGAATATCGCATCTCTTTTCTCGAGCACCGCCCGTGCTTTTGTTCTTTATTTGCCACTGATGCTTATGATAAAAAATTAAATTACTGCTCATCCTTCCATCTGGTCTCCTCAGAGGATCTCCGCGGAAGAACAAACATTGGGAAGAGGGTGCGGAAGGTTTAGTGTTACACTCAGCCTTACTCTATTATTCATGGCGATGCATTTTTAATGTCCGAGAAAGAAGAGGGAAATATATGTTAATTTCTAGGGCAAGACAGGCGGTGATTGAGAGAATGATAGATTCAGGGACTGGAGATGTGTGCGTGATAATAAAATAAATCATCTCTCTTCCAAATCCTGAATTTTTCCTTGGGAAGAAAATTTACTAGGGTTTCTGGGTGAAAAATCTCAAGTCATAATCTCCAATGGCTAATGTGCCCCAGACGCTTCATATTTTCAGTTGAGAAAAAGTTCACCAGAGCAAGATTATTAAAAACAAAAACAAACAAACAAAACAAAACAGAAAAGGAAGCTCTGGCTGTCAATATAACTGATAGGATTTTGCTATTTCCTTTATGAGATCCCAGCTCACAGCTCGCCAATTTATTCTACATTTCTCAACAAAATTTGCTCTCTTGTTGTTCACACATAAGCCAATTATTTTTCCTAAATAGGTGAAAAGATTTATGGGAGCAATCTTTTAACTCTTAAAACCTGATACTGCTTTACAAGAACAGAGAATGAATACCGTGTCTTATTTTTGTCTATGAATTGTCAAGGCTAATGGTTTTCTTTGTATCCTATTCTCTTGGAATTCAACAATTTATCTTCAATCCAAAAGAATTACAGCATCTGGTAAGGAATCGATTTACAAACTTCTCACAATGTAAGAGAACAGATTACAATTTATGGGCCCTTTTCTTCAAGCTCCCATAAGATTCTCTGCTCCTGATAAAGGGATGGGCAATGTTGTTTGATGTAAACAAAAGATAGTGAGAGCACAGGAGTTCCAGATATTTTCTCAGATTCTCCAACCTTACGTTAAATCTGTTGTCACCAGAAAACACACATTTTGCATTTAGGGAGAATGAACGTGTGAACAAAACAACAACAAAGCCCTGTTATGTGGAGGGTTGTCTATTCTTTGTTGTCTGCCAAATACCAAGTAGTAATTCCGTCAGTGGTTAAAAAAAAAGAGAGGGTATTTTCCATTTTCTTTTGTTGAGGATAGACGAGCAAAAGGGGTGGGGGAAGCTATACATTTAGAAAAACATATATGGAGTATGAACTGTGTTTTCAAAATATTTAATTTTATAAGCTCAGAACCAAAAACAATATGCTCTAGCCCTGGCCGGGTTGGTTCAGTGGATAGAGCATCAGCCTGCAGACCGAAGGGTCCCTGATTTGATTCTGGTCAAGGGCACGTACTGTACGGCAGTTGCAGGCTCCTCTCCATCCTGGGCCCTGGTCAGGACATGTGCAGGAGGAAACTAATCGATGTGGCTTTCTCACATCGATATTTCTCTCTGTCTCTCCCTCTCTTCCACTCTCTCTAAAAACCAGTGGAAAAGTACCCTCGGGTGAGAATTTAAAAAACGACCACAAAGCCTCCCCCCGCCCCCATACACTCTATTATATACTCTTAATCTCAATGTAGAGCATCTTATATAATTCAAATTTTCATGCAATCACTCTGTGTTAACACTTCTTTTTCTCAGTTCTTTCATATACACTAATGTAAAACGGGAAATACCTACTGTTTAGGGAAAATATAAATATATTCCAGTGCTTTAACAATATATGCCTACTTTTAGAGCATTACCTCGATTGTATTCTAGACATGCAGTGGTCTTATTTTTACTTTCCCCATTTCATAATGACTATCACCATAGCAACTGGGCAGATTTTACCAAAATGAAAAGACATTCATTACATGTAGCTACCTACAGTGAATCATGATAAACAAGATACACACCAATACTGGATAAATGATCATGAAATTCAAATTATCAGTCACAATCAAAGACTAACAAAACCAATCACCCCAAAACATGTTGTTTTGTCTCATTCACTTGCACTTCTTCATTTTCTTCTGTCCTATTGCCAAGGCACCTCGATACTTTATTAGTTTAAATTACAGAAACCTGGGATTCTAGGAGCAATGTTTCTATTAAAACACATTGCTCCTGTTTTCTAAATCCGTACAAATTAGGTTTGATACGGAGGTGTGCTTTCTATAGAAGAGAAGTAGTTAATGTGCCGTAGGCCACTGGTATTTCCTTAGTGCGGTCCCTATACCTGTGTCTCAGAGGGTAGTGTTGACGTGAGCATGAAATATGTGTGCTGGAAGGCAGGGCGATGTCTTGTCCCAGACACTCGGGAACCTGCCATTTTCTCGTAACCTTCCCTATAATCTGAAGTCCTTGACTTAAAAATCCTGAAGCTCATTGTTTTTATCTTTAAAGTGGAGTTTCTTCAACAAGTACTTAAAGGAATTGTGTGTATCTTTAAGCACAATGTCTGATACGTGAACACTGCCCCAAAATGTTAACTGTGACAATGAGGGTGCCAACAGCGGAATAATAATACTTTCCCTATCAGTGACTCTTCTCCTTTTCCACCTCAAACTCTATTTATTCATACGACTTGGTGGAGTGAAAGTCAAGTTTCTGAAACCCGTCCTTTCAAGTATATTTATCAAATTAACTACAAAAAATAGATCCATCTTTTTTTGCCAAGCATGATATGTAGCCATATAACCTTGCTTCAGTGTCACCATCTAACAGCATTTCAAATTCCTAACCTGCTTATCTTGGGAAAATATTCATATGTGAAAAATTAACTGATCTTTTTTTGCCTACAAAACTTATTTGTTATTTGCAATGACAAAACATTACTTTGAAACGATCAACAATACTTTTAGAAAAAATTTTTTTTTCTACAGCTCTGCCGGGTTCTGGACAGACATTGGCATCCTTTTTCCTTAGCATAATCGAGGCCCATTAGTTTCAGACATGAGCACTGAGACTCAGGCCAGAAAGAAGTGGGGATGCTGGCTGTTCTTTATATCATGAGCCTTTCATGGTTATTTCATCCAACCTAAGATCTGTCAGAGTACAGTCACTTCTAGAAAGTTCCTTCTAGAAACTTTAGTCAGAAGGGTGCAAAGACCAGACCTTGGGGCCAAATCTGAGCTCTGTGCTAATTCTTCTCAAAGGGTCTGACCCTTTGAGATGGTAATTATGTGATGTGATGTATGTGTTAGCGAACACTATGGTGCAGCACATTATACACAATGTTATCTTTAATAATAAAAGCATAATATGCTAATTAGACCGGATATCCTTCCAGACGACCTTCTGGACAGAGCTGGGGTTCGAGGAAAGCCCAGGTCCCAGGTGCCAGAGGGAAGCCGGTGCCAGCAGCCAGGGGAAGGAAGGCCTAGTCTTGCAAGAATTTCGTGCATCGGGCCACTCGTATATCAATAATAGCTAACTGCAGCTAAAAAAAAGTATCCACTCTTTACTGTGCACATATTATGTATTGGACATAGTACTGGACACTTTAAAGGCAACCTTTATTTATTGCCACACCATTTGAGAGTAGATATTATTACTTTTGAAGCTCAAAGGGGGTAAATGGCGTGTTTACAGCGAGGGAGGACACAGAACCCAGGCTTCATGGACTCCACGCACCTTCCTCAGCCCTGCAATGCTTGCTGCTTCAGAGTAAGTAGGATCTCAACCCTTCAGCAATCGCGGGGGTGGTGGTGGGGGGCAATTTATTTACTTTTCTTTTTTGTTACCAGATAATTCTAGACACCTTTTGGGAAGAGATGTATCTTCATGTTTAAACACTTTTGTATGGATTTTTAGGATAGATGGGGCCCGGGAGTCATGTATACTGCCAGATACCAAATCATCATAAATAGGGGAAAACAGCTATACATGGTGGGGCAGAAATCCTATATAATAAAAGGCTAATATGCTAAGTGTCTGGTCGTCTGGTCGGCCATTCAACCAATCAAAGTGTAATATGCTAAGGATACGCTAAGGCTTCTCAACTGCTTGCTATGATGTGCACTGACTACAAGGGGGCAGATGCTCCAACCGGTAGGTTAGCTTACTGCTGGGGTTGGCCAATCGGGACTGAGCGAGATGGGCCTGACATGATCTGGAGCCCACCCACCATCCCTCCCTGGCTGGCCAACCTCCTGCGTCCCTCCCTAGCCTCGATCATGCACCAGTGGGGTCCTTTGGCCTGGCCTGTACCCTCTCACAATCCAGGACCCCTTGGGGGATGTCAGAGAGCCGATTTCAGCCTGATCCCACAGGCCAGGTCAAGGGACTCCCCTCCCCCCAGTGCACGAATTCATGCACAGGGCCTCTAGTAGGTTTAGAGTTGTTAATATGGAAAAATCATACAAGAATTTAAAAAAAAATAAAAGAATAAACTGTGTTTCGAGTCCTCAAAACTATAAATCTACTTTTGCCCCACCCTGTATCTGAGATAAAGGGAGGGATTAGGAAGTTGTAATTTTTGTTCCCAAAAGGAATGAGCAGACAGGAATGAGGAGTAATGAAAAAGACGAGAGGAAAAGGAGGAGCTTGTACAATGAAGAGAAGCTGGAATGATGGCGATTAGTAAGCTTTGGGGGTCGGGTGACTAGGCTAAAGGACAATTAAAAATGATGCCGATTCAGGTTCCTTTGGCGGTTGTTTGTGTTGCTGTGACATCCCCACTCCTCCACCTCCCCTTGTGCATTTCACTTTGCTTATGAATTCATTTCCGAGTAGATCTGGGGGCCTCTCAAAGACTCCTCTGCGCTTCACATCTGGAGAGGCCTGGCGAAGCTCGGAGAAGACGTGCCAAGGGGCAGAGGCAGGGGCCCCAGTGGATGGAGGAAATGCGTATCGGAGACATTTGCAGATCTTTATGTGCGTCACCAGGACCTGGCATTTCACAAAACCGATTAACTGCGCCTACTTAGAGAAGTGCTGACATCTGTGCGGCACTGTAAAGGACTGAGTGACCCCTCCGAGGGCAGGGTCAGAGTGAGGGTTCCTCGCACACCTTTGCTTCTTGGATGTTGGCGGATAGCAGAGCCTTGTCAGTCCTGCTTTTCTGGAGGGTCACAGTTCTCAGAGGTGTGCTGCAGGTGGAAGCCACTGACGATGCTGCAACGGGTCATTACTATTAAAGCTCCCGTAGCCCCTTGTTGCCTGTGAAGCGTGCTCTGAACTCTGGGTCATCCGCACTGTTGGCCTTCTGCACTCTTGCTCTGCTCCTGCGATAGGAGACTCACTGCTGCTGGAGAAGCAAACCTCCCGCACCTCCGCACCGCCCCGACTTCAGGGCCGAGAGCTGCATGGACGAGGCCTGCCCTTTGTCAGCTCTATTTCACACAATCTCACAACTGCTCTTTGTGGCAGGGCTGGCGATCCCCATGTTGCAGACAACAGAAGCCGAGATTTCAAGAGTTTATATAACGAAGGGTAAAAAAATGGGTGTGGGCAGAGCCAGCAGGAAATAGCAAACTCCAGCAGCAACAAGAAAAGCAGACTGCCCCGCGCCTGGCAGGTATTTTGTGCTCATCCGTCGCTATTGGTGGGGTCAAAGTTCGTGCTCTTATCTGGTGCTTCAATGCCGCCCGTCAGCAATATTTTGAGTCAACTTCCCGGAGTCCCTGTTTTTGTGTTTGTTTGTTTTTCTGTTTCAAAACCTACACTTTCCTCAAGCTTTAATCTCACTTCTGCTCCTCTCACACCTAGCAGAGGTCCCTGGGTAATACCTTACTGAGAAAATGGAAGAAGACAAAAAAAAAAAAAATCAATCTTTTTCCTTTTCACAAAACTTCTATAAAACAACATCCTCACTTCTCCATCAGAATTCATAATCATCTTCTCTCGTTATTTCCTTTCTTGTGTCTCCAAGGAACACCACCTGTGTGCTCTAAGGGGAGCTAATCTGCTCACCTGTACTCTGCGTCTCATTCTGTTTACCTTCACAGGGCCTGATCGATCGCTTATATTCTCATTTCTATAATCAACCCCTACACATCCTCCAACACCAGAACTTTTCTCTGTGCCTAGAAACATTTTCAGATCCGTTTCTCCAAACCACACCACACCCAACTAAAACAATACAGAATCATCTGCATGACACCTAGAACCTGATCACTGCGCCCCCCCCCCCCCCCCGCCCCGCCATATCTCCCAGGGACGTTCTGTTGCTCTTTATCCTTTCCTGAATACGTTTCTTGAAATAATCATAAGGTTTCATGCCTACACATTCTCACCTCAATTTCATCCTTGCACACCCTAGGATCTGACCTTTTCCTGCAACCATCTATCGAACTCCACTTTCACAGTCCAACAGGGGCTTCCTATAAGTAGTACACAGTCAACATACAGCATTGAAGGAAAATCAAATTATTGTTTTGACTTAATCATGGCAGGGAGACTGGAAATTGTTGCTGGATAAGTAATAGAGACCTTTCATTGTGAAGAGCCTTGCATTTGGTTAATATTTTGGACTATTTTTGTAAAGAAATGGGACTGCATGGAGGGATTTTTAACACATGGTTTATGACATAAAAAACAGCTCTGTGAAAAATATATTAACATAGACAACACTGTAGAGTTATCAGTTCAGAAACTATTGCAGCCATGCAGACAAGAAAATGATTTTTTTGAACAAAAATAATAGCAGCGAGAACAAAAAAAGAATTGGTATGAAGTATTTACTTAATTTTCAAATTTTCTATTATGTAAAACGTCAAGCATATATAAAGATAGAGAGAATAATATAATGCAGGAAGTGTGATGCCTTGAGCTTTGTTCTTCTTTCTCGTGACTCCTATCCCGGCTGCTACTACCCTGACAACCGTCATTTCTTACTTGTGTTTCCGCACCAATCTTCCAACTGGTCTTCTGCTTCAAATTTTCCCCCCCAGTAAATCCATCCTACAATTCATAGGGAGAGCCATTTATAAAAACTTCACTAGAATAGATACCCATAGCTTACAACACGCCAGGGCCTTTGGCTGCACTTAGAATAAATCCAGTGCTTCCACAGAGCCCATGGATCCGTCCTTCACGCTGTGACTCACGCTCCGCTGTCTCTCCTGACCTTCTCACCCACACATTTCCCTCCCGCCCTCTCTGCTCCAGGCTCCTTGGCCTTCCTTGCCCTCCAGAGTGCCAATCTAATTCTTCCGGGACAGTTCTCCTTGATTATCCTGCTGCCAAGATATTCTTCCCTCAGGCCTTCTCCTCTCTCTTATTCTATTCAAGTCTTATGTGAAATGTAATTTTTCACTATGGCATAGCTTGACACCTAATCTAAATTAGTACCTCCTGTCAGTAATATTTTTTTAATCACCCAGTTTTATTTTTTTTGTTCTCAGTTCATATTACTACCTGCAATTCTCCAGACCTGATATTTCAGAGCGCTCTCTGAAACAATCTACCTTACCTACCACATCCAATTAATTCCCAAGCCCTTCGAATTTTCCCTTGGAACATCATTAATATCAACTTGTCCTTCTTATTTTCATTGCAAAATACATATTCCAGGCTCCTTTTCCGCCTGGAGTATCCTGTTTCTTTGTTCCCTAATGGGTCTCCTTATCTCTAGTTTTTCTTCATTCTGACCCATTTCATTTATAGTCAAGATCAATCTTTTTAAAAATGGAATATGTATATGAATCTGCTTTTTTATATTTGGCTCAAAAATGTTTCATTAAAGATAATAAGTAACTGAGTTCCAAATAATTAGAAGGCCTATAATTTTGACACTTCCCACCTCAATGTTCTTTTATGATTCAAAATTGCCTAAGGAATAATGCCTCAAATCCTCCCTCTGGAATTTACATGTCCTGTAAGTCCAATTCCTCTCCACTTCTCTAACTTTATCTTTTCTCATTAACTTTTATTCCATCCAAACCAGAGAGAAGTTTCAATTCCTTACTTTTCTCCTACTTGGTTAAATTGATGTGGAATAGGAAAAAAGTATTTTTAATGGAACTACTAATCCTATCCCTTTCTTCATAATATTTTCCCTAAAACTTTTTAATTTTCTTAAATGAACCTATCATTGGGGATGGATTTTGTGGATAATATTTTAAATTGAGACATTGTTTTTGTGTCTAACCAAGGACTACTTCTATCTTCCAACTCTGACAAGAAAGAAATAATTTTTATCATTTATATGTACATGGCAATTCGTCATCTTTTTAAAAAATAAAATGTGATACAAACGCATTATTTCGCTAGGATGATGGCACTGAATCTTTTTGTACTTTATAGTATTTAAAAACAGTTTGCTATATGATTTATACCTCAAAAATTAAAAAAATATTTTAAAAGTAACTTGTTTTTGGATTTAAGGAAGTGTTAATAGTCATTTGATAGGGTAAATGTATACATCTATCAAAACAATATAATATTATTGACACAGTATTTTAAAAATTATATTCTATACCTTATGAAACACCTCAATAATAAGCATAAAATATAGATAACATTTTCTTTCCCTTTCCACTTGGTCTACATGAACACCATGATAGGTAGAGATTGTATGAGGATTTGATGATAAAGACAGAACTAGAAGCCACAATCTTCAATTGCTAGTCCAGAACTGTTTGAGCTGTCAGCATTTTACCTTTTTTGATATTTCATGAAATTAAAATTAATTTTTTGAGTGTTATGAGAAAAATTAAATTCTAGTTCTATTTGGTATTTTTTTATTTCTTAGAAAAATATTAAAATGAGTTTGTCTCAATTTCAATAAATATAAAAATAGAAGATTTTGAGGGAATCCAAAATGAGAAAAAACAAAGAAACAAACATGGAGTATTTTTTTCCTCTGTGTACCGGGCCTTAAAAAACTGAGGCCACCTTTCCCATGTCTCTACCATCTATGTTACCCAATCCAACCCACTTCTTCAGGTTCGGCATCGGAATAGTGACTAATTGGGTACAACTTTGAGGGTTTGAGAGGGTTGCTACATGGAAACATCTTCATTGGCCCATAAAACGTCCACCACCATAATTCTTCCTAGGGAAGGCATTCTTCCCAGTAAGTCACATTAAAACATACATTATCTAAGAAAGAGTTCGTGCACTCGTTTCCATCTGCATTTGTACAAGGAGGTTGTAGGGTTTGCTTACTGGATAACTGGATAACAAAGTGTCACAAACAAACAAAAAGAGCAGGTGAGTTTCCATGGTGATCAAAGGTCAATAACAGTCTGTACACTTACATTTTTTCTCATTATGCTCCTGCAATCTAGGCTGGAAACAGTCATTCCTCAGCACTTTCTTCTCCACATTATCCTGCTGCTTGGATCTCTCTGAATTGTTCTCCCTGGCAGAGGAGAAATAAAATCGGACCTTATTGCTACACTGTTTTCAAGCATTCAGGTTGTAGTTTTGACATAATGAAGTGGCTTTCCAACAAAAGAGACTTGCATAATTTGGAAATCCAAGCAGCTTTACGTTGACATATCCAATAATCGCTCAAAATTTCACCTTGAATCTGTTCTGTGACATTTGTGCAACAGGGATGTGCAGATGGATGACAAACTACTAATAAGTTTTAATTTTACCTGGATTTCTTCAATTAGGATATCTATTCAATGCATGCAATGCTGTTATTAAGATTACACATTACATGTGGTTCCTTCATCCTCACTCTATAAAGAGTGGACTGGTACATAGAAAAACAGTGGCAACGGTTTACATTGGTCACAGATGCTTTTTCAAGACTACTTGATATTGTTTCCATACAATCTTACCCTTAAACAAAACTATTTTAAAATGTAGAGGTGTGGCCATCTCACCACAGCTCAATTTCTTACTTGTGTCCTCCATAATTTATAAAGAAATATCCTTTTATTATTTAAGTGTTTTTAATTATGCTCTTACATGTGACAACAGCAATTAAATATCCTAAAGTAATTTGGTACCACTGGTCCCCACTTGTTCCACTCCACAGAGACAACTATTTAAAAAAAAAATATATATATATATATATATATATATATATATATATATATATATATTTTAAATATATTTTATTGATTTTTTACAGAGAGGAAGGGAGAGAGATAGAGAGTCAGAAACATCGATGAAAGAGAAACATCGATCAGCCGCCTCCTGCACACTCCCTACTGGGGATGTGCCCGCAACCAAGGTACATGCCCTTGACCGGAATCGAACCTGGGACCCTTGAGTCCGCAGGCCGACGCTATATCCACTGAGCCAAACCGGTTAGGGCTAAAATATATATTTTTATTGACTTCAGAGAGAGCAAGGGATCTGGAGAGAGAGATAGAAACATCAATGATGAGAGAGAACCATAGATCAGCCACCTCCTGCACGCCCCCTACTGGGGATAGAGCCCGCAACCTGGGCATGTGCCCTGACCCGAATTGAACCGTGACCTCCTGGTTCATAGGTCGACGCTCAACCGCTGAAACTATTTTTAATTATATATACTTTTCACTTTCTATTGAAACGCAACCTCTAGGAGCTCTCAGACACTCTGGAAGAGGGCCAGCAGCCCTGGGACTAATACACTCAAGAGCTCAAGAGACAACCTGTTGTGTAAGCACTTTGGTAAACAGCCTTCCAGCCAAGCCACGGGGCATGTTGACCGAAGCTGTCTTACACTCCTGACTAGTTCATCCATTTGAGACCCACTGGATTAGAGAACATAGGTAGCCAAATACCACCATGTGACCTCACTGACACTATGTGGATCTAAAGAATCACCTAGCTGAGCCCTGCTAAAATTCTTGACTCAATCTTGTTTAAGATGGCGAGGTTTGGGGGTAGTTTTGATCCAATATACAGCCTGAAAACAGATAAAAATGTTTTTATCTATTAAAAGTTAAAGTTATGTAATTTGCTCCATTCTTCCTTTCTTCTCCTCTCTCTCTCTCTCTCTCTCTCTCTCTCTCTCTCTCTCTCTCTCTCTCTCTCTCTGCTTTTTCCTATTAAGTAGCCAGTAGGTGTTGAATAGAAAATAAGAAAAGATTTTTTCTTTCCCCAGGAGAACAGTGATCAAAAAGCTTCTCATTTGAGAGGTGAAAATGGGACTCCCGTTTTTTTCGGCATGAACTACATCAGGCAGTGATGTTTTCAGTATTGCAATTTTAATCAAATTATCTAACTTGTTTGGTCCTAGTCCTTTAGGGTTAATAAAATAAACCCTGCCTATTACACAGGTTAAATATAGGTTTCAAATGAATTTACATACATACATATATATTTTCATATCAGACATTATAATTTTTTGTACACAAATTTAAGGTATCATTATGATTCCATTTCTAAATTTGCATTTATAAAGTATGCATCATGAATATATTAGTGATTAAAAATCGATTCCTACCATGACCACCACCTATTTGTGTGTGTGGAACTATACAATGGATCCATGTAAAATAATGCTATTTACATTGGAAGATTTAGAATTATAGCTAAGAAAAGACTAATTGCAAACAACAAATAAAACATTCACATAAAGTTTGGTGAAAACCTGGAAATTCAAGTGAGTAAGCCTCTTGTGGTCAAAAGTAACGTGTAAGTATCACATTGAGGAGGGAGGTGGGGAGATGTTGTTAGGATGGACTTTGTGGCTCTGAAGATGTGATTCACATTCTGGCTCTGGCACTCATTAGCTCTTGTATCTGAGCCTCATATTCATACCTTCTATAAAGCATTGTTTTGTTTTGTGCATAATTTATTAACTAATTTTGAGAATAATCCCTAAATGCGTCAATGGTATCTACAGAAAAGTCTATGATCTGACAAATGAGTATCTTGGAAGGTTATACTTTTTGCATGGGCATGTCCAGAAGGCGTCCATTACCAAGGTGTCATTCCTTTATATCCACACTAGAGGCCTGGTGCACGAGATTCGTGCCCTGGGGGGAGTGTTCCCTCAGCCCAGCCTGTGCCCTCTCGCAGTCTGGGACTCCTTAGGGGATGTCCACCTGCTGGCTTAGGCCCGATCCCTCCTCATGCCCACCTGCAGTGGAGGTGGGAGAGGCTCCCGCCACCATCGCTGTGCTCGCCAGCTGTCAGCCCGGCTTCTGGCTGAGCAGTGCTCCCCCTGTTGGAACACACTGACCACTAGGCGGCAGCTCCTGCATTGAGCGTCTGCCCCCTGGTGGTCCGTGCGCATCATAGTGACGGGTCATTCTGCCGTTTGGTCAATTTGCATATTAGCCTTTTGTTATATAGAATCATACGTTGTTCCCTGCACTCCTCCAGCTGTGAATGAATGGGAAAAGGTAGAGCTGCAGGGCCACCTTCCTGGAAGCTCCAAATCGGCTTAAAAAGGAATGTAAAATAATGCGCGTTGAAAATCGTTTCCCTGCAATTAAAATTTAATAACATTAGCGCTGTTCATCTAATTATTTTCTGACATTTTATAAAACACACACACAATGGTTTATTTCTTACTCTCAGGAGAAGATAATTGCCAATATTGCTGTTGGCTGGGAAGAGTCACTATTGGGCATTCTTCCCCCCTTATCATTATAAAGCAACGCTTCCCAAATATCCTTCTTCAGTGATGGTGAGCGTGCCTGATTTCTTTGCCTTCCGTGCTTTGCGACTCAGAAATCTAATTTGAAAAGAGGCAACTTTTCACTGTTCAACTTTCCCAGGTTTCTGTAATGATTTCAGCCCATCGATATTTCCCACGTAGTCTCCAGCCTACAGCAGAGTTGTGGGAAACATGATGACTTTCCTCTAGAAGTTCAATTTGATCTGAAGTTCATATATTTTAAAACAACAAAAAAACCCCACCAAACATTTGCAATCTTATTTCCATTAACCCGGCCCTGACAGCGGGGATGTTATCCACACATTCATCCTAGCTAGGCTGCACTCAAAGTGAGGCCCTGTTTTACCAGTTCTTTGCACCTGAGACTGTGAGAGTGCATAGACAACCTCTTAGGACTTGTTAGAAATGAAGATCCCAGCATCCCGTACACAAGATTCGAATTTACTCCGCCTGGGATGGAGCCCAAGGAGGTTCACGCTTTTAATGTGTCCCCAGGAGGATCGTATGGAAACATGCAATAATTCACACAATAAAGATTAGGCCCACAAAGTTTTCCTATACATGTAAGGTGTACTCACAGACGAAATGAAGTAGAAATAGAAATAATAATCTGACTAGTTTGTTTTTGGAAAAATTCCTAGTGTGCAGGCATATCTTTAAGGAGGACTATATGACTCGGATTATTATAAAACTGAAACTCTCACAACCTCATATTTCCCCCTAAGTGGCAGCACCAAGGGATATGAGCTTACACAGAAAACCAGTTCAGTCATTGTTCACAGTTCAGTGGTTTTAACATATGCCCACAAATGATTAGGTATCCCTCCCTTCTCCTGCATGTGGCCGTACTTAGTGACACTCTGAAGAAATAGAATATTGTGGGAGCGACTGTGATTTGTGAGGCCAGGCCACAAAAGACGCCGGGCTTCTCTCCTGAGCCCTCCTCACCGTGCATTCTGTGGGGAGCTGGCTGCCGTGACAGGGGCCTGGGGAGGCCCCGAGGAGGCCAGGGTGGGAGTCTCAGGTCTCAGCACCAATCTATCAGTCATGTGGGTTCCTTCAAAGCAGATCCTCAACCCCTAGACGAGCCTTTACTACTTTTAAAAAATATATTTTTATTGATTTCAGAGAGGAAGGTGAGAGGGAGAGAGAGATAGAAACATCAATGATGAGAGAGAATCATTGCTCGGCTGCCTCCTGCACACCCTCCACTGGGGATTGAGCCTGCAACCTAGGCATGTGCCCTGATTGGAATCAAACCTGGGACCTCCTGGATCATAGGTCGATGCTCAACCACTGAGCCACTCCAGCCAGGCTAGATAAGTCTTTAGATGAGTCCAGCCCTGGCTACAACCTCCTAAGAGACACTGAGTCAGGACTGCCTTGCAAAACCATCCTCGACTACCTGGCACACAGAGACTGTAAGAGCTGTTCACGTTTCTTTGTCTTTTAGGGCAGGAAGATGTGGATATGCACAATCAATAACCAGAAAACACACTTAGGTAGTAGTTATAGTTCATGCTAATATCTTGACTACTCCATTTTATAAAGAAATGATTGAAAATATTTTCATATCCAGTAAGTTAATAATTCGTGCTAAAGATCAAAGGTAGCGCATAGGTATGTGTTGTATATCTTGCATTCACCATAATATTTTTGTTATCTCCACAAAAAAATTGCTAAGCTTCTTTCTAAATGCTACCTTTTTGAAAAGGACATTTTAATCATTATATTACTCAATAAGGTGAGAAAAGAGTTGTTTTTGCTGTGTGTCATCTATTCTTGCTTTCAACAAATATTTATTGACACCTACTATGTGTCAGTCAGTCTTCTAGGACCTTGGCAGGCATCAGTCAACAAAAGACACAAAAGGCCCTGTTCAATGGAGCTTTCTGAGTTAGTTATTAATCTTTTATTAAAGGAATATGTACTGAGGACACGCTATGTATACGGATGTAGAAATATGTATATGGCTTAGGCCCTGCCTTCACTTAAGCTATCACGAACTTTCCACATAAGTGCTCTATTATGAACTCAACATTCTTCAAAATTAAACCTTTAAACAACTTTGTGTCAATTAAAATGTATATTGCAATGACAAAATAAATTAAGACAGTAATTTTGTCTCTCTCCCATGTCTGGCCATTCATACACATGCAGCAAGAACGTTTGAGTTCTGATTAGTGTGTCTATCAGCCTGTCACATTTTAATGTCAACTCTGTTCATTAGGGACATTCTACTCAGGAGGCTCAATCTTCTTGTTTCACTCAGTAAAGAGTGATAATGTCACACGCATGCGAGATTTTCTGCAGACCTGCTCCTTGACATACCAGCACTCTCAAGATAAGAAGGAAGACATGCTACTCATTTTGTCTAAGCTGAGAGTGATTCCGTCTACTGTTTTCATAGCACTTATGTTAAAACTGTGTGTTCCTGGATTTATCAGTGATCTATAAAAGTACATTTTAAACATGAAACGTTGAATGCAGATTTACATATTCAAACCTTATTTTAAATGAGGTCAACTTTACACTGGAAATGTAATTAGTAATAACTCTTAGCAATAACAGCCTTTCATCGACTTCAAATAAAACAGTTAAAGCTCTTTATAGGCCGATAGTTAATTGAGTTCAGATTCGTCAGTTTACAGATAAGAAGCCACGGTTAAAGTTAACTGTTGGGAAAAGGCAAGCCGGCCGGCGACTCAGCCCACAGTCTTTTTCATCTCGCGGAGGTTTCATCTCATTGTTATGAACAGAAAGAAACAGTCATTCCGCAAATTTTCATCTTGTAGAAAGTAACTCCAGACTTTAATATCTTACATTCTTAATCATTTGTGAGGCCAGTGTGAATTTATTCCTGGGTTTATCTTTCTATTTTGAAATTAACTTGAGGAAATGACTGCATAGGCACAAACATGGTCCCTAGTCCGCCCACGCCATATCTGCCAGGACAACAGCTACTTCTGCTGATTTCAGTTTCTCGCACGTTCCATCAAGAATCCTTCGGCAAAGCTCCCCTTCTGAGAAGGAAAGCAACGGCTGGCTCAAGCCTAATTAGAATTCTAAATGAAGGGCTTCAAAATTCGTAATCACTGGGATGCTCTCTGCTAAGTTGACCTCATTTTCGGTAACATTTAAAGTCAAACATGGCTCCACCAAAGCAAATACATTCCTTCTCACCCGCACGGAGCTCAGTAGCCTCCGCACTGAACCCTGGCCTCCTGTCCCCTCCCGGTCTAACACTGGCCCCTTCCCCTCCCCCCACCCCCCCTTCCTACAAGTCAGCACATTCTCCTCCCAGGGAATCCACTGTTTATAAGTCATCCCACCATGCGGATGTCTCTGACTATTGACTGGAAGACCATGAGGTTTATTGTACAAACTAGGACCCTTTTAAAAGTAAAAAAGATGCTATTAATAATTACACTAGGAAAAGGCAAAATTCTCAACTGTCCCTGGCAAACCAAGATGAAAGTTCTGACTGTAGTCCCAATCATTCCGTAAGCCTCTGGGCATCATGGTCACATTTAAATAAATACAGATATATACAGGCATCCTCTACCTCCTTCCCCTCCTGCATCACTCCTTCTATTCTTCGCCATGACCCTGATTCGCTTAATATCAAAGGAAAGCATTATTTTTATATTGAAATGCATGACTCCCCCATTCTCCCAAGGGTGAATTTTCATTTTGTTCTTTGGTGGCCACTGAATATTGGCCACATTATCTTTTGCTTATGCTTCTCACAGCATTGTCTGTTCACAAGGGGCAGGGGTTGGAGGGATGGAGGAGTTGTGGTAACTTCCGGGTAAAGGCGGGACACTTTGTGTGATGCCAAGGGATGGGGACAATGAGATAAGACTGACAACAGGAAAAGCACATCACATGCTGTGGATCTACGTAAGCAAGCTGTTCGGACCAGGACAGTCAGCGGAGGGGCAGGAGAGAAAGCTGTGGGCTGTTCTACATCACTGTGCAGCCACAATTCAGATTCCAGGAGACCGGGCATGAACACCAGCATTGTGAGCTGGTGCAAGCCTGTTGCAAGCCTTCCTGTTCTTACGGTAGCGTGTGTGCAAGTGACTTTTAAACCTCAGTTCTTCATGTTAGGAAGAAGTCACCTGTGGCTTGCCGGTGCGTGCACCCTGGTGAACTAATTCAGCAATGATTACACCATTTAGCATGGATGGTCTCTAACCCTGCAACTAGCAAGTTTATCTGAGATTTTCTAAATTTAGAATTGATTTGACAATATGTGCCTGTGTGTTATTAAAATGTAAGCATTCATCTAATATTTAGGGCTTTTGATTGGATAAATTGCTTATCTTACATCCAAAAACCCTGTGCAGTCATAAAATGAATTGCTTTATGATTACTCATCAATAAAAATGGACAGAATTCTTTCATTAGTTTTAAAATTCTTTAAAAAGTTTTTATTTTGTCTAACAATGGATTAAAAAATGAGAAAGAAAAGAGTTGCACTTATAGTTTTTGTTGTTAGTTAATGTATCAATAAAGCAAGTTCTTTTTAATTCATTTGCTCTCTCCTTTTTTCAAACATGATATCTATCTCTAGTGGAATAGATGACTTAAAACCTGAACCAATCAAACAAAATGGTCAAGGAATTAGGGCTAACAAGGGAGTTTGGAGAGATTATTTAGATGTCTCGATTCATTTTCTAACTTTTTAATTTAAATTAACTTGTTATAATTTGTTGAAAGTTTCTTTTGTTCCATTAATGACTCTTATCCAACTAGAAATTTCTAGTCTGAATATTAGATCACTTCTTTATGCCATATGCCTCAGAATGTATATGAAAATGTAAATGTGTTTATCCACGTATACATATATGCACATATATGTATATATACACATGTATATGTATATACATACATACATGTAATACATATTATCTATATAATTGTGACAACTTCTTGTATTAATTTATAAACTGCATATCCCTAGAGGTGAGCAACTGCATTATTTTTTCCTCTTTCTTTTGTGTCCCTGATATGTCTTTAACAATCATGGTCACATGACAGGTATTCAAGCAATAGTTGTTCAAAAAAAAAGTACTTTGCTTATAAGAAATACAGTCAGAGTTTGACTGCCATAAAAAAATAAATGTGGTACAGAGTTTCTTTTCATCGCCTTGAATAATATCAGATATGAAGGAAATTAGCAATGTCTTACTATATCAGGGCTGATGCTGTCTACAGTTAAATAACAATAATGAAAGATTAGGGAATTTACTCTGGAACCCTGGAGATGATTTAGGGGTTAAAAATAAGGTCACCATCAAAAAGCAATATCTGGCTAGTTCTTGTCCCTGTGTGATGGAAGGTATGTGTTATAAACTCTTGTCAAAGCAAATCAGGGCTTTCCCTGATTCCCTAGTGGCCCCAGGGATGTGAGTCTGTTTGAATGGGTTCTCTGCTCGCGTATAATGGGCGACAGAGCTGGCAGCCAACACTGATGGAGACAATGATGAAACTGGACCCTGATCCATTCTGCAAGGAGGCTGGCCTGAGAGAGTTTATCATTTTGAAATTGTAGTTCAAGATTCGTCTTCAATACCAAGAAAAGAATAAGGAAAGAAATGCTCCTTCCACTATGCTAGATGTCATGGGCATATAAGGAAGAGTGTTTAGATGATAGACTGGTGAGTAAGTTTCTTCTTAAAAACTCCGTCAAAATTCCCCTCTGGTCTGATTTAAGTACAGTTTTGTCCGGGGATTGGAGAGTCGTTTAAAGATGATCTTTAATTTCTTTCAACTATGCTCCTCCGTGAATCTCCCAAATACTTTTGTAAATTGTGCATAGATGTGTTATGACCTTTTTAACTGTGTCCATGTGTGTAGATTCACTCATTAAAAACACTTTAAGGACAATAAAATGTGTGTTCTGCTTTCCTTCCTAAACACCCTGTGTTTTGTTTTTAATAAGCATCAGAATGGTGAGAAGAAAAGAAAATTGACCACATACAGAATAATTAAGGTGGAATTTTTCATGCAAAGGTGTATATAAACATACAAAATGACTGAAGTAGCTTTACTTTAAAAATTGTAAATAAATATAGCTGTACCTTTAATCTGTCTGCAGGCTGATAAACACAGCTGTCCATAATGAGCAAGCATATTACATCATGTTACTCTAAATAAGCCTTCTAATGAGAAATCAGGATTGCGTTGAATCTGGAGGAGAAAGATGTATTTGCCTTGATAATTTTAAGCTGCTCTCCCCTGGCGAGAATGATGAAACATGAAGAGATTTTTACTTTGCAACGAGGCCATGGGATTGTAAATTGCTGACAGATATTTAGAAAGTGATTTAGTGCTTGTGTTTACATTCTAGCTTCGACAAGATTTTGACTTTTTCAGCAAACTAAAAAAAAAAAAAGTCTTCCAAACACATTTAGCTCATCAAAATGAAGTGTCCAAAGAGTGGGGGAGCATGAGCAATTAAATGGATATATTTGAATTATGTATTAACACTCAACAATAAGCTTTCATTCTCTGCGCAAACCCCAGTCGTTCTTAAAGATTTTAATGCCATGCAATGAATTCATTACTATCAATTAGCTGCCTTGTGGTGCTCTCCTTCAGCCAGGGTGATCACTTGTCATATCAGGCTCCTCACCAATGCTCCTATTCCTCTCCACGTTTGCAGAAGGCACCGTTACTCTACCGAATCCGAGAAGACTGCTTTTCTGGCGATTTTATGAGCCCCTCCCAGGAGGGAAGGCTGCCTGTGTAAGATATTGTGTTTGTTGCTCTCCCACCAGGACAGAGCAGCATCGCTCATGTCCAACCAGCCCTGTACAAGCAGGCCCCTGGGGAAGGTGCACAAAGCCCGGATTGATAGCACAGCTTACTCCCTTTTTCCTTTTGAAACTTTTATTTTCAATGTGACACCTACCATCATGCACAGCCACCTCCTCTCCTTTGTGACAAACGCAGGCAGCTTGCACCAAGCGATGCTGCCTTCATTAGAGAAATGCCACCCGCGGGGTCTCTTTCCCCGCCTTTGTGCTTTGCAGCTGGAGGCCCGCCTGCATGCAGCCTGGTCCCCATGGCCCTGCGATGTCCAACCCCAGCCGGAAGCCCCTGTCAGCGCGCAGATGCAGGGGAATGTGCTGCTTCCTCCCCGGCCGCCTCCTGGACCAGTGTCACGGGGGACACAGCAGCCTGGTTTATTTTTTTGGGGGGGGGGTGTGAGGGGTCCTGTTCCATGCGAGTGCCTCAGACAGAGCTCTGCGCTTGGGGGGCCGCTGGGAGCGATGCTTGCATCCTGCTAGTATTCTCCTTCTCCGGGTCGCCTATTGGAGAAAGTGGTTCCTCATCTCCCTTCTTAAGTCCGTTTCTAATTTGGAATCATCCTTTAAAAAAAAAAAATCGACTTTCTAAATGTGACACCCTCTTGGGACTTGCGCCCTGCCCTGAGCTTCTTCAGGTGCCTTCCCTTCAGCCCTAAAAGCGAGGCAATTAACTGCTGCCACTTGAAAGCCTCCCTTGCAGCACCCGCCCCAGCTGCGCAGCCATGCCATGGCCTCCTCCCTACCTGGCCCCGGGCAGCCTCGCTGCATGCAATTTTCATATCTCCCCGTTTCCATTATTCAAGCGCAGGGAGGTTTTCAGGCCGTGCGAGGGGCTGCCATGGGAACCGTTCCAGGTCTGGCGTGTGAGCAGAAGCAGGCTGTCTCCCGCCCTCCACCCAACTCAGAAGCTATGGTTGCAAAAAGTTCCATCAGCCGGCGCACACGCTGGTCACACGGTTCCAGCTGTCAGGCACCGCGCAGGCCCTTCATGGAGTCCCCGTGAGATGCATTCGTATTTTCATGACTGCGTTGGAGTTTAATCCCAGGGAGACGGTGTTAATGATTAAGGATTTTATAGATTCTGTCCTGGTTTCAGCAATGAGAACCAAGGAAGTCATATAGAAGTAATACAGGCATTTATGCGAAATATTGCAGTGAGGTGCTTGAAGAATACTGAACATTGCTTTAAAAATCATTGCACCCCCCTGGTCGTATGTTCAGTTGGTGAGAGCGTGGTCCCAATACATCAAGATTGGAGGTTCGATCCCCGGCCAGGGCACATACTAGAATCAACCAATAAATGCATAAATAAGTGGAACAATAATTCTCTCTCTCTCTCTCTCTCTCTCTCTCTCTCTCTCTCTCTCTCTCTCTCTCATATCAATCAATAAAAACAAAATCATTGCACAGGAAGAGAAAAAGAAATAAAGTTTAAATAGTTCTTTATATTACATCTGAACAAAGGCCTATAAAGCAGACATAAACATGGAAAATTTCATTTAAATTAATAATGTTTCTCTAACCTCCTAACATGGTAGCCCCACAATTCTCTAAGGCATACCGTGGTCCTGCCCTGGCCGGGTGGGTGAGTTGATTGGAGCATCGCCCGGTGCACCAAAAGGTTGTGGGTTTGATTCCTGATTGGGGCACATATGGGAGGTAAGCAATAGATGTTTCTCTCTCACATTTCCCTTCCTATCTCTCAAATATAAAAATTTATCTTCGGGTGAAGATGAAAAAACCCCGATATACTGTGGTTCAATGTAATCAATAAAGTTTTAAACCTTTTACCTCCTCAGGATTAAATTGGGCTACTAAAAACATTCAATTTATAAAGTTTAAGCAATCTTGATAACTCCACTTACTACTCACAGTTGAAAATAGAGTTGAAAAGTTAATCAATGCAAAGCCTCTACCTCTAATACTATGACACATCATCTCATATGCAAGTCTATAAATGCTATTAATTTGAAATAATTACATCATGCAATTTTACTGTTATCAAATGATCAAATCCATTTATATATCACATAAGTTATCATTGGAATTATGCTTTGAGCTTCCAGAAACAGCTGTCATGCCAGAAAGGATAAAGGAGGCTAGGCATAAATGAGGTGCATAAATAGGCAATTGCCAAGATATGGGAAGATTATGTGTCTGAGCATATATACGTCATTGTTTATTTTTCTGCTATTTTGCTATCATTGCTCTTCTTCCTTTTTAATTAGCAAAAATAGCAAAGAACTGGACTATTTACAATCTTAGTTGCTAAGAAAAAATTACAGGCTATATTTTAATGCATATCATTACCAGAGTCTCTTCCAAATACGAGTGAAAGTCATAAATAATAAAAAGCTATTTCCTATTCACCTATGAACTATGTGACCATGTAAAATTTTGCTTTCTCCCTTTTTTTTCCAGCAGATAGGAATCTGGTAATATAGATCCATTTGGCAAAAATTAAGAGTTCCAAAAATATAAAATATTAGAAAGGGTATTTATCAATAGGATCTTTTGTCTACCACTTGTAGGTGTGAAAATCAGTACATGCAATTTGGAAAAGAGTTTTGTATTATCTGGTAAGACTGAAGGTGCACAAAAACTTTGAGAAATTGCGATCTTAGCTATACTAGTATTACCTAGCAGCTAGGACCTAGCTAGTGGTTCTCAACCTTCTGGCCCTTTAAATACAGTTCCTCATGTTGTGACCCAACCATAAAATTATTTTCATTGCTGCTTCATAACTGTAATGTTGCTACTGTTATGAATTGTAATGTAAACATCTGATATGCAGGATGGTCTTACGCAGTGATGGCGAACCTATGACACACGTGTCAGAGGTGACACGCGAACTCATTTTTTTGGTTGATTTTTCTTTGTTAAATGGCATTTAAATATATAAAATAAATATCAAAAATATAAATCTTTGTTTTACTATGGTTACAAAGATCAAAATATTTCTATATGTGACATGGCACCAGAGTTAAGTTAGGGTTTTTCAAAATGCTGACACGCCGAGCTCAAAAGGGTCGCCATCACTAGTCTCAGGCAACCCCTGTGAAAGGGTTATTCAACCGCCAAAGGAGTCGCGACCCACAGGTTGAGAACCGCTGAGTCCTAGACAAACTCTTGCACGAGTGTACCAAGGGATATTCTAGAAATGTCTATAATAACATTTTGTAATAGAAACCCACTGGGAAATGACCCCAAATTATTGGCTGAAGTAAAAATAAATAGAGGTATATTTACAGAATGGTGTGTTATATACCAGTGAAAACAAGTTAATTCACAGCAATATGAATATACACAATTAAATCTCAACATTCTAATATTGAGCAAAAAAGCAAGTTTTAAAAATACAGATCATATCATTTTATTTATATAAAGGTAAAAATAACTATAGAAGATTATCTGGTTTTTGGAGATACATACATAATTGGAAAAATATACTGAAATACAAGGTAATGATCAGCCTCCAATCCAACGGTAGTGGTGATTTCTGAGGGAGATATGACTGAAGAAAGGAATAAAGAGGCATTCAAAGGTAATAATAATGTTCATTTTCCTAAGGTGAGTAGTAGGCTCATGAATGTTATTTTTATTTCTTAAACTACAATATTTATATTTCTAGCTATGCATTCTTTTGTACATTTGATATATTTTGATATGAAAAATAAATTGAAACATTGCACCTTTTGTTTAAAGTTTAGCCCAATTATTTTATACTAGAGGCCCGGTGCATGAAATTCGTGCACAGAGTAGGGGGGGTTCTCTCAGCCCAGCCTGTACCCACTCCAATTGGGGACCCCTTGGGGGATGTCCAACCACCAATCGGGCCTAAACCGGCAGTCGGACACCCCTCTTACAATCTGGGACCACTGGCTCCTAACCACTCACCTGCTTGCCTGCCTGATCACCCCTAACTTCTCTGCCTGCCTGCCTGATTGCCCCTAACTGCCCTCCCCTGCTGGCATGATCTCATCCCCAACTGCCCTCCCCTGCAGTCCTGATCTCTCCCCCAACTGCCCTTCACTGCTGGCCTGATTGCTCCAAAATGCCTCTGCCTGCCTGGTCACTCCTAACTGCCCTTCTCTGCTGGCCTGATCTGGCTTCCAACTGCCCTCCCCTGTAGGTCTGATTTCACTCCCAACTGCCCACCTCTGCCAGCCAATTTGGTTCTGATTGGTCAGTTTCTATGCCAGTCAGTGTCAAAAGCTCCACCTCCTAGGCAGCCATGAGCTCTTCACAGTTGACCCAGATATGGTTCTGATTGGTCAGTTTCTATGCCAGTCAGTGTCAAAAGCTCCACCTCCTAGGCAGCTATTGGCTCCTTACATTCACCCAGATTTGGTTCTGATTGGTCAGTTTCTATGCCAGTCAGTGTCTCTGGGCCTATCAACAGGGCCTGATCAGAAAGGTGGGGCTGATCAGCAGACCCAGTGGAGGCCTGAAGAGAAATGGAGGCAAGTTCTGATCAACGGCTGCCACAGAGGCTACGGATCAGACCCTGCCTCTCTCTCTGCAGGCCTCTCTCTGGGCCTGATCTGCAGCCCCTTGGGCCAGGGATCCTCAAACTACAGCCCGCGGGCCACATGCAAATACAAATATTGTATTTGTTCCTGTATATTTTTTTTACTTCAAAATAAGATATGTGCAGTGTGCATAGGAATTTGTTCATAGTTTTTTTTTAAACTATAGTCCGGCCCTCCAATGGTCTGAGGGACAGTGAACTGGTCCCCTGTTTAAAAAGTTTGAGGACCCCTGCCTTAGGCAGTCAGTGCTGGGTTGCAGTCAGTGCTGGGTCGCCACGGCAACTCAGCACTGATTTCTGGTCCGGTCAAGTCTTCAGTCGTAATTGGTCGTTAGGACCCTGGCTCTTTATTATATACATAGATGGTCTCATGAAATCTGCTTGGATTATTTGTCAGTGCAAACTGTTTTTGTGAATGTTTAGCAATCTGTTTCTTGGATTAATATTTGCCGCAGTCTACTGGTTCTTATTACTGGAGAGGTCATAATAGACAAGAGAAAATGGTAATAGTGGGATGAGAGACAAGGCAGTCAGACTTTCCTCTCCTACACACACTGCCTTCAAAATATTTGTTATTGAAATAGCTCACAACGAGTGTTATGTAAAAAGGAATATAATGACTGTGCCATATAGGCAAGTAAAAACGAAAGGAAACAACGTTGTACAGGATATAAAACTGATACACACATAATGGCTTCTACCTTTGACTTTTTCTCCAAAGTTTAACAATACTCTGCAGTTTTATAAAAATAAGTTTGTTCAAACAAATCAATTGGTTATTCCCTGCACTTTGAGTTATTGTTTTGTTTTTTCAGTGTAGACATGTTGGGACACATACATTTTGATTCTTTGCTGCCATAAACCAGTCAACTTATTTTAAACAGGCGCTTCTAACGGCATCCCACTTTTTAAATGCCTGCGGAGTGTGACTTGCTAAGGATTGTCTGAATTACGTGACCTCCGTGACATTGCTATGTCCACGTTCTGGAGCAATAACGATGAGACCTACAGGGCCCACCAAGGGAGAGAAGCTACCTACTGATATAGATGAGAACAGAGTCTCCAAGTGTTTCAGTAACTTGCTGGAGGTCATACAACCAGAGTCCGGATTTGAGCACAGGTCTGTTGGACTCCAACGTTTATGTTCTTAACGACTTCTGCCTTCCTACTCTCACTAGCTTCCCAGGATTGCTCATGCTCTGATTTTCCCTGCTAAAGTTGATCTATTGGTTGAATCAATCTTTTAAAAAACCCAACCAATTAATCTAAAACAGAGTTTCCTTAACTATGTCGTTTTCTACAGGCTATCTAACCTCTATTGATGTTTTCTCAAACACCATACCATCAACACTTCTTATGTTGATCTACTGGGTGACCATTTAGCCTGCGATTCCTTATAATCTGACTTTCAACCTCACCCTTATAGACTGAGGAAGTGCTGTGCAATGTAAAAATAAGCTTGCTTCCAGATATAAGAGGAGTCCTTTATCTCAAGATGAAAAATTACTATCCTGCCTTAATTTCTAAAAACATTTTAAAAATCCCATGTCAATATAAACTATATTTGGGTAAAGTCACCAATTAACTTCCCGAGTAGAGTCCATGCCTCATTTTGTTCATTTCACTCAGCCTCTTTCGTTTTGATTTCTTTGAAAATATACATAGATTTTTTTTAAGATGGGAAATAAAAATAAATTACTATTTGATTATCTCCTGTATCATTTTTATGGCCATGAGCTAAATAGTCAAAAACACACTTCAACAGATAATAGCTACTGAAATAAGTAATGGCCCATCTCATTAGTTTTTCAGAAAATATTTTATATTGGTCAAATTCCTACTTTCATATTTTATTCTCTGATAACTTTGTTCTACCTGTCTGGAATGTCCTTGCTCCACCTTCATCTATTCCAGGGGTGGGCAAACTTTTTGACTCGAGGGCCACAATGGGTTCTTAAACTGGACCGGAGGGCCGGAACAAAAGCATGGATGGAGTGTTTGTGTGAACTAATATAAATTCAAAGTAAACATCATTACATAAAAGGGTACGGTCTTTTTTTTTTTTTTTTTAGCTTTATTCATTTCAAACGGGCCGGATCCGGCCTGCAGGCCATAGTTTGCCCACGGCTGATTATTCTAATCCAATTTATTTGTCATTACATCTCAATGTTTTTCCTGATTCCTCCCAAGAAAAGTTTTTTAAAAAAATATTTTATTGATTTCAGAGAACAAGGGAAAGGGAGAGAGAGATAGAAACATCAATGATGAGAGAGAATCATTGATAGGCTGCCTACTGCACACCCCCTACTGGGAATTGAGCCAGCAATCCAGGCACATGCCCTGACTGGGAATTGAACCATGACCTCCTGGTTCATAGGTCGATACTCAACCACTGAGCCATGCCAACTGGGCCCAAGAAAAGTTATTTTGTGTCTCTATTATAACACCACAAATTTTCTGAAGTCATTCTTTTTGCTTCTGCTGCTATGCTGAGACATTCTAGAAATTATTTTCTAAATTTTTAGAAATTATTTCATAGCCTTTTTTGTTCTTTCATCATGCCTGGCACAATGATTAGCACATTTGAGTTTTCAATCAATATTTGCTAAATTGAATCAAGATTTTATTACAGTACTAGGGGTCCAGTGCATGAATTTGTGCACCTTGAAAGGAACTGCGAGGTTGCTGTAGGCATAGGGGCGGGTCTCGGCCCATCCTCTGCGCCCCTACCTGGCCCCTCCCACTGCAGCCCCCAGCCCCTGGTCCCCTGTCTGCCGACAGTCCTGCCCTCGCTGCCCCTGCTCCCACATGTCGATGGTGCCGGCCCTGCTCACACCTGTTGACAGCGCGGAGCCATTGGGGTCAGTGCCATCAGCAGGTGCGAACAGTGGCTGCTGCCCTGATCGCCTTTCAGGAGCAGGGGGAAGTGGAGAAGCCTCAGGGGCGATTGGGACTGGTGCCGGGCACCGGCAGTGGGTGGGAGCGGTGGCTCCAGAGCCAGCTACAGGTGCAAGTGGGGCCAGTGCTGGCAGTGGGTGCGAGTGGGGCTGGCACCGGCTGCAGGTGTGAGCGCCGGGTGGGACTTTGGCGTGTAGGAGCAAAGAATTTTCAGTAACCACCAGAGGCTCGCCCTGATGACAGTGACCAGTGCCCCGCCTTGCTCTCCTGCTCCACCATCCTGCAGTGGCCGACACCCACCATGTTCTGCCCCCTGGTGGTTAGCGCACGTCATAGCGACTGACTGTTTGGTTGTTCTGGTTGTTCTGCTGTTTGGTCTATTTGCATATTAGCCTTTTATTATATAGGATTTTGTAAACAATTAGGAACTTGACCAAGATAAACTATTTTCTGAAAAACTCGCGAGATGGGCTTTACTTATTTGAGTAGCTAGTATCCATTTAAATGTGTTTTTGTCTGTTTAGCTTAGGGCCATGGAAATGATACAGGAGATAATCAAATAGTAATTTATTTTTATTTCCCATTATTAAAAAAATCTATGTATATCTCCAGATAAATCAAACCATTTCAAAATAATATCCTTCTTAGAGTGAAATTGATCATAGAATCGTTTTATACCATCTTGAAAAAAAATGGTATTTGGAGCCATTAAGAATCAGAATAAGCTTATGTGCAATGTTAATGATGAAATTTCAAGGATTTTTTTTCTTCCACATGGGTAACATTTTCTATAAAAGTGTGACTGATTTTTGCAAAATGATAACGTTAAATAGCATTAAGTGCAGCACAGTCTAAATTCATGGTTTTGAGGACTTGGAGATCTGGGGACGTGGTTTCTCTGTAGGAGCCTTGAAGTGAGCGCTGATGTTTCAATTAGTGCCAATTCACAGCCCACAAGAGCTGCGGAGAGCGACCATCTGGTGGCCTCCTGCACACGGAGAGGATATGAATGTCTCCTGGATGTAACGCCCTTCCTGACAGATCGCTTCTCTGTGAATAAATCCTCAGAGCAACGCGAGTGTATATTTATGTCAGCTTTCTTATTGGGGCAGATGAGACAGGTGAACAAATATCCATTAAGGAGTTGCTGCCTTGTGTGGAACGTACCGCGACAGAAGGCAATAGAGGAGTCTCCATCACTCACCGAAGACTTGCGCGGCATGCTGTTAAGAGGGCCCGTGGCAGGATAAATGCTGGTTGTTCGCTCAGATTAATATTCCAAAAATTGATTTCAAAGCCCCAAATCATGCAGATTTATTTTCAAGTTCAGCTATAAAGCTTCCCAACGTTATACCCAGCCAATCGGGAAGGCTTGGCGCTAGGAGTGTGGTGTTTCATGCTCCTTGGGGATGAATAAGGAAATGTGGTAGTAGACAGCGTGCTGTCAGTTTCAAAAAATCACCCCGCCCATGGAAATTCCATTTGGCCCCTGGATTAGCACTCTCCGAAGCCACATTTCTTAGTATCATATCTGTTCGGCTGTTTTACATCGTGAGCCTAAAGCAAGCATCTTTAGGCCATCTCCTAAAAAAAATATCCGATTTCTTTCAAAATTGATAAAGGGAATGAATGACTTTTAATTAACTTTTCTCAGACTAAACCCTGGCTTGTATTAAGCTTACTGACTATTTAGGTCACCAGTGCTCCTACTTGCATTTATTTTCTCTTTCTCTTTTATCCTTCAAAATAGATTAGTGACATAATGACCATTTACTGAGCGTTTATTAAATGACAGATCTTTCCCCAAGTCATTATGTGCATTTATCATTTCATGTTAAAAACCTACCTCTAGGGTAGTTCCTGTCTCCATTTCCTGATGACACTTGCCCAAAGTCACCAGCTGGGAAGCAGTTGAGCCAAGTTTCAACCTCAGTTTTGTCTCTTATGCCTATTTCATGACAGTATGCCATTTATCTTAAATATCTGCATTTGCAAACTCTTACTGCATATCCAAAAATATTGCATAACATTTAAGGTGCCCTTCAAACATTTAATTTATTATAATAAATAAGTGATCATAACTCAATTAGTGATATTTAAGATTTTGGGGTTTATGTATGAGACAGAGAAAAAAGCTAATGCTTATTTTTGGGAAATATACTCTTTCTTTTAAAAAAATATATTTTTATTGATTTCAGAGAGGAAAGAGAGGGGGGGAGAGAGATAGAAACAGCAATGATGAGAGAGAATCATTGATCAACTGCCTCCTACACGCCCCCTACTGGGGATCAAGCCTGCAACCCAGGCATGTGCCTGACTGGGAATTGAACTGTGACCTCCTGTTTTGTAGGTTGATGCTCAACCACGGAGCACTCTGGCTGGGCTGTTTCTTAAAAACACTTTATTGAGGGTTGATTGACATACAAAATCTATACATAATTAACATACAAGTTTGATGAATTTGAAGATAAATATAGACATGTGAAGCCATCACTACAATCTATGCCATAAACATATCTACCGCCTCCAAAGTTTTCCTCCAATCCTCTTTATTATTAGTAGTAGTATGTCATAAAACCAAACATAACATCTAACCCCTTAACAAATGCTGAAGTATACAGTTAGATATTATTAACTACGGGCACTGGGGTGTACAGTAGACCCCTAGGACTCTTTGTCTGTATAACTAAAATTGGGTAGCCTTTGACTAATACCTCCCTATGACCCCCTTCTCCCAGACCCTGGCAACCACTGTTCTACTCTGCTTGAATAAGTTTGGCTATTTTAGATTTGTCATAAAAGAAAGCCTTGTACATTTTTCATAAACAAAAGCTTTGATGGTTTCATAGTTGTATACTTTTATCTAAAGTCATCAAGTTGTTTACATTAAATAGGTACATCTTTTAGTAGGTCAATCATGCCTCAATAAAGTGGTTAGAAATGAAAAAAAATGCAGAACATTAAAAAATCAGCTTCTGAACAACAAAGGAAATAATCAAACAAAGTAAAAGATAACCTATAGAACAGGAGAAGATATTACAAACTATATGTCTGATAAAGGGTTAATATACAAAATACCTAAGGACCTCCTACAACTCAATAGTAAGAAAACAAATAATCCAATTAGTACATGAGCAAAGGAACTGAATCGACTTTTCTCTAAGAAAACATACAAGCCCTAACTGGTTTGGCTCAGTGGATAGAGTGTCGGCCTGTGGACCAAGGGGTCCCAGGTTCGATTTCGGTCAAGGGCATGTACCTTGGTTGCGGGCACATCCCCAGTGGGGAGTGTGCAGGAGGCAGCTGATTGATGTTTCTCTCTCATCAATGTTTCTAACTCTCTATCCCTCTCTCTTCCAGTCTGTGAAAAAGTCAATAAAATATATATTTTTTTAAAAAAGAAAATATACAAATGACCAATAGGTGTATGAAAAGGTATTCAACATCATTAATCATCAAGGAAATGCAAATCATGAGCCAACTCACACCTGTGAGGATGGCTACTAAAAATAAAATAAAGTAAATGTACAAATCCATCAAGTTTGGGTGAGTATATGGAGAAAAGGGAACCCTGGTTCATTTTTTATGTAACTTGGGGAAGCCATTCAAAATTTAAAAGTAGAACTACCATATGATCTATTAATACCATTTCTTGGTATTATTGATATCTGAATTCATATCAGGATCTTGCAGAGATATCTGCCTTCCCATTATCTATTGAAGCATTGTTCACAATAGCCAAGACATGGAAAGCAATCTAAATGTACATTGGCAAGTGAGTTGATAAGAAAAATGTGACAAATGCATACAATTAAATATTATTCATCCTAAAAAATAAGAAAATCCTGCTATTCGTGACAACATGAATGAATCTGGAGGCTAAATATACTCCTACTGCATAATGTGCCTTATTATGTTTTTTTGTGCCTGTATATCTTATTAGCCTAAATATTATATTTCTATGTAGTTATTAAAGTGCTTTTTTAATGATATAAAACAAGCACTGATTACTGTATTTATTGATTTTTTTCCTCCGCTAAAATCTTTAATGATATAAGAAAAAAGAAGTTCTGGAAGCTACATAATGAAGAGTGTTCTCTTTTCACTGAGCTGAACTTAATTACAGCCCCATTCTTCTGTCAGCTGCTGTCATTGAAGACTGTTATATATGTACCAGATTTACTTCAAGGCTTTTTAAAAATATAAAGCACTTTCCTGAAATGATCAATAACACACTTTCCAGGAGCATATTTACTTTTACTAAATCTTACCAAAGATTTTCTAATACAATAATCTGTTAATATGAACTTCTGCTAGCTATATTTTATTCTCACATATGAAAACCTTTCATTACAGATATGTATAGACAATGTAAGAGTTCACAATAGGACCTTGATGATATTTATTAAAAATTAATAGTAGTGCTCACATTGGCAATACACATACGAAAATTGGAATGGTACAGAGATTAGCATGATCGCTGGACAAGGCTGACTGACACACAAATTTGTGAAGTATTCCATATTAAAGAACCAAAACCACACCAAACTAATAGTGAAAACAAGGAGTATGAAACTACCTTTAAAAAACATGGTTGGTGTTTTGCAAAACAAATTGGAAATGTGTGTTTGCCAATATACATTCTGGTAAAAAATATGTCCTCTAAGCTTGACTGAATTTACCTTCAGCCTTATTCCAATGATGTCAGAAAATTCTGGCAAGACTGGTCCAAATCCATGTCTTTTCCTCTGTATTGCTACACAGGGCCATGGTGACACAAGATGATATAGGAAAAATATTAAGTGACGTAGAACTAAATGGAGATGGTCATTGAAAATGTATCATGCCCTAAAATAATACCATTCCATAATTTACTAAATCAGAGAACTTTCATGAACTTAGTCATCCTAAACCATTTACCTCCAGGCAATTCATAAGCTATTGCCCTTAAGCTATATTTTACATATTATGGCTCCTATACTTAATCAGAATTTCAACTTTTCCCTATTTCTTTTTTTAAAAAATATGTTTTTATTGAATTCAGAGAGGAAAGGAGAGGAGAGAGAGATAAAAACATCAATGATGAGAATCATCAATTGACTGCCTCCTGCACGCCCCCTGCCTGGGGATCCAGCCTGCAACTCCAGCATGTACCATGACCTCCTGGTTCATAGGTCGACGTTCAACCACTGAGCCATGCTGGGTGGGCTGCCCTATTTCTCTCTGAGCCTGTGTGTAACCATCAGAAGCAGATTAGTATCTATTTCGGTGATAAGTGTTTTTCTGTGTGTAATGGGAAAGAGAGTCAGGGTCTATGAGAACAGGAAATCATTCCGTAGCTGTGCTTTCCATCTCAACTCAACCCTGAGGGAGGAGAAGCAATGGATGTCAAGGAGAAGGACTATTTACACGGTACATCCAGAAACTCAAGGGCTATTTTTCTCTTATGACATCTTACAGATTATTAGCAGTTGAATAATAGTACTAAGTGCTTATTTTCATGTCATTACCTATTTCTTATGTTCCATTACTTAATTAATCAAGATTGCTTTTGTTTCATATTTTATTTTAACAGAGTCCTTGGTTAAGGCCCTGCTATCTTTGTTTGCTTTTCATTATGATACAATGTAAACTCATGAACCAAGACATGAGTCAAAAACTCAATACTGTAATATGCTGTGAATGGGCTCCTCCCCTATCCCACCATCCTACCTTTGCTCATTTTAGAATAATCACTATTCCAAAAATAATATGCTAAAGTAGGTATACTATACTATACTGTACTATACTATACTATACTATACCATGCTGTACAACACTATCCTATATAATAAAACCCTAATATGCAAAACAACCAAACTGTGGAACAACCGGTTGCTATGATGCGCACTGACCACCAGGGGGCAGATGCTCAACACAGGAGCTGTCCCTGGTGATCAATGCTCTGAATCAGAAGGGGGCCACAGTGGCTGTGTTTACATTGTATCATAATCATAATGGCCAGCAGCCAGGCTCATGGCTAGCAAGTGCAGCAGCGGTGGCAGGAGCCTCTCCCGCCTCTGCTGTAGGCGGGTGGTAAGGAGCGAGGGGTACTGGACTGTGAGAGGGATGTCTGACTGCCTGCTTAGGCCCGATCCCCAGGGGGATCAGTGCTAAGCCGGCAGGCGGACATCCCCTGAGGGGTCCCAAACTGGGAGAGGGCACAGGCTGGGCTGAGGGACCTCTCCCCTCAGTGCACAAATCTGTGCACTGGGCCTCTAGTTATGAGTATAACATAATGCATTATATATTAAGTTATAATTCCTGTGGATAGTTATCATCTCTCAATCCTTTAAAGATAACTTTTCTTATCTTCTGGTTCCTGTTGCTGTGGTTGAGAATTCTGTGGTTCTTTCTAACAGTCTTTCAATTGCAGATTATCTTGCCTTTTCTCTAATTCAAGATTACTGTCTTTTTCAGTTTTACTACAGTGTATCTTGGCATAGATTTTTCTTTTAGTCTTGATTGCAATGCATTGATTGTGGATCTATATTTTTTCATGGAGAAAATATACTCCTATTATGATTTTAAATACTAGCACTGTCTCCTCAGCATTCTTTCTAGTCTTTACTACTGGAACTGAACTCGATATAAGTTAGAAATTTTTATCCTATGCTCGTGCCTCTTAATCTTTCTTGTTTTTCACCTTATTGCTTACAAAGTAATTTTATGTATATTTTTAAGTTCACAATTTCTCTTTCAAATGCATCAAATCCATCATTTAACCCACCCATTGAGTTTGCTTTTATTTCAATGACTATATCTTTCATTTCTATAAATTCTATTTACTTTTCAAATCTTCACCCTGCAGGAATACTGTGCAAACTTTCCTCTGGATATGGTTTATTTCTAATTCTGGCAATGGCCAGCCCTGCCCCACAGCCACTGTGGCCCCCTTCTGACTCAGAGGCAATGTCTCAAGGGAATTCCCTCACCTTACTCCTCCTCCAAGAGTCGTATGACTATGGAAATCTAGGAACAGGCCAATTACTGAATGGATCCAGATTGTTCTCATGCCTGATACTGTTTTTGCTACTAGGTCCCCAGAGAAGAAAAACAAGTTTCCAGCATGTATGATATTTTGTATTTTTTGAGTGGATGGGTGAATCTGTGAATAGCCAATCCATGGGTTTCTTTCTGAATCTCTTACTAGAGATTACAATGACTTATTTTATTTCTGACATTGAGAACAGTAGGTGAATATATCTATTCCCTTTCCTCCTCCATTCAACCAATGAATAATTTGAGACCTACTGACATGAAACATTATGCTCAAGGACACACCATCCTGGAAGAAACTTTGACATTGGATGATAAGTTGCTATCCCCAAGGTCACGAAGCAAAGTCTACCTGTTAGCATTCATGTAACACATCGCAGGAGGCCTCTAATCTCCCAGGCGAGTTGTAGCTGGAAGCTGACGAGAGGCAGGGGTCCTACTGCTCCTCTGGGACATGGTGGTGGAGAGGATGTGTTTCGCTCTAAGTAAGCTGCTAGGAAACCAAAGCCAGCAGAGTATGACGGGTTCAGGATGTCAGCAAACTAAAGGGTTTGCACCAAATTGTACAGAAACAACATGCTTTCTTTTACATCAGAGCTACAGAGAACCACCTGGGACTGAAAGACCCACCGGAGTCTAAAACAGCAGGTGGAGCCACAGGAAGCAGCAGCTTTTGCAAACTCTAAGGCCGGAAGCCTCCCTGCATGGGGACTCAGGGCTCAGGATTGGCCCTGGGCACAGTTGGTTGATGCTGAGTACAACCGAGTACAAAGGAACCAAGCAGAACCGGGGTTTTAGAGGCTACTTAATCCTTAATGCACTAAGTTAACAATTTCAATTAGGTCTGACACATCTTTGTCAAGGGGCCAAATAGGCTTTGAATCAAATATTTCTCAGCCGTTTGATGAAAATCAATACTATTTACAGCTGTAGTAAAACAGGGTGGATCTGAAAGCTTGGCCCTTTGATTTATTAGGTCTTCTCGGTGAATCCTTTAAGACAGGCAGGGTTCCTAGAGGACTGAGACCATGTAGGTGACCATGTATTTTGAATGGAATAGAGGTTTTCTTTTCATTTTCATTTACTTTTTTTAAACTAGTGGAACCAAGTCAAGCTTAATGTATTTTATTGATTTTCTGTCCCCCCGTTTTTAACATACGAGCCTGGTTGGTACAATGGCATACAGGTAGCTCAAGGATTTCCGGTGGTTTTTCTTCGGAAGTGTATTGTTTCAATCCAGACTTCTAGGCTTTTGTCTCACACATTTTTCAAAATTATGAAGAGAATGTAAATGACATCACAGAATAACTATCGATGGCCTCATGGGGAAAATTACCTTAGAAGAAACTTCCAGAAGACTTACTGCTTGTGTGATCTATATTGACTGTTTGGCTGGCATGAAGAGTCACTTTACAGAGATAGATGACATTAAAGCTAAATCTTAAGCAAACTCCTCATTTTCACTCATGCCATTTATTTTTGTATGTGTGCCTTTTACATGATTACAGAAAGAACAGTTTGAAATTTAGGACATTTTTTCCTGAAATATCATTATTCTTTATGGAAAAAATGACATTTGCAGAATTATGAGAACTTGAAAGTTTTTTTTATATAGGGAGTATCTTCTGACTTTTTGATGTGTTTTTCCATAATGTAGAATCAAAAATTTTATTGGATTCATTTTATATAAACATCATGGGAAATTATTATCTTTATTTGGGGCCTGATATTAGTTATAAAAGTTAAGCTTATGTTTTTGAATAGTGTGCAGTGTCAGATTACATTGTGTAAGCCAAACTATTCCTTATAAACTGTGAAATTCACTCTTTTAAGAAAGATGTTTATATTGCACTCTTTGTATTTCTGTAGCTCTTAGAAATAAATGATCTTTTGACAAATGTTAGCCTTTACATTTAATACATCCTAACTGTAACAAATGTTAGCTGAGGTCACCCTGCCCCTTGAGAAATATGTATATATGTATGCTATATATACATGGAACACATAGGATTTATATATGCATATATATGTATGCATGCTAATTTTAGTGACCCATTATTTTTTTACAGTATACCCAGGGAGGAAAAGTAGGTGTAGTCTACCCCTAATACAGGCATTGTCTTTAGGTAAGTAAACCTTCTCAAAATTGATATATTTAAAAGTTTTAAAAAATGTTAGTTTTTTCCCCCTTTAATATGCTTTTGTTGATTTTAGAGAGAGAGGAAGGGAGAGGATGAGAGGCAAAAACATCATTGGTGGTCTCTGCACACACCCTACTGAAGAATAAGCCTAAAACCAGCAATCTCTGGGTGCAACTGAGCCACAATGGCCAGAGCAAAATTGATATTTTTTTAAATCACCAGATGCCAACAATTCTAAATGATGTCAGTGATAAAATTATTCTTCCTGAAAATATCTTCATTGACTAAGTAATAAAGATTGCTACAATTGCTGTTTAATTTTCATGAATTAAATATATACACATATATGTATGTGTGTATAGATGTGTGCATGCACGTATTTCAAATTAGCAAAATTTATTACTTATCTCTTAAGTACCTGCTGCCTCATTTCCTTTGTTTCTTCTGCTTTCTAATCAGAGGTAGAACACCAACCCAATTTTTAGGATGTTCTTACCACCACCACCAACAAATTCATACAAAACATTTCTGTGTGGCCTTTTCTCCTAAAGAGAGGGTCCCTGGTGGCTGAACTGGTCAGCCCTTTCTCTCCTTTATAACTACCTTGTTCTTTGTCTGCACCTCCATAGTCATACTAGTCAGCCTCCCAGAAAGTCTTACATTTCTCAAAAATTCGATTCATTCTAATATACAAAGACGTCCAGGCCTGCACTCTTGATTCTACCTTGCCATGAAAGAGATGCATTAATGCGCTCTGCTTGCCAACAGAGAAAGTGTCTAACTCAGTTTTCAACATTTAGCAGCACATGAGATACGAAAGTGGTTTTGGCATTTGCAGAGTAGACATGTGTTCCCAACTCAAATGAGCTGCACTATTTTCCTGAGAGAGTGCAAGTGACTACTGCCAATTTGGATTATAAATAATATTTCTACTCTACTATATAGCATTAAAAATAGATTTCATATCCATAGAGTAGATTTCAGGGTACTCTGGCTTTGATGATTGTTCAAGACAAAAGTTAACTGAGCACATTTGGAGATCAATTTCGTTTTATTTAATGAGTCATGAATCAGGCGGCATCTGACCTCGCTGGCAAAGAGATACCCCCAGGGGTTATACAAGATGGAAGCCATTCTGGAAAGGAGGACAAGACGACAAAGTTATCAGCAGGGAAAGATGAAGTTTCATTGGGGGAAAGTAAGAGTTCAGGTGGCAATGGATTTTTATTGGCTGCGGTGTTCCCATTGGCTGGGCAAGAAAAAACCCTTCCTCCTCCCTTTTGGAGTCATATAGTGCATGGATTGCAAGCTACAACTCCTCCCATAACTGGAGTCAGTAACTGAATTAACTGTGGGTGCAATTACTGACCCTTCCTACTTGAGCTCCCTGTACAGGACTTTCTGACTCCAATTTTAGTTGGGATTTCCTTTGTTAATTGTCACAGAGCAAAGTTGGCCTTGAGAAAAATTATTCATCTAATTTTTAGTCTCATTACCTGTCAAAGGGAAGCATGTTTCAGGATTCCTTTTAGGTATAAATTCTGATGTTGAGGAACCTTGCATGATACTTTTTATGGCTACCATGGTCAAGTGCACAGAACATGTCTTAAGGATTCTGTAGCCTATCAACACAGGCAGTTCGGTAGTGATAACAATAACAAAGATGATGCTAGTTAAACATTTGATTGTTTTGGAATAAATCCATCTTTTCGATGGATCCTGGCCTTTCCAAGTTTTCTTAGTAAATGAAGCTATCATCCTTTGACTTGTTCAAACCCCTAAACACTTGATTCTTCTATGTCTCTCACCCCTACATGCAGTCCTCCAGTGTGTCCTGATCTCTCAGCGACTGTCACCTTTCTCAGGATGATAGCAGTGACTTTGGAATAGGTTTGCTTCTTCCATTTCCCCCCCAACAATCGATTTTTGTACACAGCAGACAGAGTGAACTTTTAAAAATGCCAATTAGATTATGCTACTGACCTGTTTTAACCTTCTAATGGCTTCAGAGTTTCACTAAAATCTATTTTTCTTACCTACAGTGACCTGCATCACCCAACCCTTGCCGGCTTGTCTTATCATCTTTGTGATTTCTATGTGTCTCCACGAGAGCCAGCAAATGTGTCTTGTTCTTGTTTTCATAAACTCCATGTTTGTTCTCACCTCAGGGGCTTGGCAAACCACCATCAATAAACACAGAGCTAAAATGACTGAGAAAACAGTGGGAGAGTTGGTTTTTTAAGTGTAATAACCTACAAGTGTTACCATGACTTTACAAATTATCACAGTGTTTTCATGTTGCGTTGTAGACTTCCTGCAATAGAAAATGCTGTCTTTATGGCCTCCAAACCCCTCCATTTCAACATTTTAAAGACCACAATGGCGTATATTTGTTTATCTTTTGCACTGTACAAAAGATAGAAACGAAACTGTCAGATGACCAGTTTGTTTGTGAGTCAAGTTTATGTGGTAATTTGAGTGCCTTTCTGGGCAGCAGCAGCCAAATACTCTTTCACACGAATACCACAAATTTCTGTTGCTGTTGTCCTACTCACAGCTGACTAGGTCATAATTCACAGGGATTATATTCGTCTCATACTACTCATGCTGCTACTGACGAAATAATATTAAAATAGTCAATTTGTTAATATGAGTTCCCTCTCCCTACTCCCTGAACCCCTCCCCACAAAACAACAATAATAAGGAAGGAAAGTGTGGAAATAAGATACTGGGAAAAATAAAGAGAATGTAGGAAGTCATTTTAGACAATGCAATACAAATAACTGTACCTTTCCCTCCATAATTTATGTTGTTTTGGTTTGGATTTGGGCAAGACTCAGTCAACAAACAGATATTAAGTGTTTACTACAGCACAGCACGAAGGAGCAATAAACTGAGCAACACTTGGGGCTCATTTTTCAAGGGTGTTACATTTAGAGGTTTGGACAGTTGCCCGTCTTTCTAACTGATTTTTCTAGGACTAAGAAAAGCTTCCTTACACAACATAAAACCCACTGACAGGTTAAACACCTCAAAATTAGCGTTATTGCTAAAAGTTCATTATATTTGAGTTAAAACTATCTTTAGATATTTTGTTTTATTAACTCAATGACAGAAATAATTTCATTCCAGGACACTTGGATTCCCTACAAAAGGCAACATTTGACTAAAAGTACAGCCATTACCTTTACTGCAAACAAAACAAAAGGCTGAAGCTTCCACACAGTGTGGGGATAATTATCTAAAGGTGATATGATTCCCCCGGGATTGTGACTTGAAAGTCTTCAGCTAATAGCACAGGGGAGCGCACACCCATAAATCAACAATTGTATAAGAACTGTATCTTGGGGGTTTGGGGGAACATGGCGTTGGGGAGGAAACAGGGTGAGGTTGGCTTCTGCAAGGGAAAGCCTTTGGTAAGGACTGTCGGCGCCACTTCTGATTGGCCATCACTATCACTACCCTTCCCCAGCTTGTCCATTTTTCAGATCCAATTCAAGATCCACTACCTAAGGCATCTCATGAGATTGGAAGGAGACCTTTGGCCAGAGCAAGTAAAGGCTATTCAATGGAAACCCCCAATTAGATACTTTTCCTTTTAGCTGGAAAAATGGGCAAAAAAATAAGAGTGATGGGAAGTTAAAGAATAAAATACCTCTTTAGTGACAAAAGATATAAACATGCATACAAATATGGCTGTATCATAATTCCAGATAAAGGTACAACTTTCTAAGTTATCTCATAGTTCCTCACATGGACTTAAATAACTCATGTACCACCCACCCAGGAGAAAATTCTGACAGATGGGAAACTCGCTCTCTCCCATTCTCTCATGATTGTCTTGCTTTTTGGTGTTTCTGGACACACTGCTACCTGTCTGTCGGGTCTACACAAGCAGTAAAATATTACAAAACTGCCAACAATTCCTTATTTAAACTTATGTTTATCGTAGACCCACACACAGTGGAACAGAGTGGGTGTATAGAAATGGTTTCGCTTCCCCCGCCTCCCAACCATTTATTACATTTTGGGAAAAGCTGAGATCCAAAGATTTATAACTTGTTCAAAGTCAAGACACAGATAATTACAGCAGAACCAGGTCTCAAATATTTTAATTCTAATTTCAGTGATTAAATTTTTAAAATTTAATTTGGTATTTTAAAATGTTTCCCTCTTTTGTCCACTAGAGTCTATCTTTCTGAGCTTTTCCCACACAGGGAGGAAATGTGGAAATATTTTCATAATGAGGTAAACAATTGTGGCCTAACAGTTCTGTTCAGCATTCTCATTTAGATCACTTCTTACAGTATCACCCAGAAGTCAAGGCATGCAGTAATAAGCTGAATGGAAATACTTTAATACAGACTTTTTGAATGATGTTTAAAGAATACACATTATTTGAATGTCTCAGCATAATTGACATGTCAGAATTTGAACAGTGTTAATAAGTCCTTACTATTTTTCTAAATTCTTAGGGATGAATTAGAGTTTTTGTCTTTATTTCTGCTCTTTTAGAAAAATGTTTAGTGGTTTTGGTAAGTACTCTAGCTTCAAAAGGACACTTTACATTTTTAACTCTAAAATCTTTAAGAGGATAGATATTCAGAAAAGAACAGTCTTTTTTTGATCAAAGGCTTTTAAATTAATCTATTTATAATAATGTTTGATCAACTAAATTTCTTGAGACTTAAAAAGGCTGTATCTTTAGGAGAGGAAATTCTGTGTGTCCTTTTGGTTGGATCTAGATCAATACGTTTAAAGCTTTTGCTGCTTTGAAGCACAGGGTTGGTTTCTTGACAATGATTTATGTACTAATATCCCAAACATATTGCCTCTTTTTCATAATCGTAAACCTGTTCTAGTTTGGACGCTACAGGTAAACATGCCAGTATAAAACACGCTGACCCTAAAAAAGGTGTTTCTATCCCAGGCAAGCAACCATAGACAGCAGCAAATTGGTGGAAGTGAAAAATGGAAGAAAAAACAAAACCTTTCAGAACCATTAAGGACTTTGGGAAGGGGGGAGATAATGAGAACATTTTAAATTTGTCTTTTGGACTAAGTGGATTAAATGCATGGGCACTCTAGGGATATTAATAATTAGGTGCCTCACACCAGACCAGTAATCTGGCACCCTTTTAAACAAAATTTTGACAATTTCTGGAGAAGAGGTTGAGACTAAGTCAGAGAGGGAGAATCACAGACACAGACTCAGCCATTTCCTATATATATACAGAGGTGATATGCAAATTGTCCAGGATGCCGTAACATCACGACCACTCAGGAGGAGTCTGCGTGCGCAGGTGGGTGAGAGGGGACTGCGTGTGTGGTGAGGCAAGCCATGGATGGCACAGGCTTGGAGAGAAGAGGGCCTGCCAGCCATGGCGCACCAGCAGTCCTGCCTCTGTGGGTGAGCTACAGAGGAAACACCTTTTCTGACTGTTCATTGGCTAAGCTCCCGGTACACCACTCACAGTGTTCTTGGTAACTTGGGTAATAAGAATCCAAGAAAGTGATTTGGGTTTTTCCACCTCACTCCTGGAGGAAAAAACAAAGGTCTGCTGCTGGAGGGGCTGAGAAATGTCATATCTTGCCCTAGCCGGTTTGGTTCAGTGGATAGAGCCTTGGCCTGCAGATTTGATTCTGGTCAAGGGCATATACCTAGGTTGCAGGCTCCTCCCTGGCCAGGGCCCAGGTCAGGGCTCAGGCAACCAATAGAAGTGTTCCTCTCACATTGATATTTCTCTCTGTCTTTCCCTCTCTCTTCCACACTCTCTAAAAATCAATGAAAAAATATCCTTAGGTGAGGAAAGAAAGAAAGAAAGAAAGAAAGAAAGAAAGAAAGAAAGAAAGAAAGAAAGAAAGAAAGAAAGGAGAAAAAAAGAAAGAAAGAAAGAAAGGAAGAAAGGAAAAGAAAAAGAAAAAGAAAAAGAAAAAGGAAGAAATGTCATATCCTATGAAAGAGACATCTTGAAAATGCCTAAAGAAAATTTGTCATTTTTTCATGGTGAAGGGACTGGACTCCGTGTTGATGAAAACACCTTGGCGGCTCCGGTGGCCAGCAGTGGCAGCAGCAGTGGGGTGATGGGGGCGGTGCCTTCCCCTGATTGGCCCGGTTGCCTCCCGCAGAGGAAGGCCAGACTGCGGCTTAGGCCCGCTCTCCAGGGCCGTCTGTAGGACATCCCTGAGGACTCTCAGACTGTAAGAGGAGGCAGGCTGGGCTGAGGGACACCCCCCTCAAGTGCATGAATTTTCAGGCACCGGGCCTCTAGTTTTTTTCTATATTATAACTAAGACATTAGCATACCCTTTTCCAGAAGGGCCTTGAATAGAATAGCAATGACCTTCTTTGAAAGACCATTTAGTGACCATGTGTTGTTACTCAGGAAGGGCCTGTGGGATTCCCATTAACCTACACCCTGACCCTACATGATTTAGCAACATTTTCCTCCCACCTGTACCCCATGTTCTGTTCAAGGCGAGTTTTGGTAAGTGCAGTGTCATCCCATGTACTCCACCCCACTTCCTGTTAGCCCTGCTGTGAACTTGGATAATGGTGGTGACACTTTGTTATCACTGCATTTTCTCATTTTTACTTTCCCAGACTCCTTTGGAAACTATGAATGAGTACATTAGGTGAGCCATGTTCAAAAACATTTGAGAGGCAAAGCCTTAGTGAATTATAGTAAAAAATACCAAGTTGACATTAATAAAGTCTCTTTCAAAGCATGGAGATTTTTTTAATTATGTACTTCTGACCTGGCTCTGTTGGTTGAAGCATTGTCCTGTTGTGGATTCAATACTAGGTCCGGGCCCATTCGGGAGGCAACCAATCTATGTTTCTCTGTCACATCAGTGTCTCTCTCTCTCTCTCTCAAAAAAAAAAAAAAAAAAAATCAATAGAGAAACTAAGATGGCGGCATAGATAAACACCAGGAAATTCCTGCCTCCCACAACAATTGAAAATTACATCAAAAACACAAAACGGACATCATCCAGAACTTCAGGAAGGCTGGCTGAGTGTAAATTCTACAACTAGAAGGAAAGAAAAGCACACTGAGAGCCAGAGGAGCTGCGGAGGTGGAGTGCAGATGTACGGGGGCCCACGCACCCGGAAAAGGTCTGGCACCTGAGGACGCGGCTGTCTTTTTGAATCCCGAGGGAGACACAAGTTCCCGACGGCTCTGAAATCCGGTTCCAGGAAGTCTCTGGGGACCCAGGACTCATACGGGGAGAAACTGGTCTGTCTGGCAGCGGGCAAGCTTGAGGGCGGCTTTCCCTCAGAGGTGCTTGCAGCCATTGCCGGGACACTGGGACTCGGGACTCCTTAGGGCGGGGCTGAGGCTCCACCATAGCTGCTTGCTCCGCCCTTTGATTCCTTGAGACCCCGCCCCGCCCAGGCTGCTGCAGAGGCTTTTGCATATGAATGCCCCGGCCATTTGCAACCTGTAATTACCTAACTGCAGCCGGGCCAGATAGACGCAGAGCTTCCAAGAGAAGGCCCAAGGCCCCACAGTGGCTTACATTGCTACACAGCTGAGCAGCACCAGGGCACTTCCAAACTCCAAAAAAAAGGAAGGGGAATCTGCAGTTCTCTTCGTAGTTCCTGCTGTGTAACCTCAGGCAGAGGCTAAATTAGCACCTCCTTAAATCCAAGAGCCACTGTACCGAGTGGTCAGAGGGGGACCATCCAGATCACAACTCCTCAGATCCATAAGGGACACACTCAGGGTGCAGTCTCAGTGAGCACCAAAGCCCCACTGAAGCAAGTCTTGCCCCAGAAGGGTGTCTCCAGCACAGGAGTTCTCCCACTGCAGACACAGCTGATTCTCACTGCCAGTTGGCCTGGAGGTCAATTCCTCCCAGTGATCCTACAACAACCAAGGCATAGCTACAACAAGACTGTGCACAAAGCCCACAAGGGGGTGCACCAAGAGTGTCCACCTCAGGTAACTGGGGAGGCTGAGCCACTGGGCCCTACAGGACACCTAGCACACAAAGCCACTCTATCAACACAGGGAAGCAGCCAAAATGCGGAGACAAAGAAACAGGTCACAAATGGCAGAAACGGAGGAAAGCAAACGACTGGATATAGAGTTCAAGGCCACGTTTATAAGGTTTTTCAAGAATTTTATGGAAACCGCCGATAAATTTAATGAGTCCCTCAATAAGTATAGTGAGAACATGGAGGACATGAAAAAGAAATTAAGCATACACTGACTGAAATAAAGAATAATTTACAGAGATCCAACAGCAGACAAGAGGATCCCAAGAATCAAGTCAAAGATTTGAAATACAAAGAAACAAAAAATACCCAACCGAAAAAGGAAAAAGAAAAGAGATTCCAAAAATATGAAGATAGTGTAAGGAGCCTCTGGGACAACTTCAAGCGTACCAACATCAGAATTATAGGGGTACCAGAAGAAGAGAGAGGGCAAGATATTGAAAACCTATTTGAAGAAATAATGACAGAAAACTTCCCCTACCTGGTGAAAGAAATAGACTTACAAGTCCAGGAAGCGCAGAGAACCCCAAACAAAAGGAATCCAAAGAGGACCACACCAAGACACATCATAATTAAAATGCCAAGAGCAAAAGACAAAGAGAGAATCTTAAAAGCAGCAAGAGAAAGACAGTCAGTTACCTACAAGGGAGTACCCATACGACTGTCAGCTGATTTCTCAACAGAAACCATGCAGGCCAGAAGAGAGTGGCAAGAAATATTCAAAGTGATGAATAGCAAGAACCTGCTACCAAGATTACTTTATCCAGCAAAGCTATCATTCAGAATAGAAGGTCAGATAAAGAGCTTCACAGATAAGAAAAAGCTAGAGGAGTTCATCACCACCAAACCAGCATTATATGAAATGCTGAAAGGGATTCTTTAAGAAGAGGAAGAAGAAAAAGGAACTCTTACCATTTGCCAAAGCATGGATGGAGCTGGAGAGCGGATAAATACCACAGGATCTCACTCATTTGTGGAATATAATGAACAACATAAACTGATGAACAAGGACTGATCCAGAGACGGAGAGGCATTGATTGGACTGTTGGGCTTTGGAGGGAAGGTAGGGGAGGGTGGGGGTAAGGGGGAATGATCAACCAAAGGACTTACATGCAGGCATATAGGCCTAACCAATGGACACGGACAACGGGGGGGGGTGGGGTGAGGGCATGAGCAGGGGGGGGGTGTAGAGGGTAACGTGGGGACAAGGACACATATGTAATATCTTAATCAATAAAAAATATATTAATTAAAAAAATCAATAAAAACATATCCTCGGGTGAGGATTAAAAAACAAACAAAACAAAACAAAATCAACCAAACAAAAAACTATGTACTTCTAATTCAGCTTCTGGCTTAATTACCCCAATATTAGTGATGCAAATATTAACATTAGATATCAGCCTTACTTGTTCATTTATAGTGATTTCATGAAAAGCTCCTAATTATGTAAAACAGAAGAAAATAGATTTTAAAAGATTTTTTATTCTACGATAGAAAAATCTATAAAGGTTTTCATTGGAACTTCCAATTCAATGTAGCCTCATGAGAACTTTTTCCTCTTCAAACTCGTATTAAATCAAAACAAAATAACCTTATTTCCCATTTTATATTAGTTATCTTGTTAACATCCTTCTTCTTTTAGTCTAATCCATGAACAGAGAACCTTACACCAGATTTCTCTTTTGGGTTGCCTTCCGTATCAATAACTTGGCACCTTCTCACTGTCCTACACATCTCTGTTCTTGGTCCCCTCTGCTCCATCCTCACATTCCTGACCTAATTTTCTTTCTCTGTTCTTCTCACTTGGATAACTAACTATATTAATTTCCTTATGTTTTTCCCTCTGTGCTTATCTTTCCTGAGTCCATCCTCAATACTATCTCCAGAATGACCTCTCAAACACACCTATCTGACAGGTCAACTACAAATGGAAATGTGATTTTAAAACACGTAATTAGAGAATAAAAGCTGGTCTTCTGCATAATGTACCTGATTCTTCTTAGTGTGAACCTTAAATAAATGTGCTCGCTCGCCTGATTCAACATTCCATTCGCCCTTTCTGAATTAGTGCTGCCAGACCCTGTCAGACTCAGGCCTTCACACGGTATTCTTTTCATCTGTCAGACCTGCTGCTGACTGTCACCCAAGTGTCTCTTCATCCTGTCAGTCGTAGTTTAAGGCTCTCCTGCTCCTTAAGTACATTGTGGATTATCCCAGATACCGGAGAGCAACCGGCCTTACATTCTCCCCGCGTCTGACATGTGATTTTATCATAGCAATAACACATTGCATTGTCATTTTTGGTTAGCCGGCCTACCTCCACTCCATTGCCATTCTATAAGGTCCTGGAAGGTAGAGTCCACTTACCCCCTATATTTGTATTCTGACTACTTAATGCTGAGCCTAAATTGGGTAGACATAGTACATATTTTGTAGCATGAACAAATTTGCCAAGTAATTTCTTCTATGAATGCAAGGATAAAAAAAACCGCATTATGTTTTCTAAATTAAATAATTCCTCATTCAGAACCACCGCATGAACGCTCGCTTTTAACATGACTTGGTCTTTATGAGAGAGAAACCAAGTCGGACGCTGACATCGCCACACGTTTTGCCGATGGTGATGAACAGTAAATAAGAGAATCATTTCTCACTGGCTGTCAGATACATATCAACCGGAAAATCTTGTCTAAAAGAATGTTGAAATCCTAAATTTAAATGTTATAGTTGTTCTGTGACACCCAGGTTGTAGCAGAAATGTATACTTCATTTTCCTAAGGCATAAAGTCAATAAGATACTCATCTCTATCTCCCCCCACAAGCAATAGGACCAGATATGCATCAGTTTCAAAACCATAGACTCTGGTTCACAGCTGGGTAGTAAACTTGCTGATTAAATAAAGCACAGGGAGGCAGCTGCTAGGGATGCCGAGGTGAGCGCTGCCTTTTGCATGCCTATACTAGTTTTGTCAACAAATATGAAACCTAAAGTCTTTTATTTGAAATTTCAAAAACATTTACTGACAACTTACTTTGACTTGAAGATTCCTTACTTGACAAATTGCTTTTTTCTCTAGTTATATTTATGTCTCCTGGTAGGCTAAATCTATGCCTATATAGCAGAAATATAATTAAAATAATTTATTCTTGGGTCTTTCCTGATGCAAAAAATATCTTAAACTTTTTTTTAACTTATCACTCAATGTAAAAACGGACACTACAGTTACTTCTTAAAAGCTTAAAAATGTATCATTCATATATGCATAAACATAAATTGTACCTACATGTATATACACATAAATGTAATGATAGCCAAGATTAAAATAGCATGATGGGTACCTGAGAAGCAGTATGAATAAGATTAAATTAGATACTGACTTTTGCCAAAGCTTTCAGAGTTAAAGCACAAATGCTGGCTTGGGTGCCCTGGTGCGTGACAATGATTCTGCCAAACCGGTCACATTTGGTTTACGTGCTGAGAGAGTCCTCATCCTTGTCCAGGCTCTGCCTTCTTCAACCACATTCACGCTCATGCTGCCCCAGCCAGGGTTTCAGAGTTGACGAATTAAAAGGAAATATGTTCTTCATAACCTTTGAAGTGAGATGACGTCTGTCGGAGGGATGAGAAAGCCCAGAAGAGAGCCGTGTGTGGGAGGTGTCTGTGGGCAGCTTACCGTGTTCTCAGAGTGAGCAGGAGAAAGGTTTCCCCAACCTTTTGCGGCTTCTCCAGCTTGGAGGAGGGGGCGGGGAGCAAGGGAGCCAGGAGGGGTGCCAGGCAGTCCCCCACTTCAGGAGGTCCAAGAAAAGGGGTTAAGAAGCTTTAAGTTTTAGTAAAGTTTGGAGTTTTGATTAGTACTTTGCCTGAATTTAACGGTCACCGAAATGTGCCTCTTGGTTGATTGCAGGCCTACTCTGACCTGAGGTCTTTATAAAAGCAAAGGACAGGCGAAGTTGGGGCTGTGCTTGAGATTTCACCCAGAAAGGAAAAAGGTTTGCGGAGCCAAAGAAAGAGAAAGATAAATAAATCTGCTTCATTACTGTCTCTGTGAGTCCTATTTGTGTGGGATTCCTGTTGGCAAGTACGACTTGTAGCAGCTCTAAATACTGCTGGAATAGGGGAGAAGGAAATTTTGTTTTTACTCTAGTTTATACAAATTCATTACATGTAGAGCAAACTAGACTTAATTTATACATGAGAATAATTTCAAGCATCGGTTTTAAATATGGATAAACAATTTCTTATTGTACATGGGGTATGCTAATGTGGTACTTTTTATTCTTCTAATTTAGTGAGGTAAAATTTAAAATACATGCATTTTTGAAGTCTCTGTTTCATTTTATATTTACGTTACATTTTCAAATGCAAAGTTTGTCTCTGGATAAGATGTTTATGTGTGCTGAATATAAGGATCTGGGTGTAATTTCTATGGAAATTGTATTATTTTCATCTATAATTTATAGGGCTGTTATGAAGCTCAAGTAAGGTACTGCATATTATGAGCCTTTGACAACTTTAAAAATGTTAGATATAGTAAATACTATTATTAAGTACTAATAATGACTCTATGACACAAAATACATTTACATTCAATTTCAATGTCTTTATAGCACTTAAAAATATCAAGATATACAGTTATAAAAACATCAGTATGCTATTTTGCATGATTTCTGCTTGAATTTTAAAGCCATGTGATTATGGCTTTTATATTTGAACTAGAGGCCCAGTGCACGCATTCATGCACATTGAAAGTAAATTAATTAGAAGGTGGCCAGAGGGGTGGGACTGGACGAGACGGGCCAGCATGCCCTGGAGCCAACCTCCCGCTGTCCCTCCCCAGCCAGCCGCACCTGGGGAGGCGCCGGGGCTCGAAGGGCGTCTGCGGAGTGAGCAGGGTCCCTCTGGCAGGTGGGGTCCCTCGGCCTGGATTGCAGGAAACTGGCAGTTCAATATCTCCTGAGCGGTCCCAGAGTGCAAGAGGGCACTCTGCAAAGTTGCTGTCGCTCAGCAGCTCCTGTGTTGTCTGCTCCCCTGGTGGTCAGTGCGCCACCTACTGGCTGGCTGGTCACTTAGCCTTTTATATCTATAACTAGAGGTCTGATGCACGAAATTCGTGCAAGAGTAGGCCTTCCTTCCCCCAGCTGCTGGCACCGGCTTCCCTCTGGCTGCTGGCACCCGGGACCTGGGTGTCCCTCACAGAGGGAGGCCTTGCCCACCCGCCACAGTCCGCCGGTTGGTGGCCTGGGCCTCTCTCTTCAGGGCAATCAGGGAGTGATAGCCGGGCCCTGGCCAATTGCATCGCACCCGCCTTGGCTGGCCTGGTACCAGTGGGTGTCATAGTGTGGTCCCAGATGGTCGTCCCGCTGTTCAGCTGTTCGGTCAATTTGCATATTATACTTTTATTATATAGGATAATAAAGGTGTAATGTGCTAATCAGACTGGTCGTCTTTCCAGACGACCTTCCGGACGAAGTTGGGGCTGTGAGGGAAGCCCGGGTCTGGGTGCCAGAGGGAAGCCGGTGCTGGCAGCTGGGGGAAGGAAGGCCTACTCTTGCATGAATTTCGTGCATCTGGCCTCTAGTATATAGATAAGCATAGAAATAGAAATTTGACCATATCATAAAAGACAAGTGCTTTTATCATACTGCTTGGCATTTTATACTTGAACTAGAGGCCCAGTGCATGGATTTGTGCACCGATGGGGTCCCTCACACTAGCCTGAGGAGATCAGGCCTGAACTGCCTCTCTGACATCCCCCGAATTGCAAGAGGGCTCAGGCCAGGCTGAGGGACCCCACCAGTATACGATTGGGGTCAGAGAGGGACTGCAGGAGGGCTCCAGGGCATGTCCGGCCCGTCTTCCCCAGTCCCAATTGGCTGGACCACAGCAACAAGCTAATCTACTGGTCAGAGCATCTGCTCCCTGGTGGTCAGTGTGCATCATAATGACTGGTCGAACGGTCGAATGATCGGAAACTTAGCACAGTGGTTCTCAACCTTCCTAATGCCGCGACCCTTTAATACAGTTCCTCATGTTGTGGTGACCCCCAATTTCATTGTTAAAAATTGAACATAATTAAAGCATAGTGATTAATCACAAAAACAATATGTAATTATATATGTGTTTTCTGATGGTCTTAGGCGACCCCTGTGAAAGGGTCATTCGACCCCCAAAGGTGGCACGACCCACAGGTTGAGAACTGCTGAGTTAGCATATTAGGCTTTTATTATATAGGCTAATTTACAAGAATTTAAGTGGTCTATTAAAAGAGTAGCCCAGCGGTGTCGCTCAGTGGTTGAGTATTGTCCCATGCACCAAGATCACTGGTTCTATTCCTGGTCAGGGCATATGCCCCGGTTGTGGGCTTGATCCCCAGTTGGGGGGTGTATCAGAGGCAGCCCATTGATGTTTCTCTCTCATAGATGTTTCTGTCTCTCTCTCCCTTCCTCTCTTTCTAAAAAAAAATAAAAAGCATATTTAAAAGAGTAGTAATACATACTTCAGTGTATGATATAAATAGCACATATAGAAAGATACAGAGGGTATATTATATGAATAAAAGCTCAAAAGTCATTCTTTGTAATTACCTCCTCCTTTTCCCAGAATTAGCCAGTTTTGTATGGTAGAACATCTCTCTATATAAAAGCCTAATATGCAAATTGCCCCCTTGGGAGTTCGACTGGGAGACCAGAAGTTCAATTGCTCACTATGATGTGTGCTGACCACCAGGGGGTGGCATGGAACAAAGGAAGGCCCTGGCCAGCAGCCGGCAGCTGGGGAAGGGAGGCCCCAGTTGGCAGCCAGAAGGAAGGCCTTGGCTGGCAGCCGGAAAGCCCGATCGACCCCGATTGCCAGGCAGGCCTAGGGACCCTACCCATGCATGAATTTCATGAACTGGGCCTCTAGTGTAGTTATAAATAACTTATTTTATACAATAGAATTATTCTTAAGCCAGCATGCTATGATTTATCCTTTATTTTATTTTATTTTATTTACTGACTAGAGGACCGGTGAACAAAAATTTGTGCACTCGGGGGAGGGGGATCCCTCAGCCCGGCCTGTGCCCTCTCGCAGTCTGGGACCCCTCAGGGGATGACACCTGCTGGCTTAGGCCCGCTCCAAGGGGGATTGGGCCTAAGATGGCAATCAGACATCCCTCTGGCAGCCCAGCAGCCCTCGGGGGATGTCCACTTACCAGTGGGGAGCAGGCCTAAACTGCAGCCGGACATCCTTAGCGCTGCTGAGGAGGCAGGAGAGGCTCCTACCACCACCGCTGTACTGGCAGCCGTCAGCCTGGCTTGTGGCTGAGCAGGGCTCCTTTCATGTGGGAGCACCCTACCACCAGAGGGCAGCTCCTGCATTGAGCGTCTGCCCACTGGTGGTCAGTGTGTGTCATAGTGACCAGTCATTCCAAGTCTTCCTGCTGTTAGGGTCAGTTTGCATATTACCCTTTTACTATATAGGATAGAGGCCTGGTGCACAGGTGGGGGCCGGCTGGTTTGCCCTGAAGGGTGTCCCGGATCAGGGTGGGGGTCCTGCTTGGATGCCTGGCCAGCCTGGGTGAGGGGCTGATGGCTGTTTGCAGCTGGTCACACCCCCTTCAGGGTGGGGGTCCCCACTGGGGTGCCTGGCCAGTCTGGGTGAGGGGCTGAGGGCCGTTTTCAGGCTGGCGGGTGGCTGAAGCTCCCAACCTCTCCTTTTTTTCTTTTTACTTTTTATTCTGGTATTTATTTACCTTCTATGGCTGTCACTGGAGCTGAGAGCCGGCTTTAGCTCTGAGGCTCAGCTCCAGCTCTGAGACCTCGGCTGCTGAAAGCAGGTATCTGGGTTTTTTGGCTTCTATAATTGAAACACTGTTGCAGCTCCAGCTCTGAGGCCCGGCTGACTGAAAGCAGGTTTCTGGGGTTTGTTTAGCTTCTATAATTGCAACATTGTTTCTTAGAGTGCAGCTCAGAGACCGGCAGCGGCAGGCGGGGAACCTTGGCTTCCTCCATCACTGGAGCAAGCAAGTCTCCTGTTCGCTTCAGCTGCCTGGCTGCCGGCCGCCATCTTGGTTGGCAGTTAATTTGGATATCTCCCTGATTAGCCAATGGGAAGCATGTCGGAGGTACAGTTAATTACCATGTTTGTCTATTATTAGATAGGATAATTTATTACAATCAGGGTCTTGTGCCATTTCATGACAATTTACCACATTTAAAAATCCCTGCATAATACTTTGTTGTGTAGGTTTATAGTAATTTATCAGGTCTGTCTCCAAGTTTTTGGTATTAACATAATTTTAAGACTTAAAGGAATTTTCAGATATTTATATCCTTGAAACTTTAAGTTTGAAAGCTGGTGGGTATTTCCTAAAAGTCAGCTTGTTGATGTGTTGATTTACAACAAGAATTTTTGTAACTACACTTCCAAAGTGCTTTCCAAAGGCAGTCATATTCCATCAACAACAGATGACAATATCTATTTAATCACAGTCTCATTACCATAAGATTTGATGAAGTACTTTGCCTTATATCATTTTGGCATTTTAGAAACAGTATGTTATTGCTGTTTTATAGGATATCCTTTCTTTTGTGAATGACTCTGGACATTAATTTCTAAATTTATTTTCATTTTGTTTTTAATTTTCATGAAATTTTTGTTTATATCCATATCCCTTTTCTCAAATGAGATATTCGTTTTTATCTGACTAATCAGTAAAATCAGTTTAATATTTAGATTAGCCTTGTGGCCCTTGCTTTCCTTTTGTGTAGTTAAGAGTTCTCAACATTGGGAAGCTATAAATAAGTCCTATGTTAGATTAGTTTTTTACTGGAATATTTTTATATTCAAAATAATATTTTTATTATATGAAATGATTATAAAATTGATCTGTAGAAACAAACATATGAGACTAGGAGAGCAGAAAGAATTTTACAAGATAATTAAAATAATACTACAATATAAAAATTGACAGGACAAGAGATGAGGATATAAAGCACAAAGGCACACTATTTTCCCCCCCATCATTTATAATAAATACTAGAGGCCCAGTGCACGAAATTCAGCCTGGCCTGTACCCTCTCACAGTCCAGGACCCTCAGCCCATCCTGTGCCCTCACAGTCCAGGACCCCTTGAAGGATGTCTAACTGCCGTCTTAGGCCTTATCCCTGCCCCCATGCCTAAGTTGGCAGTCGGACATCCCTCTCACAGTCCAGGACCCCTCACTCCTTACCACCCACCTACTTGCTGCTCCTTACCACTCGGCTCACTGCTCCTTTGTGCTGTTGCGGGGGTGGGAGAGGCTCCCGCCATCACCGCTGTGCTCACCAGCTATGAGTCCGGCTTCTGGCTGAGCGGCACTCCCTCTGTAGGAGTGCACTGACCAGCAGGGGCAGCTCCTGCATTGAGAATCTGCCCCCTGGTATTGAGTGTGCATCATAGCGACTGGTCATTCTGCCGTAACAGTCGCTTAGGCTTTTATTATATAGATTACATTTTTAAAATTTTATTTTTTTATTGAATTTATTGTGGTGACATTGGCTAATAAAATTATATAGATTTCACCCTGGCCAGTGTTTCTAAATGGTTAGAGCATCAGCCTTAGCACCAAAGGGTCACAGGTTTGATTCCTGGTCAAGGGCATGTACCTGGGCAGCAGGTTCAATCCCTGGCCCCAGGGCAGGGTGCATGTGGGAAGCAACCAATAAATACGTCTCTCTCACATTGATGCTTCTCTCTCTCTCCCCCTGTGCCCTCTCTCTAAAATTCAATGGAAAAAATATCCTCTGCTGAGGATTAACAACAAAAATCATTATACAGTAGGTCCTTGGGTTACATTGGAGATCTGTTCCTACACGCGATGTAATGCAATTTTCGCCGTAAGTTGGAACCCACCTACATAAGCACCTGTGTCACTCACATGGAGCACATACACAGCAGTAATGAAGTGAAACAGTAAAAAGATTTAAAAGAAAGATAACAATTCCTGACCTTTACTTGTGGTAAATCCTATATAATAAAGAGGTGATATGCAAATTAACCTCATGCCCTCACAAGATGGCTGCCTATGACCAGGCCGGCAGGGGGGTTAGTAAGGGACGACCAAACGACTGAACAAGCAGGCTGTGTGGGGCAGCTAGGCCGGCAGGGGGGTTAGTGAGGGGTGACCAAATGACTGAACAGCAGGCTGCGTGGGGTGATCAGGCTGGCAGGAGGGGATCATAAGAGGCGACCAGGCTGGTGGGAGGGGGGTCAGATAGGGGCGACCAGGCCAACGACGGGGGTGTAGTTGGAGGTGACCAGGCCAGCAGGGGGACAGTTGGGGGCGATTAGGCTGGTGGGGGGCAGTTGGGGGCGACCAGGCCAGCAGGGGGGGTGTGCAGTTAGGGGTGGCCAGGCAGACTGGCAGGTAAGTGATTAGCAGCCAGTAGTCCAGGATTGTGAGAGTCAGTCAGACATCCCCTGAGGATTCCTGGATTGGAGAGAGTGCAGGCTGGGCTGAGGGGACTCCCCATCCCCCCCGCCCCCCGCCCCGCCCCCCCCCCCCCCCGCTGTGCACGAATTTTTGTGCACTGGGCCTCTAGTAAATAATAAAAAACATAAAGCATATATGTACATACGTCGAAATGACGGAACTTTTTTTTTTTTAATAAATAAATGGGAGATGGCGACATAACCACAAAACAAGGTACATCAAGCCAACATAACCTGAGGACTATCAGTGTAGGTTTCAGGTATAGAATTCTGTAATACATCGTATGTATATTATATTGTGCGTTTACCACCCCAAGTGAGGTCTCCTTCCATCTCCATTTCCCCCCTATACCTATCTATCCCCCAGCCTTCCCTCTACAATTGCCATACTGTCATCTGTGTCCTCGGGTCTTTCTTTTTTTCTTTGCTTAATTTCTTCACCTTTCTCAACCAGCCCCCAACTCCTTCCCTCTGACAGCTGTCAGTCTGTTCTCTGTATTGATGAGTCTGGAGAGCATTATGCTAAGTGAAATAAGCCAGTCAGAGAAAGACAAGTACCACATTATTTTACTTTTATGTGGAATCTAATGAGCAAAATAAACTAACAAATTGGAAGACAAACTCATAACTATGACATTTAAAATCAGTAAGAATATGATGGACAATTTTATAACAGATATTAAAAGCTACACCTAAAACGTGTCATTACACAAAAATAAAAAATAAAAAAATAAAATGTGTCATTACAGACTTAATTCTGTAGCAATTTATATGTATAAATGAACAATAGACATGCTAGAAGAAAACATATAGTTTCTATTGTTTGATTGGTAGATATTAAGGAGAATATAAAACAAAAAATCCCTAAATAAATAAAATATGATAATGTACAACATACACTGATAGATAAAAATAGATACAGAGAAATAGAAGCATTGAATAGACTGTCAAACCTCAGAGGGGAAGTAGGGGAGCGTGGGTGGGTGGGAAGAGATTAACCAATGAACTTGTCTGCATATATGCATAACCCATGGACATAGACAATAGGGGAGTGAAGGCCTGGGCTGGAGAGTGGGGGCAGGTTAGAAGGGGGAGGAAGGGACATATGTAATACTTTCAACAATAAAGATTTAAATATATATATGACAATAAATTAGGTATGCAATTAACAAAACACGTCAGAAACTAAGAGACAGACAACAAACTCCAAAAACATTTTAATACATAAACCATATTTAAGGAATATAAAACTATTAAATTTCTATAGTAGCAAATGGAGTCATCTAGCCTCTTGCAACTCAGGAAGCTAAAGACTTAGCCAATGGGTTTATTTTAAATTTTTATACAAAAGCTAAACATTGATTATTTCTATCTTGATTTCTGCAGTTACCGTAATTACCTAAGAGAGGCGGTATGCCCAAGCTTGATCTCTTTCTGGTTCTCTGGTTCTCTCTTCCCATCACTCTCTTTTTACTACTCTCCTCCATGGTGTCCTCACTCAGAGATCTTAGGTTTGGTCACAGGAAGAACTTTGGCAATACTAACGTGTAGCGTAGAATCTTTCACTATAAAAAGGGTACAGATTCCCAGAATTTATAAACTTTAATAGGATTTGAAGCCTTCGCTTTTCAAGGCTGACAAATCTTGGGGAAATATTTACAGTGAATTCCTTGTAGGTTTCGCCTGCTACCTCTTACAGTCTTTGTCCTGACTCTGTGGAACATTTTCCCTGCAGATCTTGCCTGCTCAGTCACCAGGTGGGGAAAAAAGGTCAATCAAAGAATGAGACAAAGTGTTCCAACCTCTGGACCTGAAAAATCCAAGGAGGGAAGAACCAAAGGCTTTGCAGAAAGAAGATTCCCTTTCTCTCTCTCTCTTTTTCTTGCTCCTTTCCATCAGCCCTGCTTTCACAGTCCCTGGAAGTGAGCATTAGTAAATGAAATGTTTTCACCAAATGTATTATCCTGCCACCTAAAGATGCTCTTAGCAAGGGCCTTTCTTCCTGGGTGTACAAGTGTTCTAAAAAAGGTAAGCACACAGTGTTTATAGGTCACTGTAATGAACTGAATCGCTGCCAACTTGTCCATGTTCTAGAAAATTGTACCTTTGTTTCACTGCATTTAATGACTAATTTTCTGGGTTGATTTAACTTTAAGCAGTAAACTGCCAGAGAAATTAGTATAGAGTCACATTTAAATTCAAACGTTAGAATTAGATTCGAGTCAGTCACCCCTATTATTGCTTTATTCCAAGCCCCGCTGTGCTGCTTGAGCCCTGAAGTCTCCATTTGTGCAGGAATCCTACAGCGCTCAGCCTGTGCTCTAATATCAAAGCTTTGCTAAAAGTCTTGGATGATCAATAAGAATCTCAGTGTAGTGGAAACACACAAGGGGTTAAGCCATGGCCTGCCCTTTCTTAGAATTTGTGGCAGTCTAATGGTGGTGGAAGAGTCAGCTCACTGCGGTTTGCTATTCTAAAGCTTTTCATGCTGCCCACCCCTAGAGTGAAAAAGCCAAGAATTTGTACTTATTGGGGGTTATATTTTAGTGTCTTGGGAAGGGTAGTTAATAAGGGTGCTTCTCAGAAATCGAATGACTGTAATTTTCTTAAATATCTTCTCCTCAAATTGTTGAAATGCCACCAGAAAACATGAGAACAGTTGTGGGGTGTAGTATTACTTTTAAAGCAACTTCACACAGGACTGGTGATTTAGCTATGACTTTGAGCAGAATTATCACTGGAACAGTCCATAAATGTAGTAGTGCAGGACAACTGTGAGTATATAATTTCTGAAAACGCAATTACACGTGGAAAAAGTGCAATGTAGAACTTCCGTATATGTGCTGCTTCTGCTGGGCGGTGGGAGCAATTCCCCTGACCTAGGGGGTGTGGGTCATCACTTGCATACGTAGCCTTATTTCATCAACCCTAATTTTTATTTGGCTAACCCTAAACATTCAGAGGTGAAGCCTTATAAACAAACACATCACGTTAATCACGCATACATGCAAAAATGCTTTATGAAGAGTATGATTTTGAGGTTTCTAATGGGAAAGAAAATGCGGGCAATTTTCCATTGATTTCTTCATTCGGTAGTCCATTTTGTATGTTTATTGTGTTTCTGATTCTGAGTTCTGTTGATTCTGAGTACGATGATATGGTATCATTGTGACAAATGTAGAACAATTTGGTGATGATCAATGGAAAATTCACAGCTAAGGTGAAAAATGCCTTTTGTTATTATTATTATTATTATTTTGTTCTTTTTCCCTCCTTTTAGTACGGATTCAAAACCCTCTGCCTTTCTCCTTTCCTTCTTCTAGGGAAAAAGAAGAGAGGAGAAGAGCCCTGAGTGGTTTGGCTCAGTGGATAAAGTGTCAGCCTGTGGACTCAAGGGTCCCAGGTTCGATTCTGGTCAAGGGTATGTACTCCAGGAGAGTCTTTCTAATTCCCTTTTCTGTCTGTGCCAGGTCCTCTCCCCTGGGGCCCAGTGCCAGCCTGTGCTTATGTCTGTCATGGTTCTAGTCATATTGGATGGAAATAATCACTCTGATCCTCTTTTCTAGTTACAGTGCTTCTCAACCTTCCTAATGCCGTCACCCTTTAATGCGGCTGGTCAGGCAATGACAGTTTATGGTGCTCGCTATCGCGACATGATAATCCATTTACCCAATATGCTATTCCATACATAACCCTATACTGTATACTTTATGAATCAATAAAAAATTTACAATGTTTAATTATAAACCTGTGTTTTCTATCAAAATTACCTCTTGCGTGAATTTTGGGACACCCTTATTTCGTAGGTTCAGGCTGAGTCATATGTCAATCCCAGATCCAATCACTGTGGAGACCAAGAGAGGTCCCAAATGAGTCAAGTGCTCTTCTTATTCCATTACAAAAGTCAAGAAGACAGGGTCAAGTAAGAGAATGGCTGCTTCCAGACAAATCACATGACTGCATTTTTGCTTTATGTGTAGGTGTGAGGGGAAGGTGGGGGAAAGAAAAAGGATTCCCCAGAGAAAGGGGTGAGCTATTAAGGGTATTTTCAATGAGAAGTTTACTGGGAACCAACAATCCACCTACTTATGTCAAGCAAAAAGATTAATAAAATCAACATATCTATAATCCAACTCAGAACCTTTCTTTCCAAGCTGTTCATTCACCCTATTTCTGTTAAGAGAACCCCATATTCTCAGAATCTAAGGGCTGACTTTTTCATAAGGACATAATGTCACCTTCCTCTCCCTTTCCACATGATTTCCCTTCCCTACTGGCAGGTCTAAGCAGTCTTCTCCCTCCCACCCCACCGTCAGTGTTTCATAAAGTCTTAGTAAATGAGCATTTCAGAAGGGAAGCTCATTCTTACAGGTGAGAGAAGATCCCAGTCTCTTCTCATTCAACCAGTCACACTGGAGTTGCAACAGGTGGGTCATTCCAAAAAGAGAAAGGGAAAAGAACAAGAGAAAGAGCCATTCTTTTCAGGTTTTGTTTCTCCAATTGCTACCCATTCCCACTGAACCCTCTACCATCCATCTACCCTGTTGTTTGTCTTTGACCACCAGTGAGAGACTCCATCTAGAAGGAGTACCTTAGGGAGGGGGCATTGCACTCTTTATTTCTATTAGTTACACTGTGCTTTTAACACATTATAGTCCCTGTAGAGTGGGTGCAGTCAATGGTGAAGTAAAGGGGCAGGGAAAACTTCAGAGAAAAGCACAGTAAAATACTAGTGTTCTGGAAGAACTGCCATAATAAATTAGAGATTAGGATGAGATAATAAGTAGTCAATATACCCATAGCTCTCCCAATATTCTCTCTTGATGTTCTCACCATCTTTTAATCTAAATAAACATGTACACGTGGTTATGCTAGGGTGAGGTGAGAGTAGTATACAGGTGTGACAACTCATCCGAGAGGTTTTTGAACCTGAGTCTGAGATACAACTGTTCAATTGGCTTTGCGGAGAAGAAATCCAAGAAGATGAGGTCAGAGGAATGGGATGGAAAACATACCCATGGTGCCACCTCTTCACTAAGTGAGGCAACCCGCTCTCTGGAAAAGGACTATTAAGCCAAGACAGTCTTCAAGACTGAGGCTGGCCAGAGATGCCTTTTAGTCCACAGGGAGTTCTCCTGTTATTCTTTCAGAGTTTGAGAAGGCTTCTCAGGAGCTAGGGACACATAACCTCATTCCCTGTCTCTTCTCCCCAATATTGGAAACATGGAAAAAATGACATATTCTCCTTTTCTCTCTCCTCATGTAGGGATTTCACAATTGAACTACAGGGGCCCTGTAGAATTCTTTCTCTCAGTGATCAACAAGAAGCAAATGTGAGTGCTTCAACCTCAAGAAGTGGTCTTAGTTGAATCTACCAGAAAAAAGGTGATTGAAACCCTGTACTTTAGGCCCCCCCAAAAAAGAGAGGAGAAGAGTGCAGATTGGTTTGCCTCAGTGGATAGAGCATTGGATTGGGGATTGAAGGGAGAGAAGGGGGGAGCGCCGCTGGGGAGGAGGGAGTGAAGGAGGCGGCGCCGTTGGGGAGCTATTTTTTAATGTATACATGTACACTGATAGTCCGACAGAAAACTTTATGACTCCGTTTGATATTATCAGTGGGACTTTTGCTGCTGCATCACTGATGACAGAGATTTTATATCAGGTCTATATTTCATGACCTTCAGAGATATGCACGAGCTACTACTTTCATCCATCAGGCTACTCCTATTACGAGACTTAACAAAATTCATCACTGAGAACAAAGATTCACAAGCGTATGCGGATGAAAACATGGAGAGTAACGCTGTTGCAAAGTTTTTTAAACAGAAAAAATTTTCTGGAATTGCATTCCAAGTCCTCAGTAGTTTGTGGGGAGCCGATTTGGGTTAAGCCTCGGACTGACAAACAAATCCCAGCTTAGAGGGCACAGTCCTCTTAGCATAAATAGGCTTGACCTTATAACACTCCCAAGAGCTTATCTGGAAGCTAATGGACTGAGGGAAGTGCAGGAAGTGTAACTATGGTCAAAACAAGTGAAACTCACAAGAACAGTGTAACTATGGTAACCACTACCTTATTTACCTCTGACTATAAAATGGTTGGTGCAGCCTGAGCACTGGTGGAAGTCCTTCCTCTTGAGTTGGACTTACCCGCCTGGCCCCCCAATATTCCCAAATTATCTCTTGTCTCATCTCTTTCATTTGTGTGCGGCTCCTCTTCCAGATCCTGAACCCTGAACCACGAGGGACGTGGAGGGAAACATTTACAACAGTAGTTCGTTTTCGACACTATTGAAATTGCTCTTCCCCTCTCTCGCCAATCCATGTCTATGGTCTTTAAGATAACTAATTATGTAAAATTATTTATTTATCTTAGATGCACCTACACTGAATTTATCTGAAAAATAAAAAAGTCGATATTAAGAAAATTGTAAATGGAAGATTATAAGAGAGCGTTTCGAGTGCCAGCAAAAGTTACTGGCGTGCCATGTTTGGCACGTGTGCCAAGGGTTGCCCACCCCTGCTCTAGGTCCACCTGCCTGGCTCCAGGACTGAAGCAGAAGCAAACAGAATTGGTGGGACTTGCCCCAAATCACACGGGGAAATCTTGCGGAGCTGCAAATGTTCCCTATCTGGGCAGGGCCCTTTGCCATGGCAACCCCAGCGCCTTCTAGTCCCGGTTCTCAGCTGAGCGGAGAATGAGCTTTCTCTTGTGTGCTTGTTTCCCCAGGCCTGCAAACGCAACCCATTTCTTCCTTCTTTAAAGGTTACTTTGGTCCAAATACACGTCTCCAACTTAAAGGGCCCAGGAATTGCCCAGGGCCTGTGAAGAGCAGCCGCCTCCTGCCCGCCCTTCGCTCTTCCCCCCGGAGGTCACGGCTTTCGACTCTCCTTTTCTTTTCTGTCATTTCCTTCATGTTAGGAAATAACGTGCCGGTGCTGCTGCTGCTTCTTGAGGTGTCTCTGTTGCCTTCCACCGTGGATGGCTGGGGCTGGGTCTTCCTCCCTCCTCCTCTCTCCCTGCCCTCCTCCTCTCCTGCCAGCCTTCCAGCTTCCCGGTGCGTTTTAATCTTAATTTTCTTAGATCCATATTGCCTGTACATTATTATGATTGACATGCAAATGCTACCCAGACACAGCCGTTTTCTATGCATTTTTACCCCCACAGAAGGCTGTCTCGGAGGGTTCTGACTGAGCCAGTCCAGGCTGAACGCAGCATTCTAGTCTGGCTCCTCCCTGCCCCGTGGTCCTGGGGTTCCCATGGTTTCTCTCCTGTTCAAAGGATCCTGTTTCCTACATGCCACGTCTTTTCTTAATTGGCTTATTCCTTTAAAACAATGCACATCCTCGTGGAGCTTTCTGAGAGAGAGCACACGGGAGGCGGATTTTAAAGGCCGCCCCATGTCTGCAGATTTTCTCGCTCATGCTGATGGAGAATCCGGCCGGGTGTGGAATTCGAAAGTGTCACCTCCCTTCACCGGACCCTGTCATGGCACCTGGTCCTGTGCAGGTGACCTGTTTTTCTCTCTGGAAGACGGTGCCATCTTCTCGTTCCCTTTTGCTCCATTGAGCTCTGCACCCAATGGACTCTTTCCATTGGAAAACTCATGCCTTCGGAAAACATTCTGGAAGGTTATTTCTTTGAAGATTTCCTCTTCCGTTTTATTTTCTTCTCTTTGGTGATCTCTATTACTCATAGATTGAACCTCTAATCAGAGCCCCTTTCTTCCATTTTTTTCCTTGCCATTTCCTTCTATTTTTAAAAATATATGTTTTTATTTATTTCGGAGAGGAAGAGAGAGGGAGAGAGAGAGATAGAAACATCAATGATGAGAGAGAAACATAGATCAGCTGCCTCCTGCACACCCCACACTGGGGATTGAGCCCGAAACCCGGGCATGTGCCCTTGGCTGGAATCCAACCTGGGACCCTTCAGTCCGCAGGCCCACGCTCTGTCCACTGAGCCAAAGCGGCTGGGGCTCTTCTGTTTTTCTTTGCCACTTCCCTGGCTTTAAAACCTTCGATTTTATTTCTGCCATTATACAGGGTGGGGCAAAAGTAGGTTTGCAGGTGTTTGTGTGGGAACTAATGCAACAATAAGTAGTGATACAAGAATCAGCTGCGTCTCATGTGCTCACAGCGGTAACCCTACTCACCTGCGCCCCTCTGAGGCTCTGACCGCACCTTTCACACAGCGGCCTGTTCCTGCTTCACAGGCGCTGTCTTCCATGTCTATTTTCTCGGGGTGGCCCCCGCCCCCGTGGGGCTGGTCCCTGCATTTCATCTTCAGGGGTTCCTTAGCCGTCCCAGGTGGCCTCCGCCCCGCTCCCCTCTGCCCGGTTTGCTGTGATCTCTCGGAGCCGATTTGCCGACGTCGGCCTTTCTCATCTTCTAGTCCCTTTGGCAGCACCCTGCCACCCAGTCCGTCAGTGCCAATCCAGCATGGTATTCCGTGTGGCGAGCCTTCAGGGCCCCCGCTTCCTCCACCCTCAGCCCCCCGTGCGCCCCTTCTAACCTCCCCACTGCGTCCCCGCCGCTGCGCTCCACGCCACGATCCTTGTCACGTGGACCCGCTCGTGTGTTCAGAGCTGGACGTGAGGCCATCGTTATACTCAGGACACTAAGAACAACAGTCCCCGATGATGGCGAAGGCCGTGAACAGGTACAGACATCATCGACCCGCTCCACGAGGCCCACAGCGCTGCGCCCATTTTGCAGGTAGAGAAACGGAGGCTCAAAGGGAACATGGCAAAACTCCAACAACACCGGGGCCGCAGCCCACCGGGGCGAGAGCCGCGTCTCGTGCTCTGACCACCACACCGTCCCTCACAGACGCAGGTGAGTCACCTGGAGACGAGCTTCCGGGGCCTCCGGGGGGAGTGGCACCCACACTCAGCGGCCACGGGCATGATTTCAACCCGATTCTTTTTGCTCTCCTCCATTGCGTGTTCAAACATGGCCCTACACACTGGAGAACGAGCCGCTAAGATGGCTTTGCGGGCCTGGAATTCCTGGCCAGCAACAGACACACAAAAGTCTGTGGACCAGGAATTCTCCCGAAGTCCTCCTAGCTCATCGGCCAGCCGGCACTCTGGAACCTTCACCATCTTCATGGTTTTCTGGCCAGAAAGGTGATGGAATCTGGCACCACACTCACCTCACAGAAGAGGGTCAGCTTGTCACCAGGGAGCAGCCTGTGGGCTTCGTCCAAGAGACAATCTCTACGGATGAGTTTTTTGAACCCCCAGCCTTTGCCTTGCATAAACCTGTATGCCGGGCGACTCTCCACAGCTTTGATTTCAGGATAAAGAATTTGAATTTTGCCCGAAATTCACTCTTTAGGCAGCTGCCCAACAGGTAGCGTGACAGGTAATCTGTGCGTTCCGCACCGAGCGGCCAGGTCCCAGCCCCTTTGGGTTGCCTCTCAAACACCGTTTCAGTCTTTCATTGGCTCCTGATGAAAAGGCTGCCCTCTGAACGACTTCGCCCATTTCCTCCTGCAACAGCTAACGTGACGGATGGTCCACATGTGGGGGAGTTTCACTGCCTTGATCTGCGTGCAGCGCCAGCTCGCAGCGACTGGCCACTCGCCATATCTGCCGGAGGTGGAGGCCTTGGAGCCCTGGACGTGGCCAGTGTGAAGTTGAATGAGATTTCCAAAGCCAGAGGACACAGATCTCTGTTCTCTCTTCACCCAAGTTAGGCCAGTAGCAGTGAGACAGGAAATCTCTCAGAGCGGGGCCTACAGCTGCTGGTACCTGTCCTTCTGCACTCGCTTCACACCATCTGTAACATCCAGGCCTTGTTTCGAAGAACAACCGTCTGAACGATGACTCTAAAACATAAATGCTGCTCGGCTGGCTTGGCTCGGCGGTTGAGCGTCCACCTATGAAGCAAGAGGTCTCCGTTCCACTCCAGGTCAGGGCGTATGGCCAGGTGGCAGGCTCCATCCCCAGTGTGGGGCGTGCAGGAGGCAGCGATTCAGTGATCCTCTCTCATCACTGATGTTTCTATCTCTCTCTTTCCCTTTCCTTCCTCTTGTTTGAGCTTCCCCTATTCAAACTGCTTGGAACATTCAACTGGCAGGAACCAAATTTCTCCTTCTCAGTGCAAGTCCAAGAAAGGCCATAGTTGCTTGAGAAGGATTAGTACAAAGAAGTCGGCTCCGGGACCCAGCCTGCCCAGCGTGGTGGCAGTAGCTCTCAGAGGTCTCCCCGACCGGCTACGCTCCAAACACACTCCTGTGTTCTGGAAAGAGCGAGTTTGGCGCTTTGTATTGAGTCTCAGAAGACCACACCCATTTTTTCCACGGGATGGGATTTGAGAGGTCTTCCTAGAGCTGTTCTCTCCTAAGAGTGCAAAAGATGAATTAAACACGTTTGCTAATCTCCCTAAATTTACCTCTCCCAACATAATCTCATCAAGTCACCGACCTCACAGGCTGCCTTTGTATCGACATCTCTGGAGATCAGGAACTTTTATTTTTATCTCTAGCCGGTCTGGCTCCGTGGATGGAGTGTAGGACCATGGACTGAAGTGTCCCCGGTTTGATTCAGGTCGAGGGCCGGTGCCTTGGTTGCAGGCTGGATCCCCGGCCTCATTTGGGGCCCCTGCAGGAGGCAACCGACGGATGTGTCTCTCTCACGTTGATGTTTCTCTCTCCAAATGAAACATTTTAAGACTCAATCCCACCACTGTGTTGTCAAAGATAAAAATCCGGTTCAAACCTTGCTTTACTTATTTTCCCGGCTGCTTCCCCCTCGGCCGGGGCCTCTGGGAGACTACTTGAGCCAAACCCAGCAAAGCCAGGCTCAGACCGGATCCGAGCTGGCTGGGTGTTGTTGGACAAGACGCAGTGCCTCCGAGCCTCCGTTTCTTGATTACGGTTCAATGGCCGAGTCTGAAACCACTCTGACCTTCTGTGCATGAAGCGCACTTGCTTCTGACTTTCCAGTTCCCATGGGATCAGGAGACTGACATGGCCATGCACCCTCCTTGCTGGCACCCTAAGACCCCACATTGAATGCCGGCGAGGACCCCCCGGGAACCTGTGTCGGGGCACCATCTCCGGGAGGGAAGGTGAGAAGTACTTTGCAAGAGAGACTTGTCTTCCCCCTTCACTTCCTGGTGAGCCACGGTGGCTCTGCTAAGCCGCTTTTTTTCCTTTGTGAAAACAGTTCTGTGAAAAAATGTAAGCTGTGCAATTGTGCTGAACTTTCATCAGATGAAATGTTATAAAATGAATGTCTGACCAATAAAATACTTGATGCCAAATGAAATGGGCCTGGAGGGAATTCTGCTTTGGAGCAAACTCCCTGGGATACAGGATGAAAAGGAAAAGAATATTTTGGAGCCACTATATGACTTTCTTCAGTAAAGGCAGCGTTTTTGGCTTGCTTAGAGAGGAGAAGGCACAGTGGATAGAGATGTGGGAGCTGAGGACCAACTCCTCGAGTTCAAATCCCAACTTGGCTAGTTCTTCTCTTTCCCTCCCTCCCTCCTCCCCACCGGCGAGGGAGCAGGAGGAGCGCCTGTGGGGAGGAGGGAGCAGGAGGCGCCGCCTCTTATCCCCCCTCCCTCCCTCCTCCCCCTGTTATTTTTTTTTTAACTGTCTTTACCGTCTCTGCTTTTATGTGGAGATACAGAAAGAGACAGAGCACACTTTAGCAGGGCTGTAGAAATCAATATTATTTTATCTCTGGAATATAATGAACTCTGGCCCAAGGGAGCCTGCCTGTTTAATCCTGAAACTGGTTGCCATTGCTATACATTCCAGAAATTTCTGCACACTGACAACTAAGGAACTGAGGTGAACTGATATGTTTCCAATCAATTCGGTGAAGCTCTGCACTTTATACTTTGCCTATTGCAGGCGCATACTTTGCAATAAGAGTAAAGGCAATGATATTTTAATCAGGAAGATTGCCATTGTTGCCAGTTAAAATATAAGAACATAAAATGAGAATTGCCAAGAGAAGCTCCCCAGAAGAGGTGAGTCTCGACTTTGTCGCCCACAGATGTGTCGAATTCACACAGGGGAGAAGCATCCCCTGAGACCAGCACAGTGAGAGCAGGTCCTAGCTCCTCATGGGGGCCCCGCTGACCTGCACGGCTTCCTGTAGCAAGGCACCTCTCTGGTTTCATTCACACTGATTTCACATGCTTGTTTCCCTCTGCTCGTCTACGTGGAAAGAAGGTGACCGGAAGGAAGCATGCTTTACTCATTTTCAAAATAAATTCACCAATAAGTGAACAAATGCTTGTGATTAATTTGCCAAAGAGGAAAGAATAAACAGCCTTACCAGGCACGCACAGTGATGGCTTTTTTGAGACGCAGTCGGCTTAGGAGAGTGTGCAGATTCATGCCCCGGGAAGCCAGCTGTGAGATGGAGCTTACTGAGCAGCCGGCTTAAGGACAGCTGTCGGGATCAACTCTTGTGAAAGGGAGAAGACAAAGCAGGAGGAGCGGGCCGAAGGAGACGTCAAGAATGCAACCCAGGTATGGCCTAAGCCAACCCGATGCAAGCTCTGGGTGGACAATGGCCTTTCAGAGTGACAGGCTAAGTGGATCGGGGCCTTATGAGCATGCACGAATGAGTCATGGGGTGTAGGGCACCCTGGGGAGGGGCGTGACCTCGTGGAAAGTGGCTCCCTGCAGGCGAGACAACCTCTGAAGGCTCTGACACTTGTCAGCTGGCTACTGTCTGCACTCCTTGCTGCTGGGGCAACCAGTCCTCTGGGTGGTGCATTACAGTGTCCACCTCAGTGGGGTGGGACTAGACTATAAAGACAGAGAAAATGGTTTAGAGGACACACCATTATGGCGGTGAACACGTGTGCCTTTTTAAATAAAAGTACAAGGATACATGAAGTTCATTCTGTTAGTGGTATTGCAGGTTGTATAGGGCTGGACATAGAGATCAAAGCCAGGGGAGCTAGTTGTGGAAGCTGTTTGACTGATTCCCCCTTAAAGCAATGAGACCCTGACAGATGAACAGCCATGGGATGACCATGGTTGACCTGCACCAGAAGGGAGTGAGGAGTTAGGGAGCGCTGCACCAGCAGCGTTTGAGCTGCTGTGTGTCAGGTACTCTTGTCTGTATTTTGCATGTAATATTCTCAATGAGGCAGACATAATTACAATTTTTTTTAATTAAATCTTTATTGTTCAGATTATTACATTTGTTCCTTTTTTTTTTTCCCCCCATAACTCCCCTCCTCCCAGTTCCCGCCCCACCCTCCGCCCTCACTCCCCACCCACTGTCCTCATCCATAGGTGCACGATTTTTGTCCAGTCTCTTCCCACATCTCCCACACCCCTTTCCCCCCCAAGAATAGTCAGTCCATTCCCTTTCTATGTCCCTGATTCTATTATAATCAACAGTTCATTCTGTTCATCAGATTATTTATTCACTTGATTCTTAGATTCACTTGTTGATAGATGCATATTTGTTGTTCATAATTTGTATCTTTACCTTTTTCTTCCTCTTCCTCTTCTTAAAGGATACCTTTCAGCATTTCATATAATCCTGGTTTGGTGGTGATGAACTCCTTTAGCTTTTCCTTATCTGTGAAGCTCTTTATCTGACCTTCAATTCTGAATGATAGCTTTGCTGGATAAAGTAATCTTGGTTGTAGGTTCTTGGTATTCATCACTTTGAATATTTCTTGCCACTCCCTTCTGGCCTGCAAAGTTTCTGTTGAGAAATCAGCTGACAGTCGTATGGGTATTCCCTTGTAGGTAACTGAGTTTCTTTCTCTTGCTGTTTTTAAGATTCTCTCTTTATCTTTTGCTCTTGGCATTTTAATTATGATGTGTCTTGGTGTGGTCCTCTTTGGATTCCTTTTGTTTGGGGTTCTCCGCGCTTCTTGGACCTGTAAGTCCATTTCTTTCACCAGGTGGGGGAAGTTTTCTGTCATTATTTCTTCAAATAGGTTTTCAATATCTTGCTCTCTCTCATCTTCTGGCACCCCTATAATTCTGATGTTGGTACGCTTGAAGCTGTCCCAGAGGCTCCTTACACTATCCTCGCATTTTTGGATTCTTTTTTCATTTTGCTTTTCCGGTTGGATGTTTTTTGCTTCCTCGCATTTCAAATCATTGACTTGATTCTTGCGCTCCTCTGGTCTGCTGTCGGGCGTCTGTATAATATTCGTTATTTCAGTCTGTGTGTGCTTAATTTCTAGTTGGTTCCCCAATATAAGATAGAGGGTCTTATTAGTTTTCGTGTAGATCTCATTAAGTTTATCAGCAGCTTCTAAACAGTTCTTGAGAGACCTTAAAAGTGTGGTTCTGAACTCTATTTCTTCCATTGACAATTTTGTCCTGTTTCTTTGTCTCCGCATTTTGTTATGCTTCCTTGGTGCACCCCCTAGTGGTCTTTGTTCGCAGTCTTATAGATAAATCTTGATTGTTGTAGCTAATTCCAGGGAGGGTTTGACCTCCAGGCCAATTGGCTATGAGAATCAGCTGTGTCAGCAGTGAGAGAACTTCTGTCCTCTAGGGAGGTGCTAATCTAGCCTTTGCCTGAGGCTATCCGGCAAATGCCTGTGTGCAGGGCTTGGGCGGGTCGGGTCGCACAGGATCAATAGGGTGGGCCGCAGAGAGCAGTTATGGCGGCTCTCAGTCCTGTCCCAAGGGGCTCTGCCTCTCTGAGTCCCAGCACCCGCTGCAAAGCTCTGAGAGAAAGCTGCACTCGCTCTGACCGAAGCCAGACAGTCCCGCTTCTCCCGTTTGAGTCTGGGTCCCTAAAGACTCGCCCGGATCTGGTGCTCAGAGTCTTCGACTCCCTCCCGATTGAAAACAACAACCGCGCCCTCCGCCGCCAGCCCGCTCCGCGCACTCCGCACCTCAGAATTTGACTTCAGCACTGCGCCTCCTCTGAGTGTCTGTATGCGTTTCTCTTTCCTCCTAGTTGTAGGACTTCCACTCAGCCAGCGTTCCTGTGATTCTGGGTGATATCCCTTCCGTTTTTTGGTTTCACTTTTGAAGTAGTTGTTCAAAGCAGCAAACTCCGGCGTTAACCTATGCCGCCATCTTGGTTCTCCCTACAATTTTCATTCTATGGGGAAATAACACAGATACTGTGGGAGGTTGGATGCATTGCTCAAGTCTTTCTGGAAAGAGAGGAAGACCAGATCTGTCTGGCTGTAAAGAGTGCAGGTTTTTACACTTTATCATATATCTCTTCATGTACTATATCATAGCTTACACTTCAATTGGAAGTTTAGATTGGTTAGCGAATAGCAGGAAATGCTATGAGAATAGTGAAAGGAGAAAAAGCTGGTTTACAATAGCAAGGAATAAGGATTTCTTAAAAGATTGAAAAGTTTATTATGTTATAATATAAGAACGATAACTACACCTAACTTATCCAACCACTATGCTCTGGCACTGTGCTTTAAAGAACTCTGCTTTAGTCTTTTGGAGAACTCTAGAGGGCAGATACCATTATAATATTTACCTACAGATGAGGAAACTGGCTCTTAAATATGATTTAAATAAACTGTTTGAGGTCAAATAGCTAGTTCATGGTGGAGCTCGATCTTTAAGCCAAGATTGCTTGAATTCAAAGCTCACGATTATCGTTACCCATCATTATACTTTCTTGTTAAGACAGTGTCTCAAAACAAGAGTTTATTTCCTCACGGCTCTGGAGTCTACAAGTCTGAAATCAAGCTGTCGGCAGGGCCACGATGCCTCTGAGACCTGCAGGGGAAGCCTTTCTGCTCCTTCTAGCTCTGGTGGTTTCCTGGAAATCCCAGGTGTTGCTTGGTTTGTAGATGCATCACTTGAATCCTCTGCCTTCCCTTGACTTTCTCCTTCTGTGTCCGTTTTTACATGGCCAGCCACCTTCTTTTTTTTCTTTAATTTTAAATTTTTTTTTTATTGCTTAAAGTATTACAAAGGGTATTACATATGTGTTCTTTTATTTCCCCCGCCCTTGACAGTCCCCTAGCCTCCCCTATCCCCCAGTGTCTTATGTCCATTGGTTATGCTTATATGCATGCATACAAGTCCTTTGGTTGATCTCTTACCTCCCTCCCTCCTGCCCCCCAATCATCCTGGGCCTTCCCGCTGCAGTTTGACAATCTGTTTGAGGCAGCTCTGCCTCTGTATCTATTATTGTTCAAAAGTTTATAATGGTCTCTATTGTCCATGAATGAGTGAGATCATGTGGTATTTTTCCTTCATTGACTGCCAGCCACCTTCTTACATGAAGATCCATGATGCTGTGTTAGAGGCCCAGCCTACCACCCTATTCCAGCACGACTTCATCTTAACTAATCACATCTGCCACAACCCTATTTCCAAATAAGATGATATGCCAAGGTCCTAGGAAACAGCACTTCAACAAAGCTTTTCAGGGGTGCACACAATTCAACTCATAGCGCCTGCATTCATAAAGTCAAACTTTGCAGCCAAAGTCCCTTCGTGTTTCTTTCCATGTCCATAAACACATAGCAGAATCTTTGTTAGGCATATTCTATGCATAGCTTTCCTTTAACTATCTAATCTATCTGAACGAATTAGATTTGGATCGAGAGCAAATCATTCCTAATGGGCTAGAGCACTGTATGCCTCTTCTTTGTATGAGATTCCCACTGCTGTTATTGGGTGTACTGCTCTGGGGAGCCAACAACTTTACTGATATTACCTAGGATTTTGTTATTCACAGGGGGTTGCATTTTCTTTTTGCTCATTTAGATGAGTTCCCTGGAACACAGAATCAAAACCTGGAGGGTAGACCTGGGGAATTTGCTCCTCCTCATGCTCTGTTAATTATATTTTTTATTACTCATATTGCAAATGAGATAGACTGAAGAGCCACTGCCAGACTAATTTTTTTTTTCTTTCAGCTTTGTAATTTAGATTACTCTCCCTCCATACGCATCTAATTATAAGAATTCCTTAGATACAGATATCAAAGAATCTTAATATTTAATTTCCCCCTAGGAATATGATGGGCAAGTTCTTATGTTTATTAAATTGGTCTTAGGGCAGGCAGCCCTTAAGTCAGATGCTATAATCCATGACTTGTATTTGCCTATCATTTAACCATGAACAAATTACGTGATTACTTCATACATCTGTTCTGTGGAAATAAGACCTATTCATTGCCAAATATAATTATCTATTTTTAGGTTTTGCCCATGTTATGGCTTCTTCCTCCTTCAAATCCCCCCCGCCCCCCATAGCTACCTCACTACTCATGTGCACTTTATACACGAGTATTCCTTGTTAGCCTTCTTTCCTACCTTCTTTTCTGCTCTCAACTCCCACACATTTGTATTTATTCTAGAAATTAGGGTTTCGCAATTTCCTGATGGGCCAATAAAATTCAAAGCACCCAAATGTCTGTGGCTTTTCTAAACACAATTCATGCAAATAGAATACATAAGAACCCCACAGATTTGTTATTTGGGGAAATGTAGTTGACAATAACTAAGGACATACAAGCCTCAGGGATTTGGGATAAATGCCATGGGGGCCCCATCCAGTGAGAGCCCCTCCCAGGAAGCAGAACTGGGAACCGATCATTGAATGTTTCTTTCCTCCCGAGTAGGGGGATGCCAACACAGGAACAGGGTTTCTGAGTTACCACGCAGCAGTGATTTATATCCATTTTCCATTTTCCATATGGGAGTGTTCATTGAAATTATCTTGTCTCTATTCCACACATCGTATAATGTATGTGAGAGATCAAAAAATTGACTTGTTTGTTCATTTGTCTCTCTTTTCCTATTTAAATTCATAGGCTTTTAGATCAAGAGGATACAAAGCTAGACCTGATATAAATTACAAATAAGCCAGTCAGAGAAAGATAAATATGACTTGATCTCACTCATTTATGGAATATAATGAACAACATAAACTGATGAACAGAAACAGATCCAGAGACAGAGAAACATTGATCAGACCGTCAAACCTCAGAGCGAAGGTAGGGGAGGGTGGGGGTAAGGGGGAGAGATCAACCAAAGGACTTATATGCAAGCATATAGGCCTAACCAATGGACACAGACAACAGGGGGTGAGGGCATGAGTGGGGGGGGGGGTAGGGGAGTAATGTGGGGATAAGGACACATATGTAATAACTTCATCAATAAAGAAATTTTTTAAAAAAGCAACCCCCCCCCCACAACAACAATAGAGAAAGATCTTCAAAATAAATAAATAAATAAATAAATAAATAAATAAATAACAAAATCCCAGACTTTGAGCCTAATGTTATTAGAAAAAAAATTTTGAGGATTTTCTTGGATGGGGTTGGGTGAGTATATTTTGCTGGGGGAGAAGTGTGTGTTATTATGGCCAAAGAGTCTTTTCTGACCTAATTTATACATGAAGCGTCATCAAGTTCTGAAGGCAGCATATTCTGTGCTTGAGAACATTGCTCCACTAATTCACTCAGGGACATGGAAGGATGACAGCTCTTCATGTGTCTCTGAAGCAGGATCAATGTGTTATGCAAGTAGCTCTGTCACTTGAGTCATAGACCTAGTAACTCGTTTTGTATCTGTGGTGGGAAAAGATGCTGTGTCAAGCAGTAATAGGGAAATTACAGTAAATACCCTTCAGTTCTCAGAGAAAGACCCCAGGCCATCTGGAGCACCATTCAAAAAGCACCCCTGTTATTGTTGCTAAGCCCTGATATTGATGAAGTATCTAAGCAGGAGGCATCAAGTGTCTATGTAGTCAGAGTTGCCAAGACCAATCAAGTCATATGATGAGGGAGGCCCAGTAGCAGTCCAGTATAAGATGGGAGTGACATCATTAGTGTAGTCATGAGCAGCATCAAAGGCACATGAAGTTGCATGAACAGTGGCCCTTCCCTAACTATGGTCTTCCACCACAGTTGCATTGCTTCCTGCCTATCCTTATCTTATACCCATGCCAAAATGGAGTGGGTTCTCTTGTAACAAGACGACAGAGATAGAAAAACCAAGGCTGGCTCACGATGGGCCAGCTTGTTATGTTGGTGCTAACTGGAAATGGACTGCTGATGCTCAGTAGCCACAATTAGAGGTGGCCCTGAGAGAGGTGCCGATGGAAAGTCTGAACAAAGGAAAAAGCTCCAGGAACTTGATCATCACCTTGGTGTGGCAAGAGAAATGCCTAAGGCAAGAATGTAGACAGATTCATAGGTGATAGTGAATGGTTAAGAGATTAGTCAGGGGCTTAGAGGATAAAGTTTAGAAGATCAAGATAAGGAGGCCATTGGAAGAGAGATATGGATGGACAAATGGAAGTGGGTACAAAGTAGGTAGGTGTTTGTATTACTTCTTTACATTTCCAGAATAGATCCACCTTTACCAATAGAAGAAACACTACATAATCAAGCAGATAGAATAACACACCCAAATGGCATGAGTCAACTGTGTCATTGGCCAGTATATACATATAATATTTATATAATGAAATATTCCAGTTTTTAAATGTACCCAAAAATACATGATGAGGTAAAAGTAGGTTTACAGTTTGAGTATGTGAAACGCAGTTTATTCTTGTATTATTTATTAATTATTGCATTATTTTTCCATATAATTTTAAACCTATTTTTGCCTCATCCTGTAATTTATTGATTTTATTTCCTTGAAATCACTAATCCCACAAGTAGTGATATCTGTATGTCGGTTTCTCTCTCTCCGTCTTAGCATTTCCCAGTTTTCTGTTGGTGTAGGTGCTGGGAGTCAAGCAAGGGAATGAGAATAAGAAATGGATGAAAATGAACGGCCTGCATCGGAAAACAAACCAAGGAAACACTCAGGTTTGAAAGGCAGAGCTTAAGAGATTCTCAAGTGCGACCAGACGGGCAGATCAGCCTTTCACCGGTCACCTACTCAGGAGCCTGGAGGTAGAGAAGAGTTGCTACGGGGGCCGTTCTGGAGAGCTCACTTTCGTACCTGCTCGTCATTTATATTTCATTGACCCATAACACCTTATGTATGATTGAACTCCTTTCCAAACATACTAGACTCCACAGGTCCCCAAATGATCCAGTCTCTTCTTCCAAATGCTCTCTTGCTGCTTGAACTGTTTCATTTAAACACACTCACCAGCAGCCTAGACACCTGTTTTCCCCACTTCTCTGTTTCTATGTACTTAAAGGTCTCACTTGTAAACACACCGTTTCCATAGTCTCCTAGCTGATACCCTGATTCCAGTGTTCCCCCTGCTATGATCCTCACAGAATCGTCCCTCTGAAATCAGAAATAAACCTTTTCTTTTCTTGCATAACATCTGTGACTCTCCACTGCTTACATCATAAAATGCCTGTGTCTCTTTCTCCAACTCTCTCAGGCTGTTTGCCTCGTGCTCCTGGCATGTGATGCACCTAAAGCTTTCTGACTGTGTCATTTAGTACATGCCCCGGGCTTTTGAATACGCTGCTCTTCACTGCCTGCAGAATGCTATCCTGCATGTCAGCATGGCCAACTCACACTCATTCTTCAACACCTCGCTCAGGTACTTCTGTTCCGACTGAAGCTTTGATCATTATCTCTGTATGGTATCACTCCATCTTACAACACATATTTTATTATATATAACACTCCATTCCCAATTATCTGCTCGGATGTTGTCTATCCTACAAGAAGTGCAATTCTCTTTTTATTTATATTTTATTACACTTATTTAGGTTACATTGGTTAAGAAAATTATATCAGTTGCAAGTGTACAACTCTAGAATACATCCTCTGCATATTGTACTGTGTTCACCATCCGAAGTCATCTTTCTCCCTCACCATTCATTTATCCCTCCTTTTCCCTCTTCTACCTGCGCCCTCCCCCTCTCCCTCTGAAGTACGTTCTTGAGGGGAGGAATCTATCTTTTCTTTGTATTTCCAGTGCTGAACATAGTGTCTAACACATGGTAGAGGTATAATACATTGACTAAATAAATAGGTAGATGGAGAAATAGATGAAACACATTTTTAAAAATTATAGAAAAGTGTATTAAAAACTGAGCACTGAGAAATGAACTTATGTTCTCACTCTTTCCCAAAATCAAGTTGTGCTTTGTGTCATGTGTACCCTGTAGTTTCTGCTTCCACTGCCATTACAGATGCTTTCGCTGCCCACAGAGGGAGAGTCGCAGATTAGCAGGACATTCTGACAATTGCCATGCTGTTGACATGCAATCTGAGGTGTTTTGAAAATGTTTGCTGTTGCTTTTGCAGAAAGATGAAAAGGTTTGTAAAATATATCTTCTGCTTCCAGAATGCTGCTATCATTTTTGAAAATCTATAATTATTTTGTTCTATCCACACTGTCACTAACTATGTAATTAGTTGTATTCATGATATTTAAACTCTACTTAAGATATATTCAGAGGGTTTGAAAGAGTATTGAGAAAAACACCATCTACACTTTGTTTTGCTGACAGATGGGACTGGGCAAACAATAAATTGATTTTCCTTAACGAGAAAGTCTTGACTCCTCATAGGTTATTAGAGACTTGAAAATTATATGTGTTCATCTCAACTGAGTTTAAGAAGACCAAAGTGACACAAACTCAAGAATGAGAAACATGGAGTGATGATCGATAGCACATTCGATGTTTCTGCTCGTTATATATCAAACTGAAAACGGGCTCCGCCTTTTCTCCTGTGCCTGGGCGGCAGAAGGGAGGGGAGCCTCCTCCGTGCCCCTCCTGCAGCCTCGAGGGCCCAGGGTGGCCCTGCAGTCTCGGGGTCTCCAGTTTCATAACTGGCAGATGCGCCATTTCTCCGGATACCTCGACGGCCAGCAGCCAAGTACCTGAAGGGCTGTGCAGCTCCATCTCTCAGTCCACGGTTGCCTGGGAGGCCCTGTACTGACTCTGAGGGAGGCCTGCATCCTGCAAGGCAAACTTGTGGGATGCGATTTGGGGGAAGCATGCCTCTGCCCTCTCTGGCCCATGAACAATTCGCCTGGATGGATTTATTACTCCCTGCTTCCCAAATTGGTCCTGGGTACAAGACATAATTACAAAACTCAATTTCAACCTAAATGGTCATTTTCTGGCGTGTAATCAGGACGGTAATAGCAGATATCAACAATGGAGCAGTGTCAAAATCTTACAAGATGAGATGCATATGAGTTTTACAGGTGAGCACTATTTCTATGCTAATTGAGCCCAATAACTGTTGGTTAAACGCATGACACTTTCTCTTTCCTGATCTTCCTTCGGAGGCGTGGCCAGTTTAGCCTGTACAATGCATGATCCAGAACTCTGCATCTGTCACCGAGATTAACTTGAAGATTTTGGCATAGAGACCAGGTGGTTGACTCCAGGCCTTATGCTCAGGAAGTGGGGCTCCCCGAGGGTAGGGGTCTGTCAAGGACGCCTTCCTGAGACACACAGGGAAGTCCTGATTCTGTGCCAAGACTTGGGGGCTGGGAGGCTCTCGCACCAACTCATGTGTGTTGATGAGCAGAGAACGGCGAGAGTGCCCTTGCAGAGTTCTCATTATTATTGAGGTGAAGGCACTGCCTTTAGAGATTTCTTCTGGTTTATTCCACTCTCGTGGACGTTTTTCACCAGATTTCTGAAAATTCCTTCAGAGCCGTACGGAAATACATGGCTGACAGGAGAGATTTCTGTTAACAAGACGCATTGATCCTTTTGTTCCCCGAGGTTACATTGAACAAATTGGTCTCCATTATACTCTCGCACATGTGCCACCCAACCTCTCCGCATCCTTAACATTCCTGCTCCTGTTTTGAGACAATTGTTTTTCCTCTCTAATCGCTCTAGATTTTTCACTCATTTTGCCTCTATTTCGAAAAAAAAAATTTTTTTTTTTCCACCAAAGTGTTTATTCTGAGATACTTTCTGAAAGTTGAAATGCACAAGGGCTGTGTTGTGGATTTAGGGCTTTCACTGTAGGTCAGCAGCCACGGAGGCTCCTACTGGATTCGAAGCAGAGTGGATGTGCACCCCCTTAGGACACCCATGTTCCGGTCACATAAGCCCCAACCAGAGTCTAGCATCAGCGTGAGTTTGAGGTCATAAAAGCGAGAATTTGACTCAGCCCACCCAGCTAGTTACATCATGAAATGACAGTCCTACAAGTGAGACCAGGTGAACAGCTACCACACTTTCCTAGCTTGTCAATGAGTTGGTTCTCAGGTTTTTAAAAAAGGCATTCCTGGGTCTTTAAGCTGGAAAAGGACTCATTTAGCTTTGGAAAGGATTTACATATTTCCCCAAAGAGACAGAATAAGAACTTACAGTTACAGCAGTTATACAAAATAGATAAAAAATACGTGATGCAACAACATCTAAAAATACCAACTAAAAAATTAGTAGAAGATCTGAATAAATATTTTTCTTTTTCCAAAAGAAGACATACTGATGTCCAAAGGGCACATGAAAAAATGTTCAACATCAAATTATCAGGGAAATAATGTAAATCAAAACCACAATGAGATATCGCCTCACAACTGTTAGAGTGGCTATTACTAAAAAGACAAGAAATAACAAGTGTTAGAGAGACTGTGTAGAAAAGGGAACCCTCATATACTGTTGGCGGGAATGTAGACTGGTACAGCCACTATGGAAAACAGTATGGTGTTCCTCAAAAAATTAAGATTAGAACAATCATATGACCTGACCTCTTATTTTTAATTTGTATTTGCCCTTACATAAACATAGTCCAAGCTAATAGTAGCAGAGTAGGAAATAATGTCAGAATTGTTTCTTAATTGAATCTGGGAATTTCACCTTCTGCTATTCCCAACCTACAGACAATATGCTATCTTTATGAAATAAGAACCACCTTCCTGTTTGCATTAGGAAAAATAACTCTCATAAAATCTCAAAAGTATTATAGACTATAATAAGCTATAAACTATTAACTTAGTGAATGAAAGTCTAAGAATTATTTATAATAGAAATTAATGGTTAAATAACACAATATAGATTTTATAATAAAGGATTTTCTTTAAAGGTACACATCTTTTTCCCCCTTATATATTCTTAAAACACTATAAGCAAACAAGATACAAGGAAATAAGAGATAGAGGTGGGCCAAGTTTTCAGTCCCAAATTTCATTAGATTCTTGCCCCATTTGATCATATGTCATATATTCTTCAATGAATTAAAGTGTTATTTCAACAGTCAAGCTATCACAAATACTTCTTAGGCTGAGTTAACCTTTCCTTCATGCCTAAATTTGTACAGATGGTATATAATAATTTTTGATAATTGAAATTTGGTTACCAGGGCTGCATAAATTCAGGATAAAGTCTCACCTGTATTTCACAAGGAAAGGAATGCAGAAGATGAACCTGGAGATTTCCTGCTTTGCTAACATAGGATTTTAGATAATAGAATTTACTTATTTTAATTTCCATAATTCTTTTTATTCATGTCATTTTCACTTCAGATGCATTTATTAGGCTTCTTAATTTTTACTACATGGATGCTAACCTTTGCGCATGGAAGCAGAGTAATTGGGTATGTATTGACATTTTTGAGATTCATTTAAAATTGAAACTGAGTCTAAATGGACATCTGGTATGAAAAACAAGTTGAAAGCATGATATCTCCTTTGTGACACAATATATTTGGTTAGAATTACAAAAGATATTATCCTTTAGAGATTTTTATTTAATTAGAACAACATTCCAAAAACTTGTTGTTACCTGGCAAAGACACAAAGCAATAAATAAGTTGGATTTGGAGATGCATTAATTGTTTCTTAAAACACTTTTCTCCATGACACTTGAAAATATCATGTAAACTACCAATTTCATTTCTATTTTTTTAAAAAAATATTGATTTCAAAAAGGAAGGGAGAGGGAGAGCGAGATAGAAACATCAATGATGAGAGAGATCCTGCATGCCCCTTCCCCGACCACCACACTGGGGATGGAGCCTGTAGCCTGGGCATGTGCCATGACTGGGAATCGAACTGTGATCTCCTGGTTCATAGATTGATGCTCAACCCCTGAGCCACGCTGGCTGGGCCCAATTTCATTTCTAAACACATTAAGGAAGATGCTAACAACCTTACCTTTCTGATTCAAAGAAAGGAGGGCATTCCGCATTCTACAGAGTGTCTTCCTTTCAGCTTTAGGGCACGTGCTGAGATTCACCAGGCACATTCGAACCCCTGCCTGGAGATGCCAGGTGTATGCTGTCTGAGAGAGATGTCAACAAAGTGTATTTTTAAGATATATTTATATAACACTATTTTTTGAAATTCATAAATTCTCTTTTTGCCCAATGTTTTTCTAGAAGTAGCTAGCACAGATATAAAAATATGGGAGTGCAGCCACTTATTACATACTAGAGGCCCAGTGCACATAATTCGTGCACTGAGGGGAGGGAGGGGAGTTCCTCAACCCGGCCTGCACTCTCTCCCAATCCGGAACCACTGGCTCTTAAGGCTGCCTGCCTGATCACCCCTAATTGCCTCTGCCTGCTGTCCTGATGCCCCTAACTGATCTCCCCTGTAGCCTGATCACCTCTAACCGCCTCTGCCTCAGCCCCTGCCACCATGGCTTTGTCTGGAAGGACATCTGGAAGATGTCTGGCCTAATTAGCATATTACCCTTTATTAGTATAGAGTTTATATGCATTATCCTATATAATAAAAGAGAAACATGTAAATTGACCACCCCTCCACTACTCTTACCAGCCAATCAGGAGTGAGTATGCAAATTAACCCAACAAAGATGGCGGGTTAATTTGCATACACAGGTGCCGGGCAGAGAGCAGAGAGGGAGAGCTGGTAGCTTGGAGGACTTGGCAGAGTGGAAGGCCATGGGACAGAGACAGAGCAGGAAGGGAAAACCAAGATCACAGGGAGCACCAAGAATTCTGGGGATAGTAGTTTTGGTGGCAGCCCCAGGACTGGAAGCGGAAGCCCAGAGCAGGGGAGCACCAGGAATGCTGGGAATTGTAGTTCTAGTGGCAGATGGATCTTCTAGACCCGTGGTTCTCAACCTTCCTAATGCCGTGACCCTTTAATACAGTTCCTCATGTTGTGGTGACCCGCAATTTCATTGTTACAAATTGAACATAATTAAAGCATAGTGGCTAATCACAAAAACAATATGTAATTATATGTGTTTTCCAATGGTCTTAGGCGACCCCTGTGAAAGGGTCGGTCGACCCCCAAAGAGGTCACGACCCACAGGTTGAGAACCGCTGTCCTAGACACTAGAGCAAAGTGAGCCTGGAGGAAGTTACTGTTGCGGTGGGGGATGGAGGGAAAGCAAAGGTGAGAGACATAAGTAAAATCAGAGTGTCTAGGAAAAATTAAAGGGAAGATATCCTAAAACTTCCAGGAAATCTCCACCAATGAAGCAAAGAAAAAAAAAAGCCTCTATTATTCTGTGAGCAACAAACCAAACTGAGTTGGGGTCTCAGACAATTCGCTCATATGATTGCAAAGACAGACAGAAACTCCCGGATTGGAGAGGGTGCAGGTCAGGCTGAGACCCCCACACCGCCCAGTGTATGAATGTCGTGCACCGGGCCTCTAGTATTGTGATAAAAAGACAGTATTGTTGTCCCACTATGGGAAACCCCACAGTGCTCAGAGGGGCTGCCACACCCACCTGGGAAGCATGGGGCTAAACGAAGTAAGTGCATTGCTAAGCATATGTGGGAAATCACAGAAGCAAAGAAATACTCAAAATGGGTAAAATACTTAAATGTAAGTCATGAATCCACAAAAATCCTAGAAGAAAATATAGGCAGCAAAATATCAGACATCTCACATAGCAGAATTTTCACTGATACAATGCCTAGGGCATGAAAAATAAAGGAAAAAATAAACAAATGGGACTACATCAAAATAAAAAGTTCTGCTCAGCAGAGGAAGCCAGCCTCAAAGTGAAAAGGGAACCCATCAGATGGGAGAACGTATTTGCTAATAAAACATTTGATAAGGGGTTAATCTCCAAAATATATAAGGAACTCATACAACTTAACAAAAGGAAGACAAACAATCCAATTAAAAAATGGGCAGAGGACCTAAATACAGTGGGGCCTTGACTTACGAGTTTAATTCATTCCGTGATGGAGCTTGTAACTCAAATTACTCGTATGTCAAATCAAAAAGTGAACGAGTGAGACATGTGATGCTGGGCTGATGTTGTGGCGTTCACTGTGACGTTCGCTGTGCCAACTAGCGGTGGGGTATCTGAAGCTGGCTCGTAACCCGAATTTTAGCTCGCAACTCAAAGCAAAATATTGGCCAAGAGACGGCTAGTATCTCGAAAAACTCGTTAGTCGGGTCACTTGTAAGTCAAGGCCCCACTGTAGACATTTTTCCAAAGAGGACACACAAATGGCCAAGAGACATATGAAAAAATGCCCAAAGTCACTAATCACCTGAGAGATGCAAACAAAAACAACAATGAGGTATCACCTCACACTTGCCAGATTGGCTACCATCAATAAATCAATAAATGAGAAGTGCTGGCAAAGATGTGGAGAAAAGGGAATCCTCCAAACCATTTTTTGATAAATAATTCTCGTATATAGATAGAGCCTGCAGGGAATTTACTGTTCTTGAGTACATTCCTTAGAATCCCCACCATTCCTGAACCGCATCATCTAGCATAGTGCAGGCTGTGATGTACTGCAAGAAGTTGGGACTCCAAAAATAACATAAAATTAGTGAAATGTTGCACCCACCAGGGACATTCTCTTCATATTTTCCACGTTTTAAAATATGTTTTTAGGTGCTCCAGTGGTGCAATCGGTTAGCGCGCGGTACTTATAAAATATGTTTTTGGATCTTATTTGCCTCACATTCTTTCTAAGAAAGATTAACTGAAGTATATTAAAATATTTGAAATATCCCAGTTCCCTCAAAGCTTAATAACTTATATGGAAGAGTATTTAAAATTTCATACTAGGAACATCATTATATAACTCAAAACCTATTTATTTATTTATTTATTTATTTATTTATTTATTTATTTATTTGAACATATTTTTGATGGGTTGGAACTTTTATAATCATCTCCTCAACACTGTATGTTGACATCATTTTAAACAATTCCCCGTTTAGCCTCAAGTAGGAGAAATATAAGAAGCAGCAACATGTTTCAAAATTCAAGTAGAATTCATACTCTCTCAAGAAAATAACATGATACAGAGCAAAAGAGACATTAAGTATTAACCCATTTCTTGAATAATCTTTTATATAAACTTAATGAGAATAAATAAAATCAGAAAGTGGAATAATTGCTTTTAAAATTGCCGATGAAAATTTTCTTTGCAGGTGTAATCAATTCTGCATATTTTAGCTACGGAAGACCCATATCCACTTGTGAACAATTGAGGGGGTTTGGTTTTTGTCTTTAGCTTCTGGCTTTCTGCTTCCTAACGGCACAGCTGAGGTGGATCTGCACGTCTGTGTGCCTCGTTCACGGATGAATGCAATTTCTTTCCAATAAAACAAGGGGTGTTTAAGAACCGTTCATAGCCACCAGAGTCCAATTTAACAGAACATCCAAAGTGAGAGAGTGTGGCCATCTTCGCAAATATGAAACAACAGTTAGAAGAATACATTGTAATTGAAGCAAACTTCAGACTTTCAATATAGAAACTATTTGTGCAAACTCAATTTGTGGAAACTATTTGTGGAAACTCAATTTTTCACCCATAAAAATGAGATTTCAGTGACTTGTGCCTGCAAACTTTTTTTTTTTTTTTTAAATAGAGCATTCAACTTAACATTTTGACAAAAAGTTCATTGAGTCAAGTTCAGCATCTGGATGCTTAAATAAAACTTATGTTTAGGTCCCATATAGGTCATGCTCAGGTCTTGCCCTGACCCTAGTTATAGGACATTGTGTCAGACTACACAGGTCAGTGCATTTAATAGTGTCTTTTAATAAAATAGGTCATGTCTTTTATTCTTAGTTTAACAAGTAGAAATCTATGCATCTTTTGTATTTCCTTGCTAAAATTTCTGGTGATAAATGTTCAATTAAAATGTTTAACTGCCACTAGAGGCACAGAAAATGAGTAATTATAGTAATTATAATCTATGGGAGACAAAGATTTATATTTTAAGTTTTGTATAATTGTATTGGCTTTTATAGCTTTAAAATATTGTTCCCTCTGTTGACAATAAAGTTGTAAACACACGTTGGCAGTAGATGCTATTAGGTTTTCTGGTCTTTTTCAATTTATGTTTTTATTAGTTTTTGCACAATGACAACAGAATATCTTTTTGAAATAATTCAAGCAATATGTATTAATGCCTAAGAGGACAAAGGAGACATACCATTATAAAAGTAAATTAGGCTGGTATAATATCATATTTATAGGAATAGAGAAATTTTCATTTTATTATTGCAAGTTAATCATGTATGAATAAAATTGGGGAATATAATCAGTATAATATTTTGGAAGTACATCATGGCTATATTTTCATACAAGTATAATTGAAATTAGGGATTTAAAATTATGTGTCACCTCTACTGTGCCATTTTAAAAATTGCAATTATGTTTAAATGTCATGACTTAGTTACAGTAAGATAAATGTACATGAGATATGCACTATTCCCCATTTAAATTGAAAAGTCTGGGGACAGAAAAAATGATTATGCTCTATCTTTTCTTCACTCGACATAATGTAATAGTCTGAATTTCTTGGTCTCATCTGTCACTCCATCAACAGAATAACAGTGTAGTAGGAGTCTGTAGAAGTCACAGATTTACACTGTTAGAGCTCTCTTTAGAGTTAGAATACATTAAAAAAAGCAAAAGCTTAAAAAGTTTCCTCAATAGTTAGAAAACAGAAAATAATGGAATTCCAAAGCATTTAAAGAATCTCTCAACATGGTGTGTCATACTTATTCGTGTGTATGATATTTTAACCACTATGTAACATTACATTGTATAGGGTGTCCCAAAATTTACACAAGAAGTAATTTTGATAGAAAACACAGGTTTATAATTAAAAATTATAAGTTTTTATTGATTCATAAAGTATACAGTATAAGGTTATGTATGGAATAGCACATCGGGTAAATGGCCTCCACGGCTTTGCTGGCACATACGAAAAGCTGTGGTCTTCATTGGTCTTCACTGTCCCTGCTCCTGGGCCATCATTGGTACTTGGTAATGCTTATCAAATTGAAGGGATTGAAATCAAAGGGCAACAGATATTAGAATCTGATTCAATAAATCAAGTAAAATTAGGATTTTATTTTTTTTTGTTTTTGTTGTTAATGCTCATGCAAAATTCAAATCTTGTGTGAATTTTGGGACACCCTATATGAATGTATCAGAATGTGTAGACAAAGCCATAATCCCTCATTCCTCTCCCTGGAAATTTAGGGTGTTTGCATTTTTTAAAATGTTCTTTTATAAATAATGCTGCAACCTACAAAAATGTAACGTATTTTCATGCACATGTGGAAGTGTGACATTGTTTGGTCACATGCTGTGCATTTTCAACTATATTAGCTATTGACAAATTATTCTTCAAGTTTTATTCCTTGTTACTTCACAGCAAGTGTTTGAGAGTTCAGTTTATCCCACATCTTCACCAACACTTGGTATTATCTGAATTTTGTTGTTGTTAACAGATGATTGTGAAATATTGTTTCACTTTTGCTGATTACTGGAGAGAAGGATATTTTTACATCATTTATTGGCCATTGCTATATCTTATTTTGCAAAATTCTTGCTAATTGGCTTCTCTCATTTTACTATAGGTTTATATATTCCTTATTCACAGAATTCCATAATATAGTTTGATAATTAATTCTTTGTAGGTTAGATTTGAAAATACTTTCCCCATAAAGTTATTATAAAAAATTTGTATCTTAATGTTTAGGTTTATAAACTTTGAGAATAGTATGTTCTTTTAATGAAATGACCTCTTTCTCATTTTGAAGTGATCCTTTTATTCTGTGCTTCGTAGTCTGATTTATCTATATTAATATACCTACTCCAACTTTCTCTAGATTGTTGTGTCAGTGTCATGAATGACAAAGGAAGACTGAGGCATTGGAGGAGACAGGAGGAATATGACAGCTAAATGTGCTGTGGGATCCTGGACCATGCCAATGAAAACAATATACAAGTGATGAAACTTGAGTTAACTTCTATTGATTAGCTAACAGTCCGATATCCATGTTAATTTCCTGGTTTCAATCATTGTACACATAGAAAGATGTTAACATTATGAGAAGCTGGCTTAAGATATATGGGAAGTGCTTAAAACTAAAAAGGGAAGTCCTTAAAAATAAGAAAAAATACATTTAAATTTTTTTTTTAAAATGTCAAAATTTTTTGAAAAAGTAAATTCTTTTAATACCTGATAGTATTCTGCAGAATAAAAGACAAACTATTTAGTTATCCAATCAGATTTTGGGTCATCTGGTCCCTCCACATTTTGATAGATTCATCTATTATCAGTCAATCAGGGGACACCTTAACCTCTGGCTAGAACAGATTGCTTGCCATTTCCCTTACCTCCAGGCTTTGTAACATGTCTTACTCCTGCCCAGAAGCTATTCCCCATTTTCATTCCATAGTTAACTTGACAGATTCTTTAAAACTCAGTGCATCGAATTCCTCCTCTTTATCAGGGTGGCCTAACCCGCCCCTGTTCTCACAATACCTGTGATTACCTTTCCCTTAGCACCTGCTGTAGATTGCAGTTTATGATTTACACTAGGGGCCCGGTGCACGAAATTCGTGCACTGGGTGTGTGTGTGTGGGGGTGTCCCTCAGCCCAGCCTGCCGCCTCTCACATACTGGGAGCCCTCAGGCGTTGACCCCCATCACCCTCCGATTGCTGGCTCTGCCCCTTGCCCAGGCCTGATGCCTCAGCCAAGGCATAGACCCCCAATACCCTCTGATCACCTGATCGGCCCCTTGCCCAGGCCTGACGCCTCCGCCAGAGGTGTCAGGCTTGGACAGGGGACCCCCATCTCCCCCTGATCACTGGCTCTGGCCCCCGCTCAGGCCTGAGGCCTCTGGCCCAGGAATTATGCCTGGGCACGGGACCCCCATCTCCCTCTGATCGCTTGCTCCACCCCCCACCAAAGCCTGACGCCTCTGACCCAGGCTGCAGGCCTGGGCAAGGGGACCATCATATCCCCCCAATCCCCGGCTCAGCCCCCCGCCCAGGCCTGATGCCTCGGCCAGAGGAGTTGACCCTCATCACCCTCTGATCACCAATCACAGGATCGGCCCCTTGACCAGGCCTGAGGCCTCCGGCAGAGGTGTCAGGCCTGGGCGGGGGACCCCCAGCTCCCCGCGGTTGCAGGCTCCGCCCCTGCCCAGGCCTAACGCCTCTGGCCTAGGCGTCCGGCTCGGGCAGCGGGGACCCGTAGCTGCAGCGGCCCTGTGATCGTGGGCTTCGCTTTAGGCCCAGGCAAGGGACCTCTAGCTCCCGGGACTGCCAGCTTCGACCGTGCCCAGCTCCCATTGCTGGCTCCACCCCTACTTCCTGCTATCACTGGCCAGGGCGGCAAAGGCGCCTGATTCTCCGATCATGGCTGGGGGGCAGGGCAAAGGCGGCCCCAGGGCCGCCTTTGCCCTGCCCCCCAGCTCTTAGCTCCCCCCTGGGTTTCCGATCACTGTCAGTGGCAGGGGGCTTCTTCCTGCTTTCCCTTTCGCCTCCCTGCATTGTGCCTACATATGCAAATTAACTGCCATCTTGTTGACAGTTAACTGCCAATCTTAGTTGGCAGTTAACTGCCAATCATAGTTGGCAGTTAATTTGCATATAGCCCTGATTAGCCAATGAAAAGGGTATCGTCGTACGCCAATTACCATTTTTCTCTTTTATTAGTGTAGATCTCTGCTCACTCCACCAGCCTCTGAGTGATTTGAAGACAGTGTCTGTTATTATGGTATTTGGATACTCAGTGCTACCTGGACTATCACAATGACACAATAATGATTCACATAATGAATGTTTGGGTCTTATGTAAAGTGAACCTATAATAGAGAATAAAATTGCTTTTATTCCATTATTTTTATAAAGGTGGATGGTATGTAGTCTTAAGATGTCACTGAAGATGCAACTGAAGATCAGTTTAATTTTATTTCTAAGTTTCTCTTCTTATTATTCATAGAATTCTGAGGCCCTGTGATCCCACCTACAGAAATAAAAACATCATTCCAAACAAATCATTATTGATGATTGGAGGTCTTTTAAGTTTAAAATTCTGGCAAAATTGCATGAAGTTAACCTTAGTATGGTATTAGCTCAATTTTATTATTTGACAATAAATGCTGGCTTCATCTTTGTGTTTGTTCCTCTCCTTGCCTTCTTGTCCAGTGTTTGGGTATTGATTGATAATTGGCTTAGATCTGAGGTCGTGCTGTGCTTCATTAGTCCTCCGGAAGCTCTGTATGGCACAGAGGGGTAGACCCATGCTATGGAGCCAAACCACCACGATTCAAATTCCAGCCTGGCCACTTGCTGTGTGACGGTGAGGAAGTCAGTCAACCTTTCTGTGCTTTAGTTTCCTCATTAGTAAAACGAGAATAAATACTAGTTATAAACTCATTAGGTCATTGCTGGGATTATATATTACTACACTGGACACACTCTGAATAGTGCTAGAACAGCTCCCGGCACATAGTAAGAATCATGTAAGTGTTAATAATAATAATAACAATAATAATAATAATAATAATTGCCATTTTTCTTTTACCCAACTTTTTCCTTGTCATTTCTCTTCAGTACAATGTTGTTACTTTTATTGCTACAAAAACTATGATTAAAAAGTCAAGTAAATTATGTATTTAGAGCACCGCAGGGATGTGAAAGTTACGGGAAATAAAAGGCCAGGGAGTAGGCTTTAAATATATAAAGGGCTCTTATGTGGAAAGGGTTGGAGTTATTCTGTTTTTCAGGGACAAATGCTTAGAAGCTATAGCGAGGCTTATTTTGAATTTCTAGTAAATAGGTATGACAGAAATATAACAAGTAGAGAGACGCCCCTTCCCAGAAGTACAGAGATGACACTGTAAACCTCATGGCCTCTGAGAGAGCTTTTGATTCTTCAGGACTGTGTGACTCTAATAATTTTAGGAAGAGAGGGCTTTCTTTAGCCCTGCGGTAATATCGCAGCCCCCCAATTCTGTTTAACCAGTAAGAGAAAATCTGTTTATCTTATAGTGAACGATAGCATGGAAACCTGGGAAGAATGGACATGGATATTGGATGTGATTTTTGCCCATATCCACAACACCACCTTTTATAACGAATGGCGTGCTACTCACTTGTGAGGAAGAGATATATTAAGAGATACATTAAGAATAAAAGGCCCTAACTGGTTTGGCTCAGTGGATAGAGCATCGGCCTGCGGACTGAAAGGTCCCAGGTTTAATTCCAGTCAAGGGCATGTACCTTGGTTGCGGGCACGTCACCAGTAGGGGGTGTGCAGGAGGCAGCTGATCAATGTTTCTCTCTCATCGATGTTTCTAACTCTCTATCTCTCTCCCTTCCTCTCTGTAAAATCAATAAAATATATTTTTAAAAAAGTAATAAAAGGTATATTACTTCTTAACAACCCCTTAAAATTCTTTAAATTATTGTTGGTATGTAAACTTTCACATCTCTACAGAGAATTTTAAATATGTGGAGGAAGAATAGGATAGATAGCTGGATCTGTAAAGAAATGTTTCTTTTCAAAAATGATTATTTTGAAAGCATCAGTGGGTGCCCACTATTAGTTGGACATCTATTGGCAGGTGCACTATGCTCATTGAAATACTGACCTTTACGCTGGGTAAATACCCACTTAAACTTTTGAAGGACCGTGTTTCCCGGTAAGTTGTAGATTGAGGGATATGTCTACATTTCTTTTCTCCTCAGAGGACTTGTGAATAGACTTACCATTCTATTTACCAATTTATACAAGAGTGACAAAAAGCTACTGTGGTCTAAAATCATTCCTGTTCATTACACTGAACGGAAGTCCCTTCATCCAGCAAATGTGTTTCTGAGAGGCCCGCGAGCGCTGGGTCTGAGAGGGGGGTTACTTGCAAGTGTGGCCTGGGGTGAGCTGCTTTTACCCTGGAAACTGGCTTCCTCATCGTTACGTGGATGAGAATGAAAATGACTCACATTCATTATCAAACCTGTGGGCCCAGTCATGTTTATTTTTTATTTTTAAAAATATGTATTTTTATTGATTTCAGAGAGGAAGGGAGAGGGAGAGAGAATCATCAGTGATGAGAGAGAATCACTGATTGGCTGCTTCCTACACTCCCCCTACTGGGGATCCTGCCCACAAAATTGAACCCAGGACCCTTTGGTCTGCAGGCCAACCCCCTGTCCACTGAGCCAAACCAGCTAAGGTGATCCAGTCATGTTTAAATTTAAATTTAGAAAAATCGTGCAGTGCATATGTCATATATTATTTAATATTGAATGGGGTTTGAGGCATCCTAGGATCCATGAATATTTACACTAAGTGCAAAAAATAAGATCTATAAACATCCTACAAAAGTTTAGATTAGCTTTGCCTTTAAGTGAGTTTTGGCAGCAAACAAAAAGCAAAACCTTTTCATCTTCAGAGCTTTGTGTGTTTTGAAATAGCAGATGAAAGATCATATACCTGTACTTGTCTAGTGCAAAAAGCAGTCTTGTAGATCAAATGTATGCATTAGAAAGCATTATATGAATGTAAGGCATTATTAGTACCTATGTGCAGGGTTTTATGAGTATTTTCCAGGCTTTCCCTGGGTAGGAGGAGCTGGGGGGAAGCATTCATTGGGTTTTGTTTGAATCGAGTTTAAAGAGAAAAGATATTACAAGTTTTCTCCTAGTAGTGAATGATGCTCATACTATTAGATGCCATTGGAATCAGCATGGATTTATGTGCTTTCCAGAATTAAAGTTATCTTCTTACCAAAATCATATTGGTACGTTTCTGCTGTTGTAAGCTTACTTTAAATTATAGCTCAGAGATCTCAAGGCTCGGGATTCACCCATTCATTCATTTAGTAATCGCTCATTTTGAGTTAGTATGTGTGGTGTAAACATTCAGCGGGAAGTAACATTAGCTCTAGAACTTGACGGAAGAGTTGTCTGACAAAATAAAAAAAGACTGGAGATATATAAGAAATTCCAATTTAAGTGATAATTAGGCACAAAATGAAACTAATTAAAATGTTTAAAAGTTCACCTACAGATCTTGGCTATTTGTACGTAGATTTTTTAAAAAAGCAATTGGGAAGAGTCTTGTTGGAATGCATAGGGAGCTTCGTCGGCAGTGGGCCCAGAAGCTATAATTAGGATTACAGTGACATATTGTGGGCAATTGGGGCCAATAAAAGCTGTGAGGGCTCATCTGTGTAGGATTTCCTTCCTCAGAGAGCTCCGGAATGCTGGTCACACTCCAAGTCTTTCTTTGGTAAGCCACCCTTGAAGGACCTTGATTGTGACTACATAGGAAACACTATACTGGCCATGACTTTCTTCTACCACTATTTGGTAAATAAAGTACTTAACTTGTCATTATCCTAAACTACTGCAATCAATACTATGTATGGGAATCTATCAATTAATACACTGAATTTACCTAACTCAGCAGCATCCTGAAAGTCACCAATACTCTTCCCTCTTGGGCAAAAGTGGATGAAAGTTTCACAAATGAGAAGAGTGAACTGAAGGTATGAACTCAAGGGAAGGCATAATGGTAAAAGCAATATACATGTTAATATACATGTTCTAGTTTTACTCATTTCCTAAATCAGCCTGACTTTAAATATTGAAACTTAATATATCTGGGTCTTAATTTTCTCTTATATGAACTATGGGGATAGATGTGATAATCCTGGTGTTGCTACCTGCTCAAAATTTTTATTGGAAGTTCAGTATAATTTGGTGCTTTTCAATTTCACTTTGGCCATGTGCTACGTATGCTTCAGTGATCCACCTAAATACAGAAATATCAGTGATTGTTTCTCCAGGTTGATGTAGTATTTCCTTTTCATGTTTGTTCTTGAGTGACAAACCACCACCGCCATGCCATTTATAAACTACCTCTCACTTCTTGTCGTTCCCCAAGTTCTCTAGTCTTTGTCAGGCCAATGAAAAATTGACACTGCCACCTGGCCAGTGTTGCTCAGTGGTTGAGCGTTGACCTATGAATCAGGAGGTGAGGTTTCGATTCCTGGTCAGGGCACATGCCTGGGTTGCTGGTTCAGTCCCCAGTGTGGGGTGTGCAGTAGGCAGCCAATCAATGATTCTCTTTCCTCATTGATGTCTCTATCTCTCTCTCCCTCTCCCTTCCTCTCTGAAATCAATAAAATATTTAAAAAGAAAACTGATATTGCTGCCATCTATGCACTTAAGTGATGAATGCACTTTAACACAACTGGATAGTTCATACTACATAGATCTTCTCAAATACTATCACATAACCACGTCTAACTTTTCAAATGCTTTCCTAGCTTTCGTCTAAAAACATAATAATTGCGAATCTTCTAGAAGTGACAGAATGAAAGTTTCAGAGTAAAGAGAAATTATTAAATGGAGCATGAGTAATGTGAGTAAATGAAAAGGAAGACATGATGTATGGGACATTAATAAAATAAAATTTATCCTGCAACCGGGCTTTGAAAATTGATAATGTGACTGAGAACTGGAGTTCAAATACCTCTAAAGAAAATGATTTTATGCTTTTAAATAATATGACTTTGGAAAGTGTCATATTGTTCAACTCCATCTATTTCCAATGTAGTCGATCTTTTTAATTTGGCAAGAAAATGCATCACATTTCTGTGTCTCAGTTGACTAAATTCATGCATTAAAAATTTTCTCTATCTGGATTGGAGGAGATAGCAGGAAGAATGGATGTGTTTTACTGTTGCTTTTATAGTATATAATATCTTATCTGGTGTTTTGGAATAAAAACCATTATTGGTTTCTCAATGATACTATAAAATACTCATTTAAATAGATCAGCTTTGAGTCTCTGCGCCCATTCCGGTGTGAAGGCAGAGATTCTCGCCAAAGACATCCTAACCTGAATGTGTGCATATAGAGGGGGTACATTCTTTCCCCCAAAGGGAAGAACTCGATTCATCCTTGAAAGACAGCTTAGTGAAAATATACATGTACTTATTTTCTAAATAGTCCTCTTTGAATATTTTTAAAGTTAAATTACTACGTTTCTTTCCATATGTGAATTATTGAAGTAAATAAGCACAATTAGGCTTTCAAATATCATTTCAAATATGTTTCTTCTGATGTGTGGTGATGTCAAGATGCATATATAGAATTCTTCCAAGTCAGGATTCCTAACAAATTCTCGTGTGAAGAAATGTGAATTTCAGGTCCCCAAGTAAAATTCTGTGAGCCCATTAGTCACTTAGGTATACAAGTAGTTATTTTGGTACCTGAAGATTTTAACAAACAAAATAAAAACAAATCTTATTACATGCATTTTTGATAAATACATAATTGGCTCAATTTCAATTTATAGCCAACAGTCTTGTAGTGCTTTTCTAAATTCACATTTTTTGCTTTTAAAGGATGGATGCATCACTAAACAGTCATTAGGACCTTTAAATTGGAGAATAACTTCTCGTCTGCTACCTCATTTTATACTTTAAAATAATCTGAGAAGATATTAACTAATTTTACACTTGAAAAACAGATGCTAAAAGATTAAACAGGAAATATGTAATAACTCTATGTCATAATTTTACAAAGTATAGAGTAAAATACCTGACCCTTAACTACAATAAAATTATGTTATGAACACCTTTAAATGCCTTGCAAATAGCTCTGAGAATTCAAAGCACATAAAACCTCCCTTTTTTAACCTTCAACGTGCCATGAAAGATGATCTCAATGGTGTTGATTCTAAGGTGATCTTCACAGCCACAAACCAGCATTTCCTTCCACTTTATTGATGTATAATTGCCAAATAAATAAATTGTTAAGTATTTCAAGTGTGCAATGCGATGATTTGCTATATGTAAACATTGCAAAAGGATTCCCCTGCATGAGTAAAAGAACACATCCACCACCTCACATGTTTACTTCTTTGTGTGTGTGTGAGAACATTTTTCTACTCTCTTGGCAAATTTCAATTACAGGCCTATTACGGCCTTTGGCTTTATTGCACTTCACAGATGTTGCATTTTCTTTTTTTTCTTTTCTTTTTTTTTTTTTTACAATTAAAGGTAAGATCCTCCAGCAACAAAGAGATTATGCGTCCCTTTATTGCAGTGGTCTGAAACTGAACCTGCAGTATCTCCCAGGTACGCCTGTATACAATACAGCATTATCCCCTATAGTCGCCGTGTTATAGACCTCATTCATCTTATAACTGAGAGTGTGTACCATTTTACTAACCTCTCCTATTTCCCCTCCCTCCAAGCCCCTGGCAACCACTTCTCTACTTTCTGTTTCCGAGTCTGACTTTGTAAAAAGGTTCCCCATGTAGGTGATGCTAAACAGTGTCTGTATTTATCTCTCTAGCTTTCATTTAGCAGAATGCTCTCCAGGCATAACCATGTTGTGCAAAAGACAAGAACTTTTTCATTTTTTAAAAAATGTTTAACAACATTCCATTGTGCATATACACACCACGACTTCTTTATCCATTCATCTGTCGAGGGACACTTCGGTTGTTTCCATAGCTTGGCTATTGTAAACGATGCTGCAATGAACATGGAGGTATACATATCTCTTCAAGATAATGATTTTGTTTCCTATGGATATTTCCCCAGGAGTGAGACTGCTGGATCACATGGTAGTTCTATTTTTAATTTCTGGAGGGCCTCCATACTGTTTTCCGTAATGTCTGCACCAGTTTACATTTCTACCCACAGTGCACAAAGGTTCCCTTTTCTCCACACCTTTTCTCATATTCGCAATCTCTTTTTTTAAATAATAGCCATCTCAACAGGTGCTTGATAGTATTTCATTGTGTTTTTTAAAATAACAGCTTTATTGATCTATAATTCACATGACTTACAATTCACACATTGACAGTGTATAATTAAGTGGTTTTAGTACATTTACACATATGTGCAGCCACCACCGTAGTAAATTTTTAGAACATTTTTATGACCTCAAGTTGAGACTCTCTACCTCTTTATCCCCCACCCCAACCCTAAGCAGCTGCTAATTTATTTTCTGTCCTTATAGATTTGCCCATTCTGAACATTTCATATAAACAGAAGCATACAGTATGCTGTCTTTGATGACTTATTTTACTTAGCATAATGTTTTCAAGGTTTATCCATGTTATAGTATGAATCAGAATATCATTTTTAATTTTTAATTCTTTATTATTTAAAGTATTACATGTTTCCTTTTTTCCCCATTGACCTCTCCCCAGCTGTCCCCACCCCCCAGCACATGTCCTCACTCCCTAGTGCAGGTTCCCAACCTGTGGGTCGCGACGCCCTTGGGGGTCGAAAGACCCTTTCACAGTGGTTGCCTAAGACCATCAGAAAACACATATTTTCGATGGTCTTAAGAACCGAGACACCGATCCTCTGTCTCCAGGCGGGTCTGTCCACATGCAGATACGCCCACATACGTGTACCCAGCGTATTAAAGGGTCGCGGCATTAGGAAGGTTGAGAACCACTGCCCTAGTGTCTGTGTCCATTGGTTATGCTCATATGCATGCATACAAGTCCTTTGGTTGATCTCTTACCCTTTCATCCCCTGCCTTCCCTCTGAGGTTGGACAGTCTGTTCAATGCTTCTATGACTCTATGGTTCTATTTTTGTTCATCAGTTTATGTTGTTCATTATATTCCACAAATGAGTGAGATCATGTGATGTTTATCTTTCTCTGACTGGCTTATTTTGCTTAGCATAATGCTCTCCAGGTCCATCCATGCTGTTACAAATGGTAAGAATTCCTTCTTTTTTACAGCAGCATAGTATTCCATTGTGTAGATGTACCACAGTTTTCTAATCCACTCATCTGCTGATGGGCACTTAGGCTGTTTCCAAAACTTAGCTATTGTGAATTGTGCTGCTATGGACATAGGGGTGCATATATCCTTTCTGATAGGTGCTCCTGTTTTCTTGGAATATATTCCTAGAAGTGGGATTATTAGGTCAAATGAAGTTCCATTTTTTAAATTTTTTGAGGAAACCCCATACTGTTTTCCACAGTGGCTGCACTGGTCTGCATTCCCACCAGCAGTGCAAGAGGGTTCCTCATTTTTTATTGCTGAATAGTATTCTATTGTAGATATAGGCCACATTTTGTTTTCCATTCATCAGTTCGTAGATATTGGGTTGTTTTCACTTTTTGGCAATTATAAATAATATCGTTATGAACAGCTATGTTGACCACCTTTTCATGTACCTGGTGATTATGTCTTCTTTGGAAAAAAGGTCTACTTTGATCCTTTGCCCATTTTAAAAATTGAGTGTTTTGTTTTTTTTTCTATTACATTGTATATTTTGGCACAGGTTTTGCAAATATTTTCTCTAATTCCATAGGTTGCATTTTCACTTTGTGATGGTTTCCTTTTGCTCTGTGGAAGCTTTTTAGTTTGATGTTATCACACTTGTTTATTTTTGCTGTGTTACCTTTGTTTTTGGTGTCATATCTAAAAAGCATTGCCAAAACACATGTTGAAGAGATTTTATCCTACATCTTATGTTTTAAAAATTATTTATAATAACTTAAGAAATAGTTCAATGTTATCCCTGATCAAAGTAGCACAATTTTTTAACATGGAAAAAAACTGTAATTCATAACAAAATATTTTATTGACATAACGTATATGAAATATGGTGTTTAGCAAACAGCTCAGTTGAAGTAATTTTTCTTGGTTAAAGTCAAGGATATCTATTAAATTATAAATATATATATGTATATATATGTATAATTGAACAACAAAATAAATTTATAAATCAACTCTAATTTAAAAATATGTCTGCTTGATCACTTATATAATCTCTCTGGGAATTGACAAGCCTCTTTTTAGAAAACTGACTTGGAACTGGCAAACAGAAGACAAGGACATTGGCATGAACTGCCCATGAACTCACCTGTGAGGCCTAGATATTGATTTGATTACTAGCAGACAATGGTCAGCAGCACATCATACCAAATAAACAAGATGCATTTTAGTTGAAAAAATGATCAGCATTTAAACAATAGACAAACTTTACAAAGTAAGAGGCTACAGACAAAAAACACTATATAGTAAGTCTGTGTTTAGCCCAACCACATTAATAAAATCCTTTTTAACATTCTGTGAACTACAGCAATAAAAAGAAGGTCACTGACTATGTCGAAGCAGTAAATGTTTTATTTCCCTCTCCTTTGAATAACATCTTTCTGGTGCCATAGGTGAAACTTCCCATTATTTCATCACTGTAAGTCTGAGGAGTAAGAAAGCCCAGAGAGGGGGGAAATGAAAAGGAGAAAGATCAGGAGAGGTCAAGGAAGAGCATGATGTCAAAATATTGCCTACTTTCCTTATGCTTTCTCTCACTCTCCTTTTTTTCTCCCAGATAGCACATTTGCAGCTGAATGCTAATTCCTTAGTTGGAAAAAAAACCCCAAAACATCCGAAGTTGTTTTGTTTTATATTAGGAACATGAGAGAGAAAAAGAGAAAAAGAAATAGAGGACAGAGGCAGAAACAGAAAGACAGAGAGACAGACAAACAGAGTAAGAGAAATTAGTTGAACAAAAGTCAAAGAAGAATATTAGAAACAAGATAAAACAGCCCATGTTTGCCACTTTTATTCAGCTTAGTACGCCAAGGCCTAATTGGAGCAATTAGTCAAGCATAAGAAATAAAAGTCACCCAGCTGGTATGGCTCAGTGGTTGATCAGCTACTTATGAACCAGGAGGTCATGATTCAATTCCTAGTCAGGGCACATGCCAGGGTTGCAGGCTCGATCCCCAGTGTGGGGCATGCAGGAGGCAGCCAATCGATGATTCTCTCTCATCGTTGATGTTTCTATCTCTCTCTCCCTCTCCCTTCCTCTCTGAAATCAATAAAAGTATATTTTAAAACAAACATAAATGTAATTATATACATTACTAGAGGCCCAGTGCACGGATTTGTGCATTGGTGGGGTTCCTCAGCCTGGTCTGTGGGGATCGGGCTGAAGCTGGCCCTCTGACATCCCCTGCGGGGTCTGAATTGCAAGAGGGTGGTTCTCAGGTGATGCACCCTGGAATCGGGCTCCCTCCTCTCTGGTTCTGGGTGTGTCACCCGAGAACCACAGCTGCCAATTCACCACAGTTCAGCAGCTCCTGCATTGAGTGTCTGCCCTGTTGTGGTCAGTGCGCATCATAGCTACTGGTCGGCTGGTCACTTAGGCTTTTATATATAGAGATTATGACTATTATAAATGATTAAAAATAATGCTTAGAACAGTAATTATGTTATCAATTCACAATTTCATTGCAGATAATATTTCATGCTTGGATATAAAACTTGGTATAAAATTTCTCATGAAAAGTTACATTCAGTTCAATGTGATTCAATCTAAAGTAATCCAAAAGTTAAGGCAAATCAATACTGAGAGACAGTGAAAACAAATACATTCCCCTAATGGTGCGAAGTGTCATTGTAAATTTTCCCTGTGAGCAGAACGAATCACCATGTGTATCAGAACTGTAATGTGTCTATTTCCATGTGTCTAGCATTTTACTACACTGGACTCAGAAACTGACTGCTAAGCAGCCACTATTACTAACTACTAGCAAGAAATCAACTACTAAACAGCTCTCTGGCATGGAAATAATAATGTGAATTCCACTCTTAATATTTTGATTTATTTTTATCACCTGAATGTAATGATAGACAAATAGATTTGAAACTCAGATGTTTAAACTATACTGTCAAAGGAAGTGACAAGGACATGGTTAAAGAAGATGGATTAATAGCACATAGAACCGAGATGAGGTATGTGGGCTAATTATAGAACTAATGAGCTAGTTAATCATTCTGAGAACAAAACCATTGCTTCCATTTCCTTTATCTGGTGGGAGGCTTGTATTGATGACTTCTAAAGTTCCCACAGGACCTAGGATTCTATGACTCTGCAAATTACTATAATTTATGATTTGGGAACCCAATTAATTTGAAAGTGTGGGAAGTGAATTATATCTTTTAGGGCATTGCAATCATGCTTTAGTCACCTAAGTAGAAGAAACAGTTAATATCCAAAGTTCCTAGCTTTATTATTGTGGAGTTCTGGATCAATAAATAGAGGAGGATAGTAAAATGTCGAAAACAAAGCAATATACACCAAATGTTCTCTAATGAATTATGATTATGTCCCATGTCTAAATTGGTATCTTAAGATGATCAATGTATTCATTGTACTAGTCAAAGCAGGGAAACTGAAATCTTGAATAAAAATAAACATGAACAATGAATGGACTGATTGATAGATTAGGCTAAATTATCTTGCGTATTGTGTATTCTTGTGTTGTGTAGACCTAGCCTATTGGGGTGTTGGAGGGACAATTTATTAACTTCAGTCAGCCAGGGTACACTTGCATCCGCTCTCACTCCCTGGAGTCCTATGTTCTGTGTGCCAGCTCATTGATACAAAGGGGTAGTGGGTCTTGACCTCTCTACCTCTGACACTCTCCAATTAGAGAGTGATTTTATTCTGAGGGGTGCCTAATTCTTAGAGTGTATGTTATAGGGCTATGTATCTGGAATAGTGGGATGTGATTTAAGTAGAAGAAAAAAAGAAATAAAAAATATTTCTATACTACATATACTGTTTACATTTGTATTTTTATAAAACACACATACATATCCTATCTAATAAAAGAGAAAAATGGTAATTGGCGTACGACGATACCCTTTTCATTGGCTAATCAGGGCTATATGCAAATTTACTGCCAACTAAGATTGGCAGTTAACTGCCAACAAGATGGCGGTTAATTTGCATATGTAGGCACAATGCAGGGAGGCGAAAGGGAAAGCAGGAAGAAGCCCCCTGCCACTGACAGTGATCGGAAACCCAGGGGGGAGCTAAGAGCTAGGGGGCAGGGCAAAGGCGGCCCTGGGGCCGCCTTTGCCCTGCCCCCCAGCCATGATCGGAGAATCAGGCGCCTTTGCCGCCCTGGCCAGTGATAGCTGGAAGTAGGGGTGGAGCCAGCGATGGGAGCTGGGCACGGTCGAAGCTGGCAGTCCCGGGAGCTAGGGGTCCCTTGCCTGGGCCTAAAGCGAAGTCCACGATCGCGGGGCCGCTGCAGCTGCAGGTCCCCACTGCCCGGGCCGGACGCCTAGGCCAGAGGCGTTAGGCCTGGGCAGGGGCGGAGCCTGCAACCGCAGGGAGCTGGGGGTCCCCTGCCCAGGCCTGACACCTCTGCCGGAGGCCTCAGGCCTGGTCAAGGGGTCGATCCGGTGATTGGTGATCGGAGGGTGATGAGGGTCAACTCCTCTGGCCAAGGCATCAGGCCTGGGTGGGGGGCAGAGCCGGGGATTGGGGGGATATGATGGTCCCCTTGCCCAGGCCTGAAGCCTGGGTCAGAGGCGTCAGGCTTGGGCGGGGGGTGGAGCAAGCGATCAGAGGGAGATGGGGGTCCCCTGCCCAGGCATGATTCCTGGGCCAGAGGCCTCAGGCCTGGGCGGGGGCCAGAGCCAGTGATCAGGGGGAGATGGGGGTCCCCTGTCCAAGCCTGACACCTCTGGCGGAGGCGTCAGGCCTGGGCAAGGGGCCAATCAGGTGATCAGAGGGTGATGGGGGTCAACGCCTGAGGGCTCCCAGTATGTGAGAGGGGGCAGGCTGGGCTGAGGGACACTCCCCCCCCCCCACACCCAGTGCACGAATTTCGTGCACCGGGCCCCTAGTATGTATATATACATGCACATGCATATGTCACAAATATACATAAATATATTTATACTAGAGGCCCGGTGCACAAAATTCATGCAGGGAGTGGGGGTCCCCTCTGCCCAGACTGCACCCTCTCCAATCCGGGACACCTTGGGGGATGTCCGACTGCCTGGGATCAGGCCTAAACCGGCAGTCAGACATCCCTCTCACAATCTGGGACCACTGACTCCTAACTGCTCACCTGCCTGCCTGCCTGATTGCCCCTTACTGACCTCCTGCTGGCCTAGTCGCCCCTAACTACCCTCCTCCCCCAGCCTGGTTACCCCTTACTCCCCCCCCCCCACCAGCCTAGTCGCCCCCAACTGCCCCTCCCTGCCAGCCTGGTCATCCCCAAATGCCCTCCCCCTGCTGGCCTAGTCGCCCACACAGCCTGCTGTTCAGTCATTTAGTCATCCCTCACTAACCCCCCTGCCAGCCTGGTTGCCCCATGCAGCCTGCTGTTCAGTCATTTGGTCATCCCTCACTAACCCCCCCACTGGCCTTGTCACCCCACACAGCCTGCTGTTTAGTCGTTACTGTTACTGTGATGGTGTCCTGTACAATTTGCATATTCCTCTATTATTAGTATAGACATCTATACATATTCGTCTGGACTCATTTAATATAAAAGATTAAATTAAATTGTTATTTCTTGTTCTACAGTGCTCATTAGCTGAGATAAATTTTGTTTCCTACTAGTCCTGATGTGTTTCAATTTGGACAATAAATTCTCCCTCTACTGTCACAAACACATAATGTCAGTTATTTCTTTGAGTCATAAATTAAATGTAGCACATCCCTAGCCCTTCCTTATCCATGAAATAAGAGGCTTAATGCAGATCTTAAGGCTTCAGATGAATGTGAAAGGATGTGCACTTTTCCAGTGAATTCAAAGCACCTTCCATTCAAGTATTATATAAATATCTAGTGGCCTGGTGCACAGATTGATGTACATCAAAAGGAAATTAATTAGAAGAAATATTTTAATATTGCTATTCACCCCTTCTCTATAGTAGAAGTGTCAACCAAATTCATGATTGACAATGACAGATGGAAACACATGCATGCAATTGGTACCAGCAAGAGCTTTATATGTATTATGCATGCATAAGTTAACTTAGCCTTTTATATATGTAGAATAAACTTGCTTAATTAGACCTGCTTTCTGATGTAGCTAAACTTTTTCCAGCCCATTGAAGCACCCCAAATTCTCTTTCAGGTAATTGTCAGCAACACAGCCGTAAATATCAACACGAAGCAGATTATTATTGTAGATCACGCAGGGAGAACATAGGGTAAAATATTTAACTGCAGCAGTGTTGGACTATATTCTGTGCAGTGAGAAAACCTGAAGTCATTTTCAAGGTCCACCATTTCTTCTTTTCAGTTGGGTCAAGTTTCTAAGCTTTCTAAATCTCCGTTTTCCAGCTAAAAAAAAGAAAACAGGATTCCACTGAGTCTCCTATCTACCTACTCTAGGACTTCTGTGAGGATCAAATGAGATGAGGCATGTGAAAACGGTTCACAGACATTTTGTTAAAATATGAAATGTTTCCACCTGCATAAAGCAAGTTGTGTTCCTGGGCTGAAGAAACTCCAAGGAGGCTAGTCACTAGGGAGAGGAAGCCAGGATATACGTGATGTCACTACCCGGACGGTCGAACACTTAGCATATTAGCCTTTTATATATATAGATTGTTCCAAAGGTTTTCAATCTACACTAATAAAAGAGAAAGATGCAAATAGACCTTACCTTCTTCACAGTGCCCACCAGCCAATCAGGAGTGAGTATGTAAATTAACCCAACAAAGATGGTGGGTTAATTTGCATACACAAGCGCTGAGCAGTCGGGAGTGGGGCGGGACGCAGGCATTCTGCACTGCCCCAGCCACTCCAGGCTTCTGGGCAGTGTGGGAAGGTGGAAAGGTGGCTCCGGGCCAGAACAAAGGCAGAAAAGTGGCTCCGGGCCAGAGCAAAGGCAGTGCCGGCAGCCAGGGGAAGGAAGGCCCATTCTTGCATGAATCTTCATGCATCAGGCCTCTTGTCAATTTATAAAACTTCTGGTTTTCTCTTTTTACATGTAATAAGTAATCAGGACTTGATTGATACAATAGCAAGGTTGTAAAAAAGGATATGTCATGCTGAAAACAGCACAAATAACAGTTTAGTTCTTTGGCAAAAAATTTCAGAAAAAAATATATAAATTTTTAAAAACTTTGTATTAACCTTATTCACTGTATCTTTCCCATTAAATTGCATTAAGTCAGATTAGGGTTGACTGATATAAAAAAGTAGTATACATGTCAGAGAAATTTTGACTTTTTACACAAATTTGGAGTTTACTTTTAGGAAGTGAAGCAACAATAGCAATGATAGGATGAAAGCAGCCAATACTGATCATCAATTAAGGGCAGTTCACCTCTGCAGAGACTGCAGGTTAAGGTACATTGTGGCGTTCACGGCTTTGATCTGTTAATTTATCTTTTCTAATTCAAATGACCTCTAAAGCAACAGACTCTCGGGAAATGATTATCATCTTCCAGATTTTCTGTGCAGAAGTTTACCTTGATTTTTAACTCCCCCCAGAGTATGATCCCATCGGACAGATGCTAAGGAAGTACTATTGAGTGAATGCCTGGTATACGGCTAATAGGCTTTATCTATCAAATCCCATTGTTCTGAGGCCAGAGTGGAACTTATTTGAATTTGCTCAAAAAACAAAAATAAATGTATTTGAGCTTTCACTACTATAATTATGCTCACATTATAAACAAAATAAAACCCAAAAGATTAGATAAACATACTGAGACACTGGTGTAGAAATTTGTTGATTTCCTATGGCTGTGTATCTGTAAGCATGTAATTCATTCCATGTTAGTTTTAAGTATTAATGTTAAGTTAGCTCACTATGTTAACTAAAATCAGAAAGACCCAGTGTTACTGGAATCTACCAAAGACAACTTGGCAGGTTTTTGAACAAGAATCTTGTATGAGCCCGGGCAGTGTAGCTCAGTGGTTGAGTGTCGACCCATGAACCAGGAGGTCATGGTTGGATTCTGGTCAGTGCACATGCCTTGATTGTGGACTCTATCCCAAGTAGGGGGCGTGTAGGAGGCAACCCATCAATAATTCTCTCTCATCTTTGATGTTTCTCTCCCCCCCTCTCTCCCCCTTCCTCTCTGAAATCAATAAGAATATATATTTTTCTTAAAAAAGAATCCTGTGTAATTTGAATGAGATGAATTTCTAAAATATGGAATAATTTCTAGGTGGATTATTTACTGTTAATCTGCATGATTAGAAATGTTAATTTTTTTTTTTTTGCTTTTGTCTCTGCTATATTTATAGATAGGGAGGGTATATATGAGTATAAAATTTATCCATAAATCTCTTAGAACAAAAGATCCAAATAAAACTCCATAACCCTCGTTCTTTCCTTCCCTTGTAAATCGCAAATGGGACCCATTTGGATAACAGCTTCTGTACTTATTTAATCCGAACTCTTGGCAAATAACAGCAGAGTGCCTCCCGGAATAACAGCTAACTTTTCACTGTTTTACCATCCCAGGCATCTGCCCTGGGAGCAATGAGCTCTAATACTGAGCCATGTCACACTGACCCTGGGAAGCAATTTGGTTAAAATGAGTGACAGAGCCACTGCACCATGGAAAGCCTTTCCTAATAAAGCCATCAAATGAGTTTGACAAGAAGGCGATGCCTCAGGCCCTTTTACGCAAACTGAAGGCTCCAGCAGGGGCCAGGGCTGGGCAGGGCTCCACCTCCCAACTGATGGGGCTGTGAGCCGAAGCGGCTCAAAACATCGCCCGCTGCCGGCTTGGGCTTGCGAGTCTTGTATTGTGAAAACCACATGGATTGAAGAGATTGGACAAGAAGGTGCCATTCTAGTCCACGCTAACATCCTGATTTTGTGGATCTCACTCAAAATAATTTACTTCACACTGTGTTGACATGTGGCAGTAGAGTCACAACAATTATGGAGGTTTATCAGTCAACTTGATAAAAATTAATTTTTCAGAAATATACGATTCAGACATGCAGCTTTGTATAAGGCAATATGCGGTTCACACCTCTCTAGAGTCTCATACAAATATTGTTCAATTGAATATGTATTTACTGAAAATAATGTCTATATTTTTACAAAGTAACTATTACACTATCACTTTTACAAGAATCAGTTCTTGAAATCTTAAAAAACTTTGCTATTTTATTGTTAAGTTTAGAGTGTTCATAGGAACTAGGCTTTAACTTGCAAATATATAGCACTCTTTTGTGATTTTCAAATAGCCAAGGTAATTTTGAAAATTTAGTTGTGTTAATTTAGAACTTATTATCATGTGCACTGTAAAGTTAAAATTACTTAGAGTGACTGAATGATCATTTGGCCAGATCTAGCACTTTGAGCACTCAGGATATGCTAACATTTAAAAGTTGATATTCAAAGGAAATGTAATTACATATATTAATATTAGACAATTATTCTGTCCCACTGCAAAAAAATGTTTCTAATCTGTTATAAGATCATTTATAAGATCAATACAAGTCTTTCAGGCAAAATATTAATAACAGCAACTGAGAACGACAAAAAAATAGTAGATTCATATAATTTTTCTCACTTAAACTGTTTTGTCCCCTTGTCCCATATTAAGTGGTATTAAATATAGTAAAATATATCAAACTGTCAAATTTTTTTACTTCTCTGAAGTATTAATTTTGTGGGCTTTGTTTTATAGACTTCTATAACTTATTTATAGGCTGTAAAATATAAAATACACACAACAAACTAAGGTGAACATCCTCCTACAGTTTATTTTTCTCCCATTTAAAAGAAAATCACATTATATTTTTCATTCTTCCTTGGCCTGACCTTGACTCGTCATTCCTGAGAATTAATGGAACTCAGTCAGCTGAACTCTTCTCAATTCACATTTCACATTTCTCTACTTCGGGTTTCCTGACAAACACAGAAGTTACATGATTTATTTGCAAGGGAAAAGAATGACCTCACACATGGCATCCATAACTACATGTTGAAACGCGCAAAGGCCTAGACAAGAATAATGCACAGAGTGGGTCACACCGATCAGTGGCCGTGAGGAATGACTACAGGGACTTCTCGCCCTTCCAGGCCCTTTTCCTGGCTCCAGGACCCAGGCTCTGCTTCAGGAAAAGAAAGCCATTTTGGTGTGATTGAAGGCCGCTCAAGTCTCTCCTCTCTCCGCCTCCCTTTCCTGTTCCAATCATGGAGCTGGAGACAGAATTTAGCAAACTAGACCAACTTTCTAAACTTTCCAAATAGAAACACGAGGCCCGATGTGGTGAGCGGCTCCAGGAGAGCTCGGGTGAGTTAATGTGAAGCAGACTCTGAGAAGGAAATGAGCAATCAGCCCTGAGGAAATTTACTGGGAAGGGCCCTGTCAATGGACATGTAAGGGAGAAAGAGCCAGAATGAGGCAGAGAGGGCAGTTGAGCTGCAATAAAGTCACAATGAAGGCTCGGGCTCCAGAACTCTGCGTCTCAGGGAGCCTGGCCGAGTTGGGCAAAGTGACTTGTGCACACCTGTATCCAGAACAGAATCCTGTGGCCATTCCTTTCAGCAGGGACAGCTGGGAAGTTGCCCTCAAAGGGAACAGCTTGCCTTAAACACAATGGGCGTATTTCCATTTGGACACAAATTAGGATCCTCTTAAGGAAGAAGAGGGCGGGAAGGACTGACTCAAGGTGAGCATTTAACCAACTGGCCACTTAACACAAGTAAACCTTAACATATAATAAGAGAGGGTAATGGGCTCAGACATCCATTCCTCCCTACTTTCATGCATGTTAATAATTTCCCACATAAAAAGCTTAAATATTTTTTCATTCAGCAAACCTTAGAAAGTTTGATGTAACATTCACTCAAAAAATCAAATTACACCGTTTTTCTATACTCGCTAAAATAAAATGATGTGAGGGCAAAGGAAAATGGCAATGAATCCAAATGTGTTTTGGCCACTTTGCTCTACATTTCTCGGGCTTCATCTCAGCTCTTCTGCCCATGCAGTTTCAGCTTGGAGCTGGCTGCCTGTGTAGGAATCATGGGCATGTTCTTAACTTGTTTCCACTTTGACAAGTAAGTTTTTTCAGAGATGCAAATGTTAAATAATATTTAAAGAATAACATGGAGATGGTGTTACAGATATGAAGAAAGTGGTCAGAGTTTTAGTGCAGCGAAGGGTCCAGAGTGAGGGACCTGTATGCTACATGGATTCTCACCTGTCTGGTCGCAGAGAGCACATGTAGGTCGGGGGGGGGGGGGGCTCATGAGAAAGCCTAAGGTTCCGCTTGGAGGTACAGTCACAGGAAGCATCAACAGTGTCCTGTCCATCTGGAATATCTCCATAAACTCCATGAAACAATCTGCTCTCCGTAATCAGGTTCTCAGTTAATGGAGATGGGGTGAGAGAGGATGAGAAGCCGATCCCAAATTGGTTCCAGAAAAGCTTATCACTAGGTGATATCAATTTTCTTCTACACCGGACATGGACTAATATGCTGCACGGGGAGCACTAACTAAGAAGACATCCAACGACACTGTTGTCATGACAGGGATGTGGGGCCAACGATAAGGGAGCTTACATGTATTCAACATCTACAGCATACTTGGATGTGTGTGCATGTAAAGATTACATGTTTTTAATATCTCTTTTATTGGTTTCAGAGAAGGAGAGGGAGATAGCAACATCAATGATGAGAGATAATCATTGATCGGCTGCCTCCTGCACAGACCCATGCTGGGGATTGAGCTCCCAATCCAGGCATATGCCCTGACTAGGAATCAAACCATGACCGCCTAGTTCAGTGGTTCTCAACCTTCTGGCCCTTTAAATACAGTTCCTCATGTTGTGACCCAATCATAAAATTATTTTCGTTGCTACTTCGTAACTGTAATGTTGCTACTGTTATGAACCGTCATGTAAATATCTGATATGCAGGATGGTCTTAGGTGACCCCTGTGAAAGGGTCATTCGACTGCCAAAGGGGTCGCGACCCACAGGTTGAGAACCGCTGGCCTAGTTCATAGGTCAATGCTCAACCGCTGAGCCAGGTCAGCTGGGCAAGATTACATTTTTTAAATCTCTGTGTATTATATCAATAAATATGCATGTGACTATATGTTGCATATATGCTATGTGATTATATATACAAATATGATTGTTATACAAATTATGTGATTATATACTATATATTACATGATGCATGAAATATATTTTCTCTCCCAGTGGGCAGATGAGGAAACAGAGAAAGAGTGAACTTGCCCAAGGTTTATCAGCAGGCATCACATCAATAATGATGACATGAGCCGCCCTTGTCACTGGGAGTGAATAAAGAGCGAGCCCCCAGGATAAATGAATGACTGAACTGCCAGGTGGAGGATGTGGCCAGTCATGGGTATTCAGAGACTTAGGGAAACCTCTGCCATCTGCCTGAACTGTGATTCTGCTGCCGGATGACGATGTATCTGAGAGCGAATATTTTATTAATAATTATTATTACTCCACTGAACCCTGAGCTGTTGCAGTCTGAGGAAAAAAGTGTTCCATTGGATAATTGGTGATACAGAGAAGCAGATAAAAAGGCTGAAAAGCAAGAAAGTGTTCAAGCAACCGCTACGCTGACAGGGGTAGGCCAAAGGGGCCCGCAAGCAACTGGAAAAGCTCCCCGTTGTTGAACCTAGAACTATTTGAGCAGCAAAATAAGCAAAGCAGCATTGTGTCAAAACCCAAAGTATAAGCTAAATATCCACGAGTCGACCCTGATATAGGTAAGTTACTGACCACACAAATAAATGGGGAATAGACAAACCTCCCATGCAAAGTATTTCAAAACATTTATGTAGATACCTTGTTCTCAAGGAAGTGGAGAGAAATACCTGCTCTTTTTTTTAAAAAAAAATATTTTTTTATTGATTTCAGAAAGGAAGGGAGAGGGAAGGGGGATAGAAACATAAATGATAAAAGATAATCATTGACTGACTGCCTCCTGCATGCCTCACACTGTGGGGATGGAACCCACAACCCGGGCATGTGGCCCAATCAGGAATCGAACCGTGACCTCTGGTTCATAGGACAATGCTCAACCACTGAACCACACCAGCTGGGCTGAGAATTTCCTGCTTTTTAAGTGCAGCTGCTCATCATGACTTCATTCTGAAGAATGTGGCATTGAAAGGGGAATAAAGGGCTAACTTTACAGTGGGAAACCTGACAAGCACGACCTCATCCCAGGGACCGAGGCAACATCAACAGTGAGATGTCGTGTTGACAGGATGTGCCCTTAATGTGATGTCATGGCAATGGCACTCTACCTCTGAGGTCTTCACATAACCCAGTCTAGGCATGAGGAAGGCCCTCAAATTCCAACAGAGGTGCATCCTATAAAGTCCATGGCTGTGGTCTTCAGACACTGCCACGGTCATCACAACACGACCAGGCTGAGAAAGCTCCCTTCTGAGAGATGCTGATGGAGACATGAACAGTGAATATGATGTTATCCTGGGTGGGATCCTGGAACCAGAAAGGGCATTAGGAAAAACTAAGGAACTATGACTAGAGCGCTGGCTTTTGTTAATAATGCATCAATATGGGTTTTCAGGAATTATAACAAAAGTATCATACTAAGGTAAGATGTGCAGAATCAGGGAAATTGTGTTGGAACTTGTATTAAAAATTGTGTAGAAAATCTTTATAACTCTTTTGAATGTCGAAAACGATTCTAAAATAGATTATATATTTTTTTAAAAAAGTTGATCCACAAAAGTATCTGTGGTATCACAGGAAAAGAAGCAGGTCACACAATGACGTGTGCAGCATAGTAACAATGGAAACATGGGTCAGGAAAACAGCCTAGGAGGACATCAACATTTTCATAATAGCTGTGTGTAGGGAGTATGACTACTGTGATTTTTTCCTTATATTAGTCTGTTTGACAATTTTCTTCAATTATATAGGCTGACTTATAATAAAAATAGGAAAATCAAGATGTTTCATGGATCAAAGAACTAAGAGGTGCCTTTTTTTCTAGATGCAACGATGCACAGTGTGGAGACCTGGCAGTGTGCCTTTGATAAACATATTTAAAGAAACACGCAACACCGGCAAAGTCACCAAAATCAAAGCAAGAATAAAATCAAAGCACTAATGCCTATATTTAAGCTAATATTTCCAGCTAGTGCCTTTATTTAAGAGCTGCCTCATCACATAATTTTCAGTTTTTGTGACAGTTTCAGACTTACATAGAATTCTGTTTGCAAATACTTTTCATAGCATGAATTATGCTGATATGGAAAGTGTCTGTGAGCTCCTTTGTTGAAGGATAGTGCTGAGTTCCTAAAGCAAAAACATCATCTCTCTTTACGTCTTCACATTATACTTACATACAATTAAATAACCTGATTTATTTAGCAACACATGTTCCCTTTCCTTGCCTCACTGCTTAGACATCTGCATATAGGTGCATGGTAATAATAAATGAGGCTCAATAATAGTGTCCAATCCTATACTAATAAAAGAGAAAAATGGTAATTGGCGTACGACCGATACCTTTTTCATTGGCTAATCAGCGAGATATGCAAATTAACTGTCAGCCAAGATGGCGGCTGGCAGCCAGGCAGCTGAGAATAGGAGGCTTGGTTGCCCCAGCGATGGAGAAAGTCAAGGATCCCCGCAGCTGCGGGGCTCTGAGCTCCTGAAGCAACAACTCCAAAAGATACAATGTTTCAATTATAGAAGCTAAAAGATGGCGGTTAATTTGCATACTCAGGCTCCAAGCAGAGCGAAGCCAAACAGCCCTGAAGCAGCAGGGCAGAGAGGCCTCAGGGCCTGGGATCAGCAGAGTCGAGAGGCCTCCCGGCCCTGCGATCAGCGGAGCTGAGAGGCCTCCCGGCCCCAGTGATCAGCGGATCCGAGAGGCCTCCCGGCCCTGGTGATCAGCAGAGCCGAGAGGCCTCCCAGCCCCAGTGATCAGCGGAGTCGGAGGCCCCGCGATCAGCGGAGCCGAGAGGCCTCCCGGCCCCAGTGATCAGCAGATCCGAGAGGCCTCCCAGCCCAGGTGATCAGCGGAGTCGAGAGGCCTCCCAGCCCCGGTGATCAGCAGAGTCGAGAGGCCTCCCAGCCCCGGTGATCAGCGGAGCCGAGAGGCCTCCCAGCCCAGGTGATCAGCGGAGTCGAGAGGCCTCCCGGCCCCAGTAATCAGCGGAGCCGAGAGGCCTCCCAGCCCCGGTGATCAGCGGAGCCGAGAGGCCTCCCAGCCCCGGTGATCAGCAGATCCGAGAGGCCTCCCGGCCCCGGTGATCAGCGGATCCGAGAGGCCTCCCAGCCCAGGTGATCAGCGGAGTCGAGAGGCCTCCCAGCCCCTGTGATCAGCGGAGTCCAGAGGCCTCCCAGCCCCTGTGATCAGCGGAGTCCAGAGGCCTCCCAGCCCGGTGATCAGCCGAGAGGCCTCCCGGCCCAGGTGATCAGCGGAGTCGAGAGGCCTCCTGGCCCCAGTAATCAGCGGAGCCGAGAGGCCTCCCAGCCCCGGTGATCAGCGGAGCCGAGAGGCCTCCCGGCCCCGGTAATCAGCGGATCCGAGAGGCCTCCCGGCCCCGGTGATCAGCGGATCCGAGAGGCCTCCCGGCCCAGGTGATCAGCGGAGTCGAGAGGCCTCCCAGCCCCTGTGATCAGCGGAGTCCAGAGGCCTCCCAGCCCCTGTGATCAGCGGAGTCCAGAGGCCTCCCAGCCCGGTGATCAGCCGAGAGGCCTCCCGGCCCTGGTGATCAGCGGAGCCGAGAGGCCTCCCAGCCCCGGTGATCAGCGGAGCCGAGAGGCCTCCCGGCCCCGGTGATCAGCGGAGCCGAGAGGCCTCCCAGCCCCGGTGATCAGTGGAGTCGGAGGCCCCGCCATCAGCGGAGCCGAGAGGCCTCCCGGCCCCAGTGATCAGCGGAGCCGAGAGGCCTCCCGGCCCCGGTGATCAGCGGAGCCGAGAGGCCTCCCAGCCCCGGTGATCAGCGGAGTCAGAGGCCCCGCGATCAGCGGAGCCGAGAGGCCTCCGGGCCAGGGATCAGGGGAGCTGAGAGGCGTCCTGGCCCTGGGATCAGCGGAGCAGCGAGGCTTCCCAGCACCGGGATCAGTGTGACAGGGTGCGGAGCCCCAACCCTCTGATCGGCCCTGCTCTGTGCATGACAGGAGTGGCGCTGCAACCTCCCTATGGACCCTGCCTTGAGTGTGACAGGGGGTGGTGCCCCAACCCCCCAATCGGCCCTACCCTGAGCATGACTGAGGGTGGCATCGCAACCTCCCAATCCGCCCTGCTCTGTGCATGACAGGAGGCGGGGCCCCAACTCCCCAGTGGGCCCTGCTCTGAGCCCGACCAGGGGTTACACCTAGGATTAGGCCTGCCCTCTGCCACCTGGGAGCAGGCCTAAACCAGCAGGTCCTTATCTCCTGATGGGTCCCAGACTGTGAGAGGGCACAGGCCAGGCTGAGGGACCTCCTCTCCCAACCCCGAGTGCACAAATTTTTGTGCACCGGGCCTCTAGTCTATATATATAAAAGCCTAAGCTACTGTCCAACGGTTCAACCATTCGACCATCTGACCAGTAGCTATGACGAGCACTGACCACTAGGGGGCAGACGCTCAATGCACAGACATGGAAACATGGAACAGACTGATGAATCTCAGAGGGAAGGAAGGAGGGTGGAGGGTGGGAAGAGATTAACCAAAGATCTTATATGCATACTAGAGGCCTGGTGCACAGATTTGTGCACTGGTGGGATCCCTCAACCTGGTCTGCAGGGATTGGGCCAAATCCGTGCATCAGGCTTCCAACATCCCCCGACGGGGTCCCGGATTGTGAGAGGGTGTAGGCCAGGCTGAGGGACCCCATTGATGTATATATGCCTCAGGTAGTGTAGTATGAATAAATACCAGAAAGTTAGCCTAAGTAATTAGCAAGCAAATTAAAAAATTACTAATAACTGATGGCTAACATACATGAACAGCCATGCGTGAACTGAATCATATTTAGCTTGATTCTTGAATGAAAACTACCAAATTTGTCCTTATTAATTTTCACGCCTGAATATCCAAGATACCTCAGCTCCAAGTTCACCCCAAGCTTAGGAAGCTCATGTGTAGTTTTAAATAAATATGTAATTATCTCCATTAAAACCACTTCAACATAATTATTTTAAGTTGATTTTTTTTTCCTGGCCAAATTCATTTTATCACTCAGTGTATTGCCTTCATAATGTAGTAATGAGCACCATTCTGGCTGCACTCACCAAGATGGTGTTTGCTCTTTTTAATCAGAGATTGCCGGGAGCCGGTCCATGCTTGCTGTTTCAAGGGACCTGGCATATATGGCATACTGTTCTTAATATGTTTGCTCACCTTCTTGGCACTATGTGTTTTAACCAAGGTCTCTGAGAAAGGTTGTTTTCCCCAGGTAGGGATTTTCCCCTGAAGCTAGGGAGGGAATAAAACCCCTCAACTAAGTGCCAGGTGGGTAATTAATCCCTTTAACTACGAACAATCATGCTTAAACTACATAATCTTTTCTCCCTGGAATGGAGATAAGAAACGCCCTAACCTTTGTAATAGAGATTGATAGGATTGAATCAACTGGTATAAATACAGTTGTAACAAGACAGAAACACTCAGAACTTAGACAGAATTCAGAAGACAGAAAGACACAGAACTTAGAACACAGGGCTTGGAAGACAGGACCAAGAGAGACAGAGCCTAGGCACAGAACCTACACAGAACGTTCTCTAGGGACAGAAGATGGACCCCAGCATCTGAACCTGACTACAGAAATTGGCAAGAGAACCTGACTAGAACCTGGTGACTGAACCTGACTGGAGTACCTGGACAGAACCTCTCTGGAGAGCCTAAGCAGAACCTCTCTGGAGATCCAGACCAGAACTTGGCTGGAGATCCTGGCTAGAGATCCTGGCTAGGCTGCTGATCAACTGAACGCTGTCTCCGTGTCATTCCTTCTTCCCTGACTCCGTCTACACCTTTGGGAACCCCTGGACCTGCTGGGGTTGGACCCCGGCATCTGGCGCCCGAACAGGGACCCCTAGGTAAGCGCCCCACATTCGGGACGGATCGGACTCCACCGTAGGAAGAGGGTGGATAGTCTTCGCCGACTCTGTCCACACCTTTGGGAACCCCTGGAACAGGATTCCCTTAGGTAAGCCGCCCCATTGAGAACCTCCACACTCGGGATGGATAGGACTCCACCATAGGAAGAGGGTGGATAGTCTTCGCCGACTCCGTCCACACCTTTGGGAACCCCTGGAACAGGATTCCCTTAGGTAAGCCCCCCCCCCCCCCATTGAGAACCCCACACTCGGGACGGATAGGACTCCACCAGGGTGCTACAGACCCCCCTATAGAGGATAAGTAGGGTAAGAAGGTGGATAGTACAGAACTTAGATTGAGAAGATGTGCCATACTGAGTCCAAAGAAAGAAGACTCTGTATTGATCTTTAGATTAAGAAGATGTGCCATACTGAGTCTAAAGAAAAAAGACTCCGTATTGATCTTTTAACATATATGCTTGTTAGCAGAGGAATTAAGGTTACTCCCAGTCAGACAGAACATTTTATACAAGAAATACGTCCATGCTTTTCTGAGGAAGGAAAGGTGCCGGAAAGGTAAATGTAGAGGCATGGGAGAAGGTAGGCCCAAGGAGCCTTATCCTTAACCCCACTGCAGCCTTTCTACCCTGGGAAAGTGCAGGATTGGCAAGCTCTCCCTGGGGTGATAGATCAGGACTCAGGTAATAGCAGAAAGCGCCAATCCTACTCTTAAAATGGATACAAGAGAGCGTTTGAGGTTTTTCTTTTTAATGCCTGCTTTTAAAAAATAAAAAAGGGGGAATTTGCCGGGAGCCGGTCCATGCTTGCTGTTTCAAGGGACCTGGCATATATGGCATACTGTTCTTAATATGTTTGCTCACCTTCTTGGCACTATGTGTTTTAACCAAGGTCTCTGAGAAAGGTTGTTTTCCCCAGGTAGGGATTTTCCCCTGAAGCTAGGGAGGGAATAAAACCCCTCAACTAAGTGCCAGGTGGGTAATTAATCCCTTTAACTACGAACAATCATGCTTAAACTACATAATCTTTTCTCCCTGGAATGGAGATAAGAAACGCCCTAACCTTTGTAATAGAGATTGATAGGATTGAATCAATTGGTATAAATACAGTTGTAACAAGACAGAAACACTCAGAACTTAGACAGAATTCAGAAGACAGAAAGACACAGAACTTAGAACACAGGGCTTGGAAGACAGGACCAAGAGAGACAGAGCCTAGGCACAGAACCTACACAGAACGTTCTCTAGGGACAGAAGATGGACCCCAGCATCTGAACCTGACTACAGAAATTGGCAAGAGAACCTGACTAGAACCTGGTGACTGAACCTGACTGGAGTACCTGGACAGAACCTCTCTGGAGAGCCTAAGCAGAACCTCTCTGGAGATCCAGACCAGAACTTGGCTGGAGATCCTGGCTAGAGATCCTGGCTAGGCTGCTGATCAACTGAACGCTGTCTCCGTGTCATTCCTTCTTCGCCGACTCCGTCCACACCTTTGGGGACCCCTGGACCCACTGGGGCTGGACCCCGGCAAGAGATGTCACAAATGAGAAAATGAGGTATCCAGTAAGAAAATGGACTGGTTTTTTATAAAGCCGGTGTTGACATTCATTACGTGTGTATACACAACCACACACCAGAGCACAGAAATGCTCTGTGTATAGTCTGAACGTAACCCTTTGACCTTGGGGTCTCTTTTGCAGCAGTCCGGCCGTGGCCTCGGTAGGTTATGCTCCTGAACGTGCAGCACACCCCTGATCGCCAAGTAAGTGCAAGTGATTAGAGCGGCTGCCGGGAGGCCATAGATGGTTTCCCCAGCAGAGAAGACAGCCTCTTGCAGGTACTGAAAGCTTTAATGGAAGTGATTCTGTTTACTTGCAGGAAGCAAGGCTTCTTGCTTGAAGAGGCTAATCAATTCTTTCATGTAATAGAAAATTTAATTGAAGACAACATCCAGAGGTGAAAATATTATTCAGCGAACGGCTGCTCTTGGCATTCTGTCATATTCATGGGGATTGGCCTACTATTTTCATTGTTGAATTCACATGACAGAATCTCTAAATTACATTAGAGTTGTTTAGGCATGAATTTTGTGAAGGCAATCTGTTTGAATTTGAGCCGTATGTAAAGCATGCAGCTGATACATCAGAAGGATAATTTCACAATTATTTAACAAGGCAACATAGCATCTACTTCCTCTACCAATGAGGTGTGAAACACACCTCACTCTCATACTAGTAATCTGGGTAATTTGTTTTGAAGCAAATATTTACTCTGAAGTTGAAGTGGACTGTTCATTAATCCTTTTCTACTGTTTCCTTGTCTCCCAGGAGGACGGGTGTGGTATGTTATGTCTTTTGTGCATGTTCACTTTCTAATTAATAGCATGCATCAGTCAATAGAGTATGAAGGAACACTGTTCTAAGAATGTAAAGGGGGGAAAAAAGCAATATGGAGAAAACAGAAAGGTTTTATAAGTAAGCTGCCCATTCCACCATGCCCACTCTGCGAGGGACTATTTCTGGACTATTCCATAAACTGTCTTTATGGAACCTTCTCCAACTGGGGCTGCCACATTCTCAATTCTACCTATGGGCCCCTGGACAATATCCTTCTATTGACTAATACCCAGGTGTGGTGTGCTCTGTTGCATACCTATTTACACACTCAGAGAGAAAGTTGGGACCGTATCCTTGTGTGTTTTTTAAAAATATATTTTATTGATTTTTTACAGAGAGGAAGGGAGAGAGATAGAGAGTTAGAAACATCAATGAGAGAGAAACATCGATCGGCTTCCTCCTGCACACCTCCTACTGGGGATGTGCCAGCAACCAAGGTACATGCCCTTGACTGGAATCGAACCTGGGACCTTTAAGTCCGCAGGCCTCTATCCACTGAGCCAAGCCTGTTACGGCACCTTGTGCTTCTAATACCAAGTTCCTGAACCATTTGTCTCTGAAACACTTTGGGCTTTGCTTCAAAGCCCTGTTGTTTTACATATAGGCTGTGGCACCAGCTTTCAGACTGGGCTCCCTAGCTTCTTCACACAGCTATTAAATGACCTACCCAAAATCCAGACCTGCACTTTAGCATCATTTAGAAACGTAACTATTTTCTACAGAGCACCCATAGGTATAATCTAAGCTCTGTCTTACAGGGACCTTCATCATCTGACTCCTATTGCCTCAACCTCTCATCGTCTCCCTAGAGCTCTCTCTAAAGTACTTCACTTAGCACTTGAACATACTTCACCTCTTATTTGACTACATGCTTCTTGCATATTCTCCACTGAAAATGCCCCACCCACATCCCTACTCTAAGCTTTAGGTAGACTTTCTCTCTTAGAGGGAGTCTTCCTGAGACCCATGACCTTCACTGGCCTGGCCACTTTTCCTGTGCTAGAATGCGTCTATTGTATTCCCCTATTGTTGTCCTTTTACAGGGTGTCTGTTTCCATCACCAGAGGGTTTCTTAAAACAAGGACTACACATTGTTCATCTTAGCAGTCCTAGTACTAAGCATACCTCCTGGCACATATTAGGTGCTTATTAAATGTCCATGGATGCATTTGATTGCATTTCAGTTGTAGAATAATTTTTTGATCTACACATTTTGGTTAAACTTTCTTTTCAGAATGATCAGATAAATTTAATTCATCAACAACTTTCCCCAAATTTGTCAGCAATCATACTTAGAGTTAAGATGCTACTTATTTATAAAGGATGAAGTTAGAGACAACATGGTCAGATACACCCCGGGGCTGCTCTACTGCTTTAGGTTTCCTGCTGACCACAGGCCTGAACTCCACTGGAGTGGAACTGGATGCCTCCACCACTGTGTCTCCCAAAGATCTGGTCTCCCCATCTCACACTGCTCACACTTCTATGATTGATGGAATGCTAAGTGATATGGATAAGCTTAGACTGAGGGCATTCTGGGAAATGTTATTTTACCTTTACAGCATTTAAATTACATGAACACAAGTTATGCTGCTTACCTCCTATTGAATAAGCTACCTTATAATCTCTACTAAACCCTCAAAATATACGATTGAATGAATTAGTATTTTCTAAGTTAACTCAGAATTAATCTATTAACAATCTATCAATCAATCAATCTATCCATACCCTACTGTTGTTTTCTCTGAAATCATGGATGCTAGAAAGAGCAACGGTAGAATGCTAAACACTATGGTGTAATACTTTTACAAAGTTCTCTGGCAGCCCATATTGTTGCCTTCTAAAGGAATCTCAAATCCTCATCTTTATCTGCTATTATTCCACCCACAAGATTGGGGAGTGCGAATGTAGACTAGTGGGTCTAAGAACGCAACAAGACCCCACATGGGCATTATCTCCTTTATGGTTAAGTTTTAGGAATTCTTGCTGGATGAGTGGGGTTCACTATCAACACCTTCCCATGCCCAGGAGAGTAATTTCAGTTCTCAACAATGGCATCAGAGAAGGCCCTAGACAGGAAGTGAGAGATACCAGTGAAGGGTAAGTGCTATGAGATACACCTGTGGGAAGCCGACCAGGCATGGACTTACCTGTGGTCACTCCAGTGAATGCCATCATGAGGAAAGTGGTGCCTGCCACAATGTTTTCAGTGCAAAGAACCTACATGTCTGCAGGTAGAGGGAGCGTGGTACAACTGAGGTATGGCCAAAAGAGTGGGCAAGACTATTACAGAAAGTAAGGTGGAGAGCAGCTTCCAAGGTGGTTGGAGGCAAAATGAGGCTGAAGAATTTGGCAGATGCCAGACTACATAGCTTTTTATGTTCATCCCATTACGAATTGATATTGCTCTTTAAGTCCAATATCAAACCAAGTAAGAGAAGAAGCTGACCAGAGTTAGATTTTAGAGAATCACCTTTGTCTTCAAAGACCTCTGGCCCTAGGTCACCCTGCATCGGCAGCCCACTACGGGGAATGGGCTGGGAACGTGAAAGAGTGAACATAAAGACATTTTTAAGAAGCCATCAAAGTGGTCTGGTGGGCAGAGGACGGCAGTAGTGGGGACTGAGATGGAGAGAAATAGACATATTCAAAAGATACTTAGAGGGAACAGTGGCAGCACTGAATAAGCAGCTAGATTTGGGGAAGTTGCAGTGGTTTAAAAAGAAGGCATCAAGGAAGGTAAATAAGCATCTGTCCTGTGCAACTTGATGAATGTTGGTGCCAGTCACTGCCAGGGAAACTACAGCAAGAACCAGATTTAATACAGAAGCGAATGCCTTCCACATGCCTAACTCACCGTGCCAACTAGGCAGGTGAGCATATACATCTGGTGCTCCGAAGAATAGAACTGGCTAAGAAAGATTTTAGAAGCTATCTACATAAAGTGGTTAAAATTGATTGTGCTTGGGATTGAAATTTACTGAAAAGAGGCTTTAGAATGAGAAAGGAAGGGCAAGGATAATTCTTGGGAAATGGTGCTATTGATGACTAAAGAGAAAAGGGTAAGTTTGCAAATTAAATTTTCAAAAGGACAGACAGAAAAGGAGTGGATAGAGGACACAGATCTAAGCAATATTTATGAGATAAAAACAGTATATCTTGAAATTGATTAGAACCGGGGGTGAGCTGATAAGAGAAAATAAGAATGACTCCTCACTTGCTAGTTTGCATGAGTGGGTGGGTGATGGCCAAACTGGAAAGAGGAGAGGGTGAATTTTAAATATTTGGAATTTGAGGTGACTATGAGGCATTTAAGTACATGTATATAAAGAAATGCTATTACTGCTCTAGCTGGTTTGGCTCAGTGGATAGAGCATCGGTCTGCAGACTAAAGGGTCCCAGGTTCGATTCTGGTCAAGGGTACATACCTAGGTTGCAGGCTCCTTCCTGGCCCAGGCCCTGGTCGGGGCACATGCAGGAAGCAACCAATCAATGTATTTCTCTCACATAGATATTTCTCTCTGTCTTTCCCTTGCTTCTACTCTCTCTAAAAATCATTGGAAAAATATCCTTGGGTGAGGATTAAAAAAATGCTATTACTAAGATTATCTTTCACATATTTAACCCTTGCCATGTGCCAGATATTATTCAAAGCATTTATTTATGTTAATGCATTAACTATCCAAACAAATACTATTTTACACATGAAGAAGCTCAGAGATGTACAGTAATTTTCTCATAAACACACAGCTTCTAATTAGTGGAGCCAGAATTTAAACCTAGGAAATCTAGCTGCAGAAAATTACCTCTTATTCACTAGGTGAAACTACCCTTGCTATATAAATCTAAGACAAGGCAAAATACGATCTGGATATATAAATTTAGCAGTAGCCAGTATAGGTTGGTATTAAAACCAAGAAAGAGAAGGAAGCAGGAATAAAATAAGAAGAGTAGGTGACATTTCTAGGACTATATCCCAAGAAAACGGAAACACCAATCAGAAAAGATATACTGGTATGCACCCCTATGTTCATAGCAGCACAATTTACAATAGCTAAGATTTGGAAACAGCCTAAGTGCCCATCAGCAGATGAGTGGATTAAAAAACTGTGGTACATCTACACAATGGAATACTATGCTGCTGGAGAAAGGAAGGAACCCCCACCATTTGCAACAGCATGGATGGAACTGCAGAGCATTGTGCTAAGCGAAGTAAGCCAGTCAGAGAAATATAAATATCACATGATCTCACTCATTTGTGGGATATAATGAACAACATAAACTGATGAACAAAAACAGATCCAGAGACAGAGAAGCATTGATCAGGCTATCAAAACTCAGAGGGAAGGTAGGGGAGGGTGGAAGTAAGGGGAAGAGATCAACCAAAGGACTGTATGCATTCATATAAGCCTAACCAATGCACACAGACACTAGGGAGTGAGGGCATGAGTGGGGGATTGGGGGGCAATGGGAGGGATAAGGACACACATATAATAGCTTAATTGGTAAAGAAAATAAAAAAGATTCTGGGGGGAAAAAGCAAGAAAAAGCAAAAGGAATGATCAGAGAAAATAATATTGGTAAAAATTGACAAATGACTCTCAGTATTATGTCAAACATGTTTACTGAGCTACACAATTAATAAAAAATATTCTGTAAAAAAAAGAAGAGTAGGTGATAAAGGAACACTGAGGGGAAAAGCTACTTATAAAAGTGGCAGGTATATTAAAAAAAAGAATATAAATTATTGGAGGAGTCCAAGGACAACCAGAATGGAGAACCACAAAGTCAAGGATATAAAGAAGGTGTAGAAGGTCGTGACTAAGCAGCAAATGCACTTAGGTAGGTCTAGTAGAGTTAGGACAGATATGTTCCATGATCACGTGGTGTGGCAGTCAGGGTATCTCTGGTGACCTCACCAAGTGCTGTGTTGGGAGTGTGGTGGTGATAAAAGCTGAATTAGTGGATTCAGTGGAGTGAAAGTGGGATAAGAAGTGGAAATAGTAAATGTGCTTGCTTTTTTAAAAAAAATATTTCAGAGAGGAAGGGAGAAGGGGAAAGAGGTAGAAACATCAATGATGAGAGAGAATCATTGAACGGCTGCCTCCTGCTCGCCCCACACTGGGAATTGAGCTCCCAGACCTAACTGGGAACTGAACTGTGACCTGCTGGTTCTTAGGTAGATGCTCAACCACTGAGCAACACCAGCTTGACCGCACTTGCTTGTTTTAGACATTTGTATGAGGAGGCAAAAAGAAAATGATCAGAAGTATAAAGAGGGCAAATGGTTAAGAGAAATGTTTTGAAGATGGAATAGAGATTTGGATATGTTTATTGGTTGCACAAGGAACAGCTGGAGACGATCAGGACTAATGGAACAAAACTCTGAAAAAAAAAAGAAGATGGAAGGTCTCAATGTGAAAGGCACTGGGGAGTGAACCATGTTATTATGAGGCAGATTGCATGATCCTCTTACATTTTCACCGAGAGCAGTGGGAAAGATGATAATATAGTTTTCAAGTTAGGAAGGAAAGAAAATTAGAGAGTTTATCATTTTTAGGGTGTCTGCTAAAAGTAACATTGGCAGAGATTGAACTGACATTAGAGGATAGGTGAATTTCTGGAATAATTAAAAAGAAATAAAAGGGCAAGATAAATAATACATAAAATGACTGATGGGACCAGTTAAAATAGTAATTGAAACACATTACCATCTATTGGTGCTAATCTATATGTCGGTTTAGTTCTGATCTATATACTAGTGTTCAGTAACCTGGGGATAGTTGGTGAAAAAGTGGGACTGTATTGTTGATACAAAGGACCCAAGAGTGGAGTTTCACTCAGTAGGTGCAAATAAAGAATAAAACTGTTAGAATGCAAGGTATTGTTGAGAGCTCAGTTCAGGTGATCAATCACAGATTCTAGCACAGAGGAGAGAGAAAGCAGAGCTGTGTGGGTACATTAGACGAGGATGAGAACCAGGCCATCCAGAGGCTGAAGTTTCTGAGTATCATGAGCAGGTTTATTTGGAATAACATATCCGTGCACCTGGCAGGGTAGGGAGAGAATGAGATACTGGAGTTAAAGATTTCTGCAAAATAAAGGACCTGTCATGAGTAATGGGGAAGGGGTGGGAGGCTAAAAACTGGAGATGACTCATTAGGTTAAGAAGATCCAGGCTTTGACATTCAGGATTGTGATATTTGGAAACTTCTCTTTTTCACAGGAGGTTACCATGGGCATCTACTATAATTCTGCTCAAGGAGCTTGCCTCGACTCTAATTATGATAATGTCATTCTAAGGGTATCTTTATCTCTTTTTAAAGAGTCTTTACAAAGCATAGGAAAGGCGAAAAAAGGTTCATTTTTAACTTTGAAATAACCCCAGATGATAGCTATGTACCCACTCTGCTGTGTTGAGCAAGAGAACTATATTAAACAGGTTCTTCAAATTGGTCAGTACTAAGAATATCTGATGAGGTTGAAGTGTTGAGCCATCATAAGTGATAATTTCATTTTAAAACAACTTGAGTAGGTGCCTCAAGTAAAGGTGCAAAAGCATCTAACTGTAAAAATGTGCATTTCACATGTACCTTGATTTAAATCACATCTCTGTAGCCTTATAGCTGCTTGACTTGGGATCCCAAGCTCTTCAATTGAACTTGGGATTGTTGAATGAGGATAATATTTACCTCAGGGTTGTTGCAAGAATTGGAATACACTTATAAATTATCCAATACTTCTTTTTATTTAGAAATAATAGTGCAAATAACATTATAGTATTACTTAAAACAGTGCATGCAATATGTGTATCCTTCTTAGTTGCTAAATTAACATTTATTAATTTATTAAATTCTATCCACAAATTCTAGATACTTTGTCTTCTCCTTTATATGATTACATGTGCACTAGTCCTCTGGGTTTTCAAATATTTTTCTGGAATTATCCTAAAATAGTGATACATTGAGTGGTGACAGTCAAATGAGGAAATGTGGAGAAGACTTATTACAGTGGGAGAATCTGGATAGGCCGCAGTAGTGGGGATGGTCAAACGGTGTTCTTCTGAATGGTTGTTTCTTGACTCTACGGCCTCAGGCCCCTCTGGGACAGGACCAAGCCTGGAACTATATAGGGATAGAGCTCAGAAATCTGACTACATCTGGACTCAGGTCCTTTCCATCTGTCCTCCAAGAGTCCCCTTCCAGGACCCCTGTCTTCCTCTTTTTGGCTCTCAATTCTAATTTCTCCTCAGACAACTGAGTGAGATTGACCACTCCAAACAGTTCTTCTTTGGAAACTCCAAATATTGTTCCCCGCATTGAGTATGGCTCTGTCAAATCCCTGACACTATTAACACAAATGTTTATTGAGCTTCTCTACGAGATGGTACTTTCTATTTTCATTTTTGCACTGATATGTCCACATTTAAGAATGACAAAAGGAGTTAACAATAACCACACAGTCAAGTCTTCCATACAGTGCCATCAGTAACTGTGGTGGCATTAGGCTTAAGTTCCAAAACCCTGGTTAAAGTTTAAGTTTCCTCTCAAGCAGAACATTTTGTTCCAAGACTGGTGAAGGATATATACAGCAACAGCAAAGATGGATTGCGCTTGTAAAAGTGTTTGTTTGTATTTTCCTACTTCCTGCTCCCTTATAAGTTTTCAGAGAACAAGAAGATTTAAGAAAGGGGAAGTAATCTTAGAAAAACAGTACCCGTAACTTTGGTTAACGTAATAGTAGGAAGGGAAGAAAGGTTCCGAAGAAGTGTAGGCAAATATAATCAGCTTATGGTGGTTATTTCTCATGGGATTTGAAAGTGGAAATGACTCGCTAACCTGTTCTGTCTTTGATTGGCATGCTCCAAGTCCCACTCAGTCACTGGAGTGTATATGTTGGTGGAGGACAGGCAGGGCAACAGTGCTCATTTCAGTTCAAAAAGAAAGTTTAAAAGCAAGACTTAAGCAATCATACCAAACCATTTAAAACAGAGGTTTTTAACCAGAGGTTAATAAACAGAACTAAGTAGTTTGTGGACCTGGTAAAATTACAAGCAGAACTGAATGTTTGCGCAAAATATTCAGTTTTCTAGTGGGAGGGTAATCAATTTTTTTATAAATCAAAACTTTAAGAATGGCTGCCCAGAAACGGGTGCATTTTTATACATCAATAATAAACTACCAGAAAGGGAAACTAAGAAAACAATCACATTTACAATTGCATTAGAAATAATCTAGGAATAATTATAACCAACCAAGAAGGTAAAAGTTCTATACTCAAAAAAATTCTAACACACTGAAAAAAGAAACTGAAAAAGTTACAAATAAATGGGAGCATATACCATGCTCATGGACAGGAAGAATTAACATTGTTAAAATGTACATCAACCAAAAGCAATCTATAAATTCAACCCAATTCCTACAAAAATATCAGTGATGTATTTCACAGAACCAGTACAAATAATTCAAACATTTCTATAGACTCACAAAAGGCCCCAAATAGCCATAATAATCTTGAAAAAGAAAAGCAAAGTTTGAGGAATCACACTTCCTGATATTAATCTATCCAACAAGGCCATAGTAATAAAAACAGACATATAGACCAATGGAACAGAGTCCAGAGTCCAGAAATAAACCAATAAATATTTGACAGATGAGGCAAAAACATACAATGGGGAAAGATAGTCTATTCAATAAATGGTGCTGGGAAAATTGTACAGATATGTGTAAAAAATGAAACTAGACCACCAACTTGTACCATGCACAATAATAAACTCAAAATGGATTAAAGACTTAAATGTAAGACTCAATACCATGAAAATCCCCCCCCCCCCCAATAAGCAGTAAAATCTTTGACGTTTTTCTTGGTAATATCTTTTCTGATATCTCTCTTCAGTCAAGGGAAACAAAAGAAAAAAATAAACAAATGAGACTCTGTCAAACTAAAAAGCTTTTGCACAGCAAAGGAAACCATCAGCAAAATGAAAAGACAACCCACCGAATGGGAGAGCATATTCGCCAATGACACATCAGATAAGGGGTTAATACCCAAACTTAATGAGCTCAATACCAATACACAAACAGTGAAATCAGTCAGAGAAAGACAAATACCATATGACTTCACTTATGTGTGGAATCTAAGGAATAATATAAACAAATAAGCAAAACAGAAACAGACTCATAGATACAGAGAACACAGTCAAGGTTGCCAGAGAGGAGGGGGCTTTGGGGACTTGGTGAAAAAGGGATGGAGAAGTACAGACTCTTGTTACCAAACAGTCATGGGATGCAAAGTCCAGCACAGGGAATATGGACAATAATAGTGTAATATCTATGTATGGGGCCAGGTGGGTACTGGAAATATCAGGGCAACACTTACAAAAGGTAGGCTGCATGACTGTCTGGCCACGATGCTGCACATCGGGAACATCTGAAACGGATACAAAATAATATTGAAGTAAACAGTAATTGGGGGGGAAAAGTGACTACTGACTGCAGTGGGTGGAGGAGGAAAGGATGCAGGATGTGACAGGAAAAGCATCCTGTAGGCCAGATCACCGTGACCCTCAGCAGAAGGCTCTTGAAATCACAGAGAGCTGATGTAGCCACGGCGGATCCCAAAGAGAGCCAGGAATGAGACGGAAAAGAAGCAGATTCCGGGTCGTTGCGTGGCTGGACGTGGGTCTGACATTCTTCAAAACTTTCAAAGATGTGCGGGAAGGAAAGGGGAACGAAGCTGCGGGTATAATGTGTTTACATATTCTCAGGTATAGGAGAAAGCAGGATAAAGAAAGGAAAAGATGTGCACGAACAATCGATGCCTTATAAAAATAATCGCCTTTACTATTTGCTGTCAAACCTCGGCATAAGGATTACAATTACATGAAAATTTTTTAAAAAAATTGGGCAACCTCATTAGGTTTAAATTAATTTATTTTAAAATCTTCAAAATCCTCTTGTTTCCTTCTTAGACTGACAATAGCTTAGATGGCATACGTAAATAACTTTACATTAAATATGGCTATTCATCAACACTGTTTTTTTTTTTCCTTTTCAATTTATGAATACGTACTAGTAAAAGAAGAGAGAAACTAAAATTTACTTTTACCCTTTTCTTCAAAAATATGATTTTTCCTTAAAAACTCATAGTGTTTTCCCATTAAACGATTATTTCCCTGCTTTGTGATGTCTTCAAATCTGTAAATAAAATGTTTTCACTAATGAATGGCTGGCAAATGGTTTGAGCTGTGCCATTTATAATCAGACACTGCCCGTTCTATGGCTTTATTCTACAGAGAAAAATTTATAAAAAGCTATATAATGATCCTCAATTTTATATCATTTTCTCCACATGACTGCAGAGTTCTTTTCAAAATAGAAACTGTGTTTGTATCTATGTCTGTAAGTGTGTTGTGTTTGAGGAGACCAGTCACAACAAGAAATCAGAAAGCTAATTATAACTCATTTATTAAAATGCCATCAATCAGGAGAGGTAATTTTTCTGCCCATGGGGATTTCTAATTTTCCCACAAGTCGCTCACTTATAATAAAGAAGAAATAAACAAGAATTCCGAATAGGTACATGAATTATTAAACATATTTCCAAAAGGAGACATGAGTAAGGGCTGCTAATGTGCTTATAACTCTCCATAGCCCCCTGCTGCCATGCATAAGTAATAACAAACAAAGGTCAGGGGGCATCGTGCATCTACAAACTGGAACCATAACTAGGAATTTCTATCTGTTTCCACAGCTTAGAAAAAGAGAATAATTAAGCAACCCAAAGAATTCTAGATTCGAGGGGGTGATGAATAATAGATTACAAGGAGAGATGAGTGAGGAAGTTATGAAGAGAAACATGACATAAAATGAACCCACAAGAATCGAGGTTGTACTCATTCAGCTAAGTGGGCGCACATTAGTCCAATATTACCTACCTACCATCCTTTTAACCATATCACAAGTCGCTATTTTTATAACAATAATTACCTCTCAAAATGATTAAAATGTTACAGTAATGCTTTCCTCCTCTAACAGATGAACCCTGAAACTCAATGGCTTTACACAGAGCATTTCAGTCTCCCTCCCACACAGCCATGTGGGGCCTTACTCCACATCGCCATTCAGGGTCCTGGCTGTTGAAGGCTGTGTTAACCCCAGCGAATTCCCTACTTCCCAGTCACGCCGAAGGATAAGAGAGAAAGAGCAGAGGGCCCAGTGGGCTGACTAAAGGAGTGTCTATTCTCACCCAGATGTAACTGGCCAAAGCTGTCACAGGATCCCACTTAGTGGAAACTAACCTAGCAGTGTGCTCAGAGGAAAGGGAGATGAGTTTGGTCAACAGCTGCCCACGACATGTGTAGGAAGAATTTTAAAAAGCAAAACAAAAAATTTGTGGGACTTTTTTTAAAAAAAAGATATATTTTTATTGATTTCAGACAGGGCGAGAGAGGGAGAGATAGAAACATCAATGATGAGAGAGAATCACTGATCGGCTGCCTCCTGCATGCTCCCCACTGAGGATCGAACCTGCAATCTGGGCATGTGCCCTGACAGGGAATCAAATTAAGACCTCCTGGTTCATAGGTCCAGGCTCAACCCGAGCCATGCCCGCTGGGCGTTTGCAGCCCTTTTAATGCCACAGTGTCTTACTTCTCAAACTTTAGTGAACACACAAATCATGTGGATTTGTTGGTAACATGCATATTAAAGTTCAGTGCCTCTGAAATGGGCCTGAGAGTCTGATTTCTGATAGGCTCCCAGGTGATGCTGGTGCCCAGATCGCAGCAGCAAAACACAGCCCAGCTGGTCATTATGTGAAAGCAAATCCCACACTAACAAGCAAAAGCTGAGGCTCATGCGGTCAGGGGTCAGCCCTATAGCCTTGCTGACTCTCCTGAATGTCTCTTCCCGCTCTGGGCCCTGCTTCTGCTAAGTCAAGTGACTCGAATAATAATACGTGATTCCTCCAACGCAGTGGTCGGCAAACTGCGGCCCCTTGAGTGTGGCTCTTCCACAAAATACCGCGTGCGGGTGCGCACATACAGTGCGACTGAAACTTCATGGCCACACTCAAGGGGCCAAAGAGCCGCATGTGGCTCGCGAGCCGCCGTTTGCCGACCACTGCTCCAAAGCACACAGAATTGGGAGATTTATGAGCTCATACCTGCGGAATGCTGCGGGCTCCTGGGGGAGGGGTATTACAAATGTACTCGGGATTGTAATGTTACTAGGCGGTCACTGGCTGGAAGAGAAGAATGTTCTTCTGGGGAGGAGGTGTGTGTTCCTCCAGGTCTCCGAACACCTGTGCAAAGAGGAGGCTCCCCTCCCCAGTGTGGAGCATTTGCTGCCATTATGGTGTCCATTATTCCACACTGACATTTTCTACTGAGGCAGAACACAATCAAACCATAGTAGGTACGCGATCAGCTAGAAATGGGACGACTCTCTTTGAGCTTCGTATACCTGCCAGTAGCGTAGAACTTCAGAATGAACATGCACGTGTTGTGTGCATATACTCACTGCTTCCTGCACTAGCGCGGGCATTGTGGGCGCGATGGGACTTAGGCAGGTAGAGCCTCTGAGGACTGCAGATGCTGAAAACTTTGTGAGGGTTTCTCCTGCTGGCTACATGTGTTCATTGCCTTTCTCTACATTCCCCCTTTTCATCTTCTCGCTCTAGCTCAGTGGTTCTCAGCCTTCTGGCCCTTTAAATACAGTTCCTCATGTTGTGACCCAACCATAAAATTATTTTCGTGGCTACTTCATCACTGTCATGTTGCTACTGTTAGGAATCATAATGTAAATATCTGATGTGCAGGATGGTCTTAGGCGACCCCTGTGAAAGGGTCGTTCGACCGCCAAAGGGGTCGCGACCCACAGGTTGAGAACCACTGCCTGGCTGGAGTCATGAAGCCAAGGTGGTTAGGATTTGTGGATTCATTGATTTATTCATTCATTTATACGGTTTTACTTCTCTCCACTCCCCACTCCCCATCAACCTCCCAGGTAGGCTCAGAATTTTCTGGAGAAAGGAATTAAGGGGGCCGAAAAGGACACGTTGGGAAGCCACAGTTTTCTATTTCCGCAGTTTACAGCCTGCTTTCCCATTTGCACTGGGAGATAATTTTGTAGCACTTGCAAGAATACAAATAAAAAATTGTGGTGGTTGTATCCTATTTGGGGGGCAGAGCAGAGTAAAATATAGGTAAAATCAAAGACCTAAAGTATATTCTTATCCTTAATCTTTGTGAGTCTCTTCTAGTGGACTGAAATGCGTGCTAAGTGAAAGAAATGTCAAATGTGGGATTTTGCATAATAATATCGGTCATCCAGCACTTTTTGTCCTGAAAACTTATGAAATAGCTATTTTAAGGCACAAATATTATGCAGCATTGCCAGCTATAGCTTTCACTTAAAATGAGTTTGCATTTTGAATGAATAGATGGTTTTGTCGATGGTATTATCTGAATTATTCAAGCAAATGGAAATTTCCTTCGGAATGTATGCAGAAATGCCTCCATCACTTGGGAGCTAGACACTTGACCACAGTGTATTACCATAGCAACCCTAATAACAGAGTATGTCTCAGTAAATCTGGTTTTAGCCATAACCAACTCTGAAAGGTGGACTAGATCTGACTATATTGTTTCAATTTCATTGATGAGAAAGGAAGATAGGTCATTTAGATGTCCCTCAACATCAATTCTAGTTCTGTTAGAAGAGACAGAATTAACTTTCCTGATTCCAAGTGCAAGATGACTTTAACATTAGACTATTAGATCAAATTAGATTTAACTTCCAATTCTCCTTTTGTTAATTAGGTGTTTTTTAAGTATATAAAGCAATATAGGCTCAGGATTTTAAAACAATCAGAGTACAGGAAGGCAACTGGTAAAAAGTTAAAAATTTCCATCAAAAGTTCACTAGCAACCAAAATTATGACACTCCTCTGAAATATGTGTTACTAACATTTTAAAATGTATTCCTCCAGGAATTTCTGTGCATATATGAGAAAATATCTTAATTTTACTGTGTAAACCCAGTGTAGACATCATACAAATTGTATGTTATATAATTTAATACCATGTTAATGACTAAAGACCTATTAATTACCTTTAATTGGAGGCTTTTTATTTAGATTACTTCAGATAATTTAAGTTTAGTGTTGTTGTTACTATGAGAAAGCTATATTATTATAGTAATTCTTACATCATATACACAAGCACACGCACATATATATATACACACCCTTGTCTAGGTAGAAAGCCCTCTCATTTTAGCATTTAAAAACATAAGAACCACTGAGGTAAGTGAATGCCTTTAATCACCCTTCCCCCTACTGTGCCTTGTGGCTGAAAGGTAGCAGATGCGGGCTCATTGTCCAAATTGCACTATTAGCTGTTAGAGGGCAGCCACAGTGAATGCAAATCCCATCCAAATGCATCCGAACAGCCTGGCTTTGACCCCTAATTAGTTGGTGCCTGTCCAGGAGCCACCTAGCGAGGCTGCAGGGCGGGGAGTCCCATTCTTCTTCCTCAGTGAGTCCTCCCCTTCCTCCTCGCAGACGGAGGAGTCTCTTATCGGGAGGAGCAGATGGCACGGAGTCTGTTTGCAATTGCAGACACGCGCCTGGAGAACAGCTCCCAGGATTTTTCCGTTAGAGTGTGTGACACAGGAGGAACAATCGGTGTTCGAAGCCCGGGGAAAAACCTCTCCATTTTAGCTCAGAAATGTTTCTTGGTGTGGACTTCAATAGTTATGCAATATTAGAAGTGGAAATGAGACAGCCCGTTGACTGTCATGTTCTGAGGTGTGAAACACTAATGACCCTTTAAGAGTTAAGAATTTCTGAACTTAAAGCTAATGGTCCCGGCCCAACCAGAGGGGCTCAGTTGTTGAGCATCAACCTATGAACCAGGAGGTCAGGGTTCGATTCCCAGTCAGGGCACATGCTTGGGTTGTGGGCTCGATCCCCAGTTGGGGCATGCATGAGGCAGCCAATCAATGATTCTCATCATTGATGTTTCTATCTTTCTCTCCCTCTCCTTTCCTCTCTGAAATCAATAAAAACATATTAAAACAACAACAACAAACAAACAACAGTGGTCCCAGAATAACATTAATGATGTCTCTTATCAGTTTACAAGTGCTTCCATATTCAGGATCACATTTAATCCTCAGAGAAATAATTGTGTAAGTCCTCTTTCACAGATAAAGAAATTGAGGATCCAAAAGCCAAGCTAACCAACAGCAAATCCACATATTAAATGTACTGGTCAAGGTGCGCATAATAAGTGAAGTGCAGGCCGTGAGTGGGTAATTATTATGTCAATCATTGTGGTGGGTGCTTTATATACATAATGTCTTGTCACAAAATTGCTACAAAGAAGGAATTATTATCTCCATAATATGAGGTTGTCGTGCGTAACTTCCCCAAAGCAGCCCTTCTGGGAATGGGTAGACATGTTTCAAATGTACATCTGCTTAACTCCAACTTTCATCATGCTCTTCCTACAATAACAAAATTAAGATGACAAGTTAAAATGGACTCCAGACTTGCCTAGAACGGATATGGTCTCCTTCAAAAATGGTTGGAATAAATAATTTCGTATTTTAGTTTTTTTTCAAAGAATGGTAGGTGAAATTTTATAAATACAATTTAGGCTTCTGTTCAACCAAAGTATGACTACGTGCTTTTGTTTTTTAGCATTTTAAGCAACATATACAAGATAGCCCTTTGTGATTAACGTTCATGGGAATCTTCCTGTGGGCACAGCTCTGAATTAAAAGCATATGAAGAACCTAAAAACATATTACTTTATCCTGAAACAAAATACTACAATATAGCTCATTACACGTCAGAATAACTGGACTTACCTCAGAGGTCTTGCTGTTGTTACAGTCCTAAAAGACGCCCGTGTTCTAACACGCAGAACCCTTGAATGAGGTGGGATGCGGGGCTAAGGGGCAAAGGTGGCAGGTGGAATTAACTTAGCTCCTCACCTGACCTTAAATAAGGAGGTTCTCTTGGAGGATCGTGGGCTGTCCAGGTGGGCCCAATGTAGTCATGAGGGTCCTTACAGAGCACTGCCGATCTCTCTTAGATTTTAGGGAATATGGTTTTAAGTTTGCAGCCATAGCTTAAGCCATTCTATGGTTTTATACATGATGCCCAGGGAAATTGAGCCAGTTCCCTAAAGGGATGTCTTAGGAAGGGAAAGAACTGGGATGTGAACTTGGGACTTGGGCTCCAAGCCCAGGCTGTTTCTTTTCTTTTTTCCTTTTTTTAATACTATACCATGGTGTATTGCCCTATGGCTGAGCAATTTTTTTAAAAGGGAGAATGATGATTTTTATTTTTTAAAATATATTTTATTGATTTTATTATAGAGAGGAAGGGAGAGGGAGAGTTAGGAACATTGATGAGAGAGAAACATTGATCAGCTGCCTCCTGCACACTCCCTACTGGGGATGGGCCTGCAACCAAGGTACATGCCCTTGACTGGAATAGAACCTGGGGCCCTTGAGTTCGCAGGCTGACGCTCTATCCACTGAGCCAAAATCGGTTAAGGCTGCTGAGCAATTTCAATAACAAAAATAGCTGCGGCTTTTTAGTTTTATTGAGTCCTCATATCAACTCCATAATGATAGGTACAGTTAGTCCAATTTAAGTGTTCAGGAGGCTGACACTAAGTGAGCTTTACCAAAGGACACAAACCAGTGCTGGACATACCAGCCAGGTTCTTATTTAAAAAAACTGCGAAAAATGCTGAAAATAACAACTACCCTATCTATGCCAAATAAGTATCTGAGGCTAGAATATATGGTAAAAGTCTTTGAAAGATGGAAAACATTCTTGTGGAATTTCATCTCACCTGTTTTAGGAGAAGGAGCTCAACTGTACATGGGGCGGGGTGGGGGTGGGTGGGGGGCGGGCGGTTGGGTGGAGTTTCCTATCTGAGCCTGAGCCAATCCTGCTAAACCAGTTGCTGTGCCTGAAATCACCAACCGTGCTAACCCAGCCACCGGACCCAGTTCTGTTCCTGATTAATGCAGCCTTGCTTTGCGCATTGCAAACAATCTACAAGAATCTAAGACTCCATTAATTTAACGGCTGGATCCAGGTTGTGTATTTTTTGCTCTTTAGTCACCCATAACTTTTCTGATTAGTTTCTTTCAAATCCATACAGGTTCTATTTCAGATTATTAGTTTTTGCAATTTACTAGATGGGAACAGGTCAGACTATCTTTCCACCTGGCTTTTATCGTACAGATTACGTTTATAGATGTTAAGTTTAGCAGTTAACTGATGGCTGCTGTGGCTCAGCAGACTGAGTGCTGTCCCATGCACCAAGAGGTCACTGGTTTGGTTCCTGGTCAGTTAACATGCCTGGGTTTCGGGCTCGATCCCTAGGAGGCAGCCAATCGATGTTTCTCTATCATTGATGTTTCTAACTCTCTCCCCATCTCCCTTCCTCTCTATAAAAAAAAAATCAATAAAAACATATTTTAAAAAGTGAAACGGAGAAATAGTAGCAAAAGAACATTTATACATACACTCAAGATCACACAGATAAGAATCCAATGCAAGATTCATTAAAGTAGAATTGTGTCTCTTTTGTCTTCCACTCAAGTAGTGCCTAGCTCAGTGCTTGAGCAGAGTCATGGCAACCAATATGTGTTTGTTAAAAAAAGGAAGCAATGTGAATTTTCTAAGATTTTCCAGTAGAAGGTGATGAGGAAGAAAAATATTTAGTATCTATTTTTTCCCCCCTAGAGGTTAGGCACTTATTTTTTTTTTTTTTTAATTTGACTTGTATTTGTTACTGAATGCCTCAAATAAAGTCTTTATTTAGAGGATGATTCTTGCCTTGGCCAGGTAGCTCAGTTGGTTAGAGCATCAGCCTCATACACCAAGGTCTCTGGTTCAATGCCTGGCCAGGGCACATACAAGAACCAACCAATGAACATATACATATGTTCTCTCTCTCTCTCTCTCTCTCTCTCTCTCTCTCTCTCTCTCTCTTCTCTCCCTTTCTCTCTCTTAAAATAAAAATAAAGAATAACACTTTTGCTTTTACATAACAAGTAAACTGAGTTCAGCAAGATCACCAATGTGTTGTAGAAGTCACAGCCAGTATGAGCTAGGCTTCATTTTTAAACTCTGTTGTCTTATATGAAAACCCGTGCTATTTATTTTGTCATGAGATATATACAGCAAGTAGATTTTTAAAAAATGGACCTTGAAAATACTTTTAACTAAAAATTGCATGGTTTCACTTAATGCTAAAGAATGCTGACAGACACAAAAATAATTGTCCCGCATTCAGATAAATATGAACTAATCACTGTTTAAGTAATTGACAAACATAAATATTTTAGTTTTTATTAGTGTTAGTGAGGTGACTCTTAGCACATAATTAGTTAAGTCTGACTTGAGATTGTTGCTATGCGTAGTGTAGATTAGATATCCTGTTAATTATTTAAAGGAACAGAAATAGGTAATTCATACAAATGGAGTTCCAAGGAAGTGCAGAGGAGAGCTGCTCTTTACCTACATGAGTTGTGCTAGTGATGGGACTGAGTTTAATAAAGGGATAAAAAATATGTATTGTAATACCTGAACCAATAAAGAAATTAAAGATAAAAAATAAAAAAATATGTATCTTTAAATAAATTGTTTTGATTTCAGAGAGAAATGGAGAGATAGAAACATCAATGATGAGAGAGAATCACTGATTGGCTGCCTCCTGCATGCTCCCTACTTGGGATCAAGCCTGCAACCCCGGCTTGATGTGCCCTGACTGGGATTTGAACAGTGACCTCCTGGTTCATAGGTCGATGCTCAACCACTCAGCAACACTGGCCAGGCAGGAATAAAAAAAATATTGAAAAATGTTGATTAGGAATGCTGCTGCTTTCAGAGTAAAATCACTATTTTTTTTTTAAAATGAGGAATTAGCCAATATATCAGTACATTTATTTTTTACAGTTGGGAATCTTTCTTCTATTCATCCTTTCATTTGAAATGCATCCTCATCATTAAGTTAAAATGGATGTGTTGAAAATAAAAAATAGAAAATTAAGTGCTCGCTTTATGTGAATTCTCAGTGGCTCAGGAATTTACATACACATGTTCACCTGTATTAGCTATGAGCATATATATTAGTATGTCCATACATACATACATCTATGTGTATTAGCTATGTTTATTTTCATTTATTTCCCAGATAAATTCAAGTTGCTTTTGCTTGTTGTTTCCTGGGTTCCTTGCTGATGCTGAATCACCTCTCCCATCATGAAACAGAAAAGGCGAGCATGAGGACTCTTTTCCTTCCTGTTGCTGTGCTTTGATACTGATAAGAGAAGATGGATGGCTCTGATAAAGTAGAAATACAGTTTTCAAAAGATATGTCTACCTGAAGCGCGTTGGAGGAAGACCGCAGGCGTCAGGGTGAGATTTATAGGTCATATGCACGATAACAGTGAGGTTGAGTCTGTTAAGACCTCTTTTCAGGAGAACCTGGGAAGACTTCAAGCAGGCTGAGTTAGAGCATCACCTGTGTCGGAAACGGCCTCCGCCGTAGGTCCGTGGCAATCTATCCCAGTCAGACGGAATTCCAAGCTGAAACTCGTTTAGGATGGGCATCAGCAACCCAACCATCCGATGTGTAGCAGGAATAATGGTGTGGGTGGGCTTCTCAGAGGAGGCCACATTATCCCACTGAATCAGGACGATGAGCTCCCTTAGGCTGCAGGGACTGTGATCACAAATCACTGAGGTAGCTGGACCACTAAAACAGCATCAATGCAATAAAAAAGTAGCCTGGCCCTAACCGGTGTGGCTCAGTGGATAGAGCATCAGCCTGCGGACTCAAGGGTCCCAGGTTTGATTCCGGTCAAGGGCATGTACCTTGGTTGCAGGCCCATCCCCAGTAGGGAGTGTGCAGGAGGCAGCTGATTGATGTTTCTCTCTCATCAATATTTCTAACTCTCTATCCCTCTCCCTTCCTCTCTGTAACAAATCAATAAAATATATATCTTTTTTAAAAAGTAGCCTGAAAAACCAGCCTCCAACCTTACTCTGGAGAAAGCAGTTATTGAAATTGACATCTAAGTCACATGATAGTATGCAATCAACAACAGAAGAGTTCCTTCCAAATTCGGTTTATCAGGGTCAGCCTCAGAAGTCTCCCAGGGCAGCCTGCCAGTGATTTAAGCTGGAAGGTTCTGCTTTCCATGGCTTTTACACAGAGAATTGAATTTATGGACTCTTCACACAGCCGCGGCTATTACATGCAAGGTGCCAATGACTTCTTGATCATCTCGGGAGGACCTCAAAGCTAGTTGGGCATGAAATAGAGGACCTCTTCAAATGAAAGAGATTAGAATATTCAACACAGTTTACAAAGTGTGACAATTCTATTATGTAAGTTTGAACAGCAGCCACTGTTAGGAAAAAAAATCTATGAAAATATCCAAGAGAAAAATAGCTTGGCAAGACCAGTGACCGTGAAATAATATAGGCTTCATTACTAGCAGGAGAACCGTGTTTGATTTTCTATCTTGAAAACCCGAATTGTGCTCCATAGAACATGGAACTCGTCCCGGTAATGTGAAACTGTTACGGCATAGATAATATTTGTAATGGCTGGCTCTAGATTTAATGCACAAAAATTTCTCCATGATTGGGTTTTGAAATTATTGATAATATCAAGGTAACTACAAAGGAACCACGATGATCTTTACTTTCCATGATAGATAGGAATCATGTACAATGGTGTGCAAGAACAGTGGACAGGTTAGTAATCGGTCTTTCCTAAGGGAAGAGGAATCGTTTTTTAAATACATTTTTTAAAACATTTTAGAACTGTTTTAGGTTTATAGAATCATTTAAAACAGTGCAAGAGTTCTCATCTATCCCATGCTCAGCTTCTCCTGATACGAACATATCATTAGAATGGTACCTTTGTCACCACTCAGGGACAATGAACTATTGCATTATTAGTGAGCCTTTATACTGTGTGCAGATTTCCTTAGTTATTACCTAATTCCTTTTTGTGTTCCAGGATCCCATCCAGGGTTCTAATTACATTTATTGGTCAAGTTCCCGCCAGCTTTTCTTGGTGATAACAGTGTTTCAGACTTGAGTTGTTTTTGACGACCTCGATCACTTTGCAGGGTTATTGTCAGGTCTTTTGTAGACCCTCCTTCCGTTGGGATTTATGTGGTATTTTCTCAAGATCAGATGGGGGTGATCGATTCCTGGGAGCAAGACCACAGAGGCAAACGGCCAATTTCCGCACATTATGTCAAGGGCACACTGTTAATGTGACTTATTATTCCTCATCACACCACAGTAGGTGGTGTTTGCCCGTTTCCACCACCGCAACCTTACCTTCCCGTCCTGTCTATACTGTGTTCTTTGATAGAGAGTCACTATGCATAGCCCATCCTTAAGTGGGGAGGACTCTGCCCTACCTACCTCCTTAGAAGCAGAGCCTCTATCTCAATTATTGGGAATTTGTCTCTTTTCCTCTATTTACTTATCTGTCCATTATTTATTTGTTACTAATGGACTCATGGTATTTTTTTTTGTATTTTCGGTTATAATTTAATACCGTTTTATGGATCTTGTTGCTCAAATCATGCTGACTTTGGACATAGAAAGCTCTTTCATTTGGCTTTTGTGTCTCTGACATTTTTCCACTGCAGTTTTATTTTAGAGTTTGTTTGTTTTTAGTACTTGCTGGCTCTACAAAACTTTGGTGCCAGGAGTGCTCATTAAACTTGGATATTACTGCTTCTAGGACCTCTCAGCTGACAGAACAAGAAGACAGGTGCCTGTATATTCACTCACCGACCAATATTTCTGTATATGACAGGGTGGGGCAAAGGTAGGTTTACTGTTGTGATTACCCAAAACAGTTTATTCTTGTATTATTTATTAATTATTGTATTATTTCCCCTATGAACAACTGTATATCTATTTTTACCCCACTCTGTATAAATATAATTTAAGTTAATCATCAGTTCATACTGAATTAGGAACTTTTTTTTTTTTTAGCATCCAGGACTATAAGATGATGTTGAAACTGCATACTCTCTATGTCCTTTTTGCTACTTTTCAATAAATTTATTTTAATAATGTTGTATTGGTTTGTAATGTTGTGAAAAACAAAAGCAGACATATTTTATCACAGAGCTAGCTACTCTTCCTTTAAGTAAAAATTTTAGTTTTACATGCTAGGACTCTGGGGTTAAGGATGCAACCTCCGAACTCTGATGGTCTGAGACCTCTGTGGTCCCTCCCTCCAGGAGCAGCAGTTGTTGGAGAGCCAGTTTACACTTTCCTAGTCCCTAGGATACTGGGATTTCTCCCAGAAAATGATCGTTCCTTTTCTCTCTCAACTTGCCAGAGTTCCTATGAATATGTGTCTTTCAAACCTTCCTGAATATTAAATCACCTGGAAAACTTAAAACAGAAATTCTGATATCATCTCTTTACCCCAGACTAAATTCCATTTGTGTAGGATGAGGTCCTGGAAATATGTTTTAAAAAATATCCTAGCCAAGCTTGCAGGGTTCAGTGGTTGAGCATTGACCTATGAACCAGGAGATCATGGTTTGATTCCCGGTCAGGGCACAGGCCCTGGTTGTGGGCTGATCCCCTGTGTGGGGTGTGCAGGAGGCAGTCAATCAATGATTCTCTCTCATCACTGATGTTTCTATCTCTCTTTCTCTCTCCCTTTCTCTCTGAAATCAATATAAATATTTTTTAAAAATCTCCTAGATGATTATGTTATAGAATCAGTCTTAGGGGTAGCATTGACATTCTTTACCTCCAAGGTCCTTTGGTCCTGAGATCTGACACATCTCTGTATTTTATTAATATGATCTGTCTGGATCAGTCTGTGCTCCTTCTGAATATGATGAAATACATGCAAAAGAACCACAGTTCTAAGCTACTTGGTGCCTGAACATTAAGATGAAAGGAAGTTTGTTTTATGTTTGCTGTATACCCTTCTGTCCTGGCACCATATCAACCCAATTTTAGACTATGGGCCTTGTAACCATTTGGGAAAATAAAACTGAACTAGGCCAATGTAGAAAAGTTCTTTCAGAATTCAGAGTTCAAGTCCACGGTGGGCAATTTGAAATGCTTCCTATGTTGGCAAATTACATACTCTTTGTTGACCTACTTTGAGATGGGAAGATTCAGCTCTTAAAAAACTGGAAAATACTGTTCTCTGTCTTTTGTACCAAAATGCCAAACAACAGTGTGGGCTGTTCTTAGAGATCCTCAGGGCACTTTAACCATACATCTAGGGACTGTGTCAGGCCCGAGGTCAGGGAACTTAGCAATCTAACAACTGAAAGGATTAAACTAAGAATTGCAATACGTGGGCTCTGGTCCTGAGACTGTAAACGCCTTCAGATACCAGGGAAGTCATTACACTCCCTGTGCTCTGGCTTCTCCATCTGTAAATGAGGGATAATTGCTTCTTCTTCATTAGGATGCGGAGCCCATACATGAGGCAACCTATACGAAAGCACTGTAGGCTCTGTCGTGAAGAAGTCCCCTGCACTGTATCACAATGCCGAGCTGCGGTGGCCCTGCTATTGGATCCGAAGATCTTTTGCAATTTCAGGGCATTTCCTTCTGGGAAGTGTTCGGTGGGGGGAGGGGGGGGGGGTGGCAATTAGAAAACTCATTTGCCACGGTTTATTTGCAATAGGTCCTTGCCAGTGCTCGGCCCCGTGCTTTTCTATCTGATGCCCATGATCTTTGTCTGTGTAATCTCCCCATATTAATCTCTCTACATCTTGACTCAAGTTGTAAGTGGCCTGAGTGAACCTTGAGTATCCCCAAGGGCAAACAGAGCCCACTAGCACGGGTTTACCGGGTTGAAAGAGTGACTACATGGTAACAGTTTTATCAGCTTTTGCTCTTCCAGCTCTGAAATCCTGTGTTCCATCGGTGCCTGTGGAAATCCTGAGGTCTCTGACCCACTGCACACTAAATAAAGGCGTGCGGGGGAAACCACATGAAGAGCCTTTATTCTGGGTTTTGGTGATGAGCTATGTAGTTGGCTGGCTTTCTCTATTGGCTCCTCTGAAGGGCTGCATTGAGCGGAGAATGAGGTATGGTGACACTATGTGGAGACTGCTGCTGGGGTCCAAAAATAACCTTCTTATGTGTTTTTTTTAGCTACACATTTCTTCAGCTTCTCTGAAGGTGGTTCTTGACTGACCATTTGGATGCTGCTTCTCTGTAGGTGAAATTCATTCCCTGCAGTGCCGCACGCAGCTCGGGAAGTTGAATGGGAGGCAGGGAAAGCGGGTCAGATTCCCACCGTTACCGTTGTTTTCTGGCACCAATCACTTCGCTCCAGACACGGGTGTGATGTGGGCAAAAGGAGGTTCAGGAAACTTGGACTGGATTGGACTACATATTTTTTACATGAAGAAAAGCAAACTGTAAAACACATTGGAGCATCACGCTATAAACTGTAGGTTCACAACCATTCCTGGCTGCTTAGACTCTCCTGCGCTAAAGGAACCTTTAACATGAGAGGCATCTGCTTGATCTTTGAGAAGGAGAATGATTTTCATTAAGAAACGCTAAAGAGGCATTTAAAAGACAGGAACATCTGCACGCCGATGCAATATGAGGAAAGTAAGTCAGTGTTCCATATCTGAAAACGAACGGAAGATGGTTCTTTGTAGGCGAACAATAGCCTTATTTTTAAAGAGGAACTGTAAGACCAATGATGACTTTCCGCTGGTGCTTTGGAAAGAGTGAAGCCAATGTCAGGTCCTTTTTATAAGACACCACATACTTTCTACAGGTCCTCTCTCTCAACCCAGAATGCACCCGGCTTTTTCAATCATAGTCATTTCCAATACATCTTCACCTACGCCCATTCCTACCTGTATGAAGCTTTTGATAATAGACAGAAATGAACTCAGCTCACTCCTTTTCTTTCCCTGAGACAAATCAAAAAGTGAAGCTTCAGTCAACAGGGAAAGGAGGATGTGCAATCTCTTGAAAACCTCGCCCGGTGTTTCCCTGGTCTCCGTCGCAGTGGAGCCATCAGCTCCGAGTCTCAGCGGGCAGTAGTGGGGTGGAGCCCTTGCTCCCGGCCTTTCCCTTTGGGACCTGCTGCAGAGAAATGCCACGCCAGGCAAGGAGCAGCCAGACCTCGGCCCAGGTGTCTGGCCTCCACCACGAACCTCCTCTCTAACTTCTGAAGAGCCACCCAATCACTCCAAACATCAACCCAGAGAATGAGCATGAGGATGAACAGCACCAGGTAATATGGACACTCGACAGAAAGACAACACAGAGGAGTCATGTTGCTATTGTGTTCATACATAACATATACTACCCAAAGATGTTAACCACACAATTATAGATGGCTCAGTAACTAACGCCATATTTTCAAGTAACGAAACCCCTGCTTTTGACCTTAGACCCTGTGCCACTCTATAGCCACCTTTCTCCCAAGGAGTGTGCTCACAGGATGGGATCCAGCACCAGGAAAGAACCAACAGGGCGGGTGACTGCCTTATTCACATATTTAGGATATTTGAGTGGAGCATGTGTGAAACCACAAGCCTGAAGTTTGAATGTTGGACCCCTGGGACTGCCCGCGGACCTGAGCCTGCACTGGGAGCCACGCTGCCGCTTCTAAGGAATGGATGGTCTCCAAAGGGGGTGGCTAAATGCACCCACGTCCTTCGCTAAAGCATTTATTCTAAAGTGAACCCAAGTGCCACGAAACAGTCTCCGAGGAGTGTACACTGTTCCGAGGAAGCCTCTGTCAATGCGAACTGGCTGTAGAGCAGCCGTGGGCAAACTACGGCCCGCGGGCCGGATCCGCCCGTTTGAAATGAATAAAACTAAAAAAAAAAAAAGACCGTACCCTTTTATGTAATGATGTTTACTTTGAATTTATATTAGTTCACACAAACACTCTATCCATGCTTTTGTTCCGGCCCTCCGGTCCAGTTTAAGAACCCATTGTGGCCCTCGAGTCAAAAAGTTTGCCCGCCCCTGCTGTAGAGAAAGCTTGTTGCCCTGTACAGATATTGCTCCAGAACGCGATGAGCAAAGCGCAAAAGGGCGAATCAGTAGAGAGTATTCTCACCCTCTGGCCTCAAGGGAAGTCAAATCTTGTCTTATTAAGAAGACTCAGACAACCGTACTGTTTCTCTTCTTCCTAGCCCACTGAAGAGCTTCAAAACAGTCAGCAGAGCGGAGAAAAAAAAAGCTGTAAATATTTGGAGACTAAAAGTGTTTCTAAACATTCCCAGTCTAGAATTTGTAAATGCAGATGGAGGTAGAAAGCAGAAGCATGTATTGAATGCCACAGTGTGCCTGGGCCTATACGAGGTGCTTTCATATTTTCCTTCTTTGCCTTATTTTCGTCTTTAAACTGCTCTGAAGTAAATGTTATTGTTTTCGATTTACTGTCTTAGAGGAAGTAATTTGCTAAGTCTAATAATAGATGTATCTGGCAGAAGGAAACATGTTCACTCAGCTTTAAAATATGTGTTCTGAAATCTTTTTTTCTCCCAAAGGTAATAAAAACACTTCTAAAGTTTCTTCCAATTCCAAAATTCTAAAAATATAGTTAAGTGGTAGCATTAACAATCTTCCTTCTAGCAAAACGTTAACATGGTTAAATGCAACTCCGCATATATTCCTAGGCTGCACCTGAAAACCTGACAGTGGATGGAGAAAAGCCATAAAAATGCTGACTGGACTCACTTAAAATTCATGATGACAAACCTCAAAGGAGCTTTGGCCCTTCCAGGCCATCCTACTCCACACCCCCCTGGAAGAGTCGCTCTGTCACTCACCTCTTTCTCATCCGCTCCTCATGCCTCTACAACCTCCTCTGCTCACTCAGTTCCTAACCATGCTTTTCTTTAATAGAGGAATTGGAAAACTTCCAGAGGCTTCCATTTACATGTCAGTATCTATCTGTACACAGAGAGAAAAAATAGGGGCTGGCTGACTGCCACAATCTAATCCCATTATTTTATAGACTTTTCTACTTAAATAGTTCATTCACTCAATCATTATCAGTTTTTTTTCTATCTACTGAAACATTCCAAAGAGTGTATGTATGTGCACATATGCTTACACACATGTGTGTTATCTTCAATTCTCATTACTCACACGAGCTATGGTCTATAAATGCAGTGGGAACACTGAATTAGAACTAGTGCTCCTAGCAGAAATAGAGTTAGATTCCTGAAAGGCATTTTGTTTTGCATGTGTTTTTGTTTAAAGACACCGTATTAAATATATATATTTCTGAAATGTAATTAATGGCATGGTCTCTGAGTAATTTAAAGCCAGGAACTTTGGAAGTTGTTTGCACTCATTAGGTTTGTCTGCCAATGCCTTGAAAAACAATGCAGGCTCATCCGTGTTAAAAACCTACTCTTATATATGACCCTTTTCTTCTAAAACATTTGTAGGTATTTTTAAAGATTACCTCCTAGGCTCCTGACCTGTGGACTCGGCCTTGCTTTTAGTGTTAACAGTTTCATGCCAGATCTCCTTCTGCAATGTGTGAACCAGCCAGCACTAGCTGAGTGGGTTTAACATTTCCTGAACCTGGGTCATGTGACTGTGCATTTATTTGGCTTCCAACCTCATAATACTGTCCACTATGGCTTTTTAAAAATCAGTCATCTCATGTGCTGGGGTCCAGCCCCAGCAGGTCCAGGGGTCCCCAAAGGTGTAGATGGAGTCGGCGAAGAAGGAATGACATGGAGACAGCGTTCCGTTGATCAGCAGCCTAGCCAGGATCTCTAGCCCGGATTTCCAGCCAAGTTCTGGTCTGGATCTCCAGAGAGGTTCTGCTTCGGATCTCCAGCGAGGTTCTGTAGCCATGTTCCCTCGCTAGGTTCTCCAGCCAGGCTCCGTCCAGGCTCTCCAGCCAGGCTTAGTCACCAGGTTCCAGTCAGGCTCTCCTGCCAATCTCCGCAGTCAGGTTCAGTCCAGGATCCCCTGCCATGCTCTCTCGCCAGGCTCTGCCTCCAGGCTCCGAGGCCAGTCCTGGTCCAGGATCCTCCGGCATGCTCTCGCCAGCGAAGTTCTTCTGTCTCTAGAGAACGTTCTGTGTAGGTTCTGTGCCTAGGCTCTGTCTCTCTTGGTCCTGTCTTCCAAGCCCTGTGTTCTAAGTTCTGTGTTCTGAATTCTGTCTCATGAGTTCTGTGTTCTAAGTTCTGTCTCTTTCTGTCTTGTTACATCTGTATTTATACCAGTTGATTCAATCCTATCAATCTCTATTACAAAGGTTAGGGCGTTTCTTATCTCCATTCCAGGGAGTAAAGATTATGTAGCTTAAGCATGATTGTTTGTAGTGATTAACTACCCGCCTGGCACTTAGTTAAGGAGTTTCATCCCCTCCCTGACTTCAGGGAAAAATTCCTACCTGGGAAACAACCTTTCTAGGAAAGGCATCCCCTCCCTGACTTCAGGGAAAAATCCCTACCTGGGGAAACAACCTTTCTCGGAGAGGTGACCTTGGTTAAAACACACAGCGCTAAGGGGAGCAAACATATTAAGAACCGTATGCTATATATGCCAGGTCCCTTGAAACAGCAAGGATGGACCGGCTCCCGGCACTCATGAACCTACAAATTTAGCTATTTTTTCCATCTTTGCCATCTATAATAATAAAAGCATAATATGCTAATTAGACTGGACAGCCAAACGACCTTCTGGACATCCTTCTGGACGACGTTCCAGACAAAGCCGGGGCTGCTGAGGCAAGCTGCTGCAGATGGGAGGGCTGAGCCCATTGCACAAATTTTGGGAATCGGGCCTCTAGTAGCTTTATAATGCGCTAGAGATGTCACTTAACACTTTCTGGAGGAGTCTCACCTACAGTTTGTTAAATTTCCTCTTCCTTTTTCTGATTGTACCATTTTGTTGATTCATCAACACTGAATCCAGAGCTAACAACGTTACAACTCATGGCCAAATGAAGCCTATCTAATACCCATATTTCTCCAGAATGTGTACCGTAGCCTTAGGCTTAGGAGCACTGGATAGCAGCACTTGAGTATGGCACTTGTCAACAGTGAAATCACGAGCCAAAAGACCACAAACATTAAAAGAAAGGGGACAGGAAGCAGACTGTGAAACTGAAACAAGAAGGCCATCCCCTTGCCTTGCTTGACCTCACTGGAAATACGCACATCAGGAAACTCAAAGTTCTCACCACTCTGTGCAAGTCAGTGAATGCCTGGGAAAGCACCATGTATGTTGATTTGGGGTTACAAATAAACATTTAGTGAGTAGGTGACTTTGCAAATACAAAAATCTGTGAATAACAACTTTTGACTCTATGTATGTATATGTATATAGAAAAAATATATGCTGTGTATATTTTATAATTACAACTACAAATGTACTATATATATAGTACATTTATACACACACACACACACACACACACACACACACACACACACTCACATTGAGTGGCCAGATTATTACGACCACCTGATGTTTCTCAGCAAATTAACAATAATTTCATGCTGAAGTTGCTAGAGGGCCAGACCATTATAAATAGGGAAGCCGGTTGTTTACCACGACAGTAGAACTGGTTTTTTTCTGAAGATATGGGTAAACAATGCAATTTAACAGCCTTTGAATGTGGGATATATATATTATTATGAGTGGCCAGATTATTATGATCACCCCATCAGTACTTCGTTGGGCCACCTTTTGCCTTCAATACTGCGGCGATTCTTCTTGGCATTGACTCCACGAGATGTTGAAAGGTGATGCGAGGAATCTGACACCATGCCTGATGAATAGCACTGTCCAGTTCTATGAGATTTGATGGTTGTGAAACCAGTTGCCTGATGGCTCTTTGAACTTCGTCCCACAAATGCTCAATTGGATTGAGATCTGGTGATTGTGGGGGCCACCTAAGCAAGGTCAAGTCTCCCTCATGTTCTTGAAACCACTCCTGCACAATACGAGCACCGTGGCATGGCACAGTGTCTTGTTGGAAGAAGCCATCTCCATTGGGATATGCCATCAACATGATAGGATGAACTAGATCAGCAACGATACTTAGGTATGTTGTGCTATTCAGACATTGTTTCACACGAATTAAAGGGCCCAAATCATGCCAGGAAAACATGCCCCAACCATAACACTGCCCTCACCAGCTTGAAGTGTTGTACTCATGCATGTGGGGTGCATGCTTTAATGCTGTTTCTGCCACATTCTCACTCTGCTATCTGCATGATGCAACTGGAGACGTGATTCATCGGACCACATGACTTTTTTCCAATGCTCGACTGTCCAATCCTTGTGTTCCTGTGCGAATTGGAGACGTTTTAACTTGGTAACTGCAAACAGCAAAGGTGTTTGAACAGGCCTTCGGCTTCCATATCCCATACAATGCAGTACACGGCTAATTTGCCTACAAACGTCAGGTGGTCATAATAATCTGGCCACTCACATTCAAATATACCCCACATTCAAAGACTGTTAAATTGCGTTGTTTACCCATATCTTCAGAAAAAATCACTTCTATTGTCTTGGTAAACAACCTGCTTCCCTGTTTATAATGGTCTGGCCCTCTAGCAACTTCAGCGCGAAATTATAGTTAATTTGCCTACAAACGTCAGGGGGTCATAATAATCTGGCCACTCTGTGTGTGTGTGTGTGTGTGTGTGTGTGTGTATACTAGTATATATGGCATAACTGAAAAATAACAGAAGTTTTGTCTCTGGTTCACCTGCAATTTAATGCTTTACATCTCTGCTCCCCCAAATCATATACAATCTCACTAGCTCCAATAACAAGAGGTATACATGTTATTAAACTTTATTTTTTTTCTTCTGCTAATTGCTAATGTCAGAGGAACTTTGAAGGGTAGAGAAAAAATTTTTCTCCCCAACATCCTCTTCACTGCCATTTAGAGTAAATATTTTAAAGGTACTGTTTTCCTTACACAGAAAATTCTCTTCTTTCATTTAAACTTTGAAGGCTCTTAAAACTAATGCTTATTTGTATGTATAATGCTTAAACTAATTTGTCTGACATTTTAAAGTATTTTGTTTTTTCTTTTCTTTCTTTGAAAAGCAGATGTAAAATACCTTGTAAGTGCTTAAAGTATCAAATAAATTCAGTAAATATTTGATTACTTCATCACTTCATGTAAATGTATATTCCTGAAATTTGTTAAATATTAGTTTTCTTAAAATAAGATATTTCAATCTTATATGTTGAGAGAAATTATTTACTTTTGTAATGCTATCATTTAGATAATGATGATATTTTAATGGTAATTCTTTAACAGCATGGTGCTGTACAAGTAAACACTTTTTAAACTATCTATGCACCAAATATTATATCTCTCTTTTTATTCCACTGAAAGAAAATTAAATGGTCTGAATCATTATGTGGCAGAATTATGTCCCTTCACTGCTATTATAACATACCTAGTTAACATGATATTAAAGAATCAACTTTATTCATGCATGTTTTCTTTCTCAGGAACTTCTACTTTTAATTTCAATGAAATTCCAATCACCTTATATAGTCACATTTTAAGATGATCATCACTGTCCAAATATTGCTTCTCATGTATGTTTATAGTAATTAGTCTGATTTACTTTAATGCAGAGTAAGATTAACAAACATATGCAAATAAGTGTAGAGGGAAGAGAATAAAAATCAGTGCTTCTGCCCTGACTGGTTTGGCTCAGTGGATAGAGTGTTGGCCTGCGAACTGAAAGGCCCCAGGTTCGATTCTGGTCAAGGGCATGTACTTTGGTTGCAGGCACATCCCCAGTTTGGGGTGTGCAGGAGGCAGCTGATCGATGTTTCTCTCTCATCGATGTTTCTAACTCTCTATCCCTCTCCCTTCCTCTCTGAAAAAATCAATAAGATATATTAAAAAAAATCAGTGCTTCTGACTCAGAATGGCAGAGATAGCTCAGGTAAAGTGGAGAGTGGAGAGAGTTTATCTGTGCCAGGCCCGTTAGGGTACCTGTTCTTCCCAGATGTGCAATATAAGTTCTTGCTTTCACCATCTTTTTCAATGAGATCAAGGTTTGTGAATGTTGTCACTGCTCCTTCAAATGAATGAACTCATGAGTTTTTTCTCCAACATAAGAATTAATCAAATTGAAAAAAAGATGAATATACACTAATCAATTTGGTAAAAAGGCTGTATCTAACTTAGTGCACATGGAGGCTATTTTTTAAAACTCAAGTGTACTGAGGTATAATTTACAATTTAAAATGTCTGATTCAATGAATGTTGACAATAAATGAGATGATATATAGAAAGTGCCTAGTTTATTGCATATCATACAATTCTTTCTCCATAAGCAACAACCACTGATCATCTCAATGTCAATTCAGTTCATATTTCTAACCACTACACTACAAGATTTAGAACAATAATGAATGTTTTTTGTTTCACATTCTCTCTGGAATGCTTACTTTAATCTGTGAAGAGATGCAACACCAATGTGTTAATGAAGAAATAAATGAAAATCCCTCCTATGTACTCATTTTCCAACTGAAAAATTCCCCCTTCATTTGTTTTTCCAGTTTTTTTTAATTTCTTTATTGATTAAGGTATTACATATGTGTCCTTATCCCCCCATTGTTCTCCCACCCCCACTCATGCCCTCAGCCCCCTGTTGCCTGTGATATCACATGATCTCACTCATTTAAGGAATATAATGAACAACATAAAGTGATGAACAAAAACAGATCCAGAGACAGAGAAGCATCGATCAGACCATCAAACCTCAGAGGGAAGGAAGGGGAGGATGGGGGTCAGGGGGAGAGATCAACCAAAGGACTTGTATGCATGCATATAAGCATAACCAATGTTTTCCCAGTTTTTGATCCTTATAAGGATCGTTTGAGTCTTATTTGTAAGACTCCAGATTCCATTCTACTCCTTTCTGTCCCGCTGTGTCCCCATTGCCCCTGTGGTATCTCTGTTTTTCTAGAACAGGTTCCTGAACATTATCTACAGTGTCATCTACTACTCTTCCACTACTCCATCTTAAGTGAAATCTAGGTTTTCCCATGACAGCAATTTCTCATTGATGTAGATCTTTCAGAGCTGAGTAACTGAAGGCCTAGGTCAGTGGTCGGCAAACTCATTAGTCAACAGAGCCAAATACCAACAGGACAACAATTGAAATTTCTTTTGAGAGCCAAACTTTTTAAACTTAAACTATATAGGTAGGTACATTGTTATTAACTTAATTAGGGTCCTCCTAAGGCTTAGGAAGAGCCACACTCAAGGGGCCAAAAAGCCGCATGTGGCTCACGAGCCGCAGTTTGCCCACCACGGGCCTAGATGAATCCCAGTGACGAGTCTCAACCCATCAGGCATCAATCAGCTGGCCCAGATGGATTGTATTCACCATATTTCCTCTTAGGAAAAGTATTATACAGGGGTGGGGAAAAGTAGGTTTATAGTTGTGAGTATGCAAAACACAGTTTATTCTTGTATTATTACTTATAAGTTATTGTATTATTTGCCATACAAACAACTGTAAACCTACTTTTAACCACCCCTGTATGTATTTGCAAGGTAGTACTAGATAAGCTACTTGGTAATTATATGCACACATGTGTATTTGTGTGTGAGAATACTTGTATTTCATTAGTTCTCATTTCAAAACATCAAATAAAGAACAAATGCTGACAATATTCAGTTGAATATTCAAAGGTGAGTCTTATAGCTTTGCTCACAAATCCACAGTTACCAATTACTTACCCTGCCAACACTTTTTTTTTTCTAATTAAGCTATAGAACTGTCATGATTAAGTGTACATTTTATAAAGAAACATACCACCGCCAGCTGGCATGGCTCAGTATTTGAGAATTGACCTATGAAATAAGAAGTCACAGTTCCATTCCTGGCCAGGGCACATGCCTGGTTGTGGGCTCCATCTTCAGTGGGAGGCATGCAGGAGGCAGCCAATCAATGATTCTCTCTCGTCATTGATGCTTCTATATGTCCCTTCCTCTTTGAAATCAATATATATAGAAACATACCGCTCTATTTGATAAAATTATATTTCTAGGATATACTAGTAAAGTAATATCTGAGAACTCTAATATGGTCCCTGAAATACTTATAAATATTTTAACCAGAATGATTAGGCATTCAATTCTTAAAGAATAGTAAAATGTCAAAAGCTAAAAAAAATTGGAGAAAAATAAATTTATCAACTGCAGCAGGACATTAGTTCAAGGAATGATAAAAATATCCAAAGAAAATTATTTTCTTCTGTTGAATTAAGCAGTAAACCGATTGAAGAGGAATCAATTAGATACTGAAAGTTAAAACCACATCTATGTAATGAACAGCAGATAAGTGTCTTTTCTCAGGAATGAATGAAAGCACCCTGCATAAAAATACAGTTCCTTTTCTGGGAGATGTGTGGTTTATCACTAATTTGAAAGTTCTAGAAGAAAGGTGATTTCCAGAATTATCCATGTGGCAGCCTGGCTATGTGCGGCTCAGATCTGCTGCAGGAGGCCTTGCTGTCAGCCTCAGCTGCATCCATCTACCCCCTGGTCTGCCCTGTGCTCCCTCGGAGGCCATGCTGCCTGCAGGCTGTTCCAGGGTCAGACGCGATTGGGGTGAACAGAACCACGGGGGTACCTGCCATCACAGGTCCATCCGACAGCGCACGGGGTTCCTCTCGGGAGCGGCTGTAGCTTGAAGACCTCTCAGGTGCCTGTTCAAATTATTCTTAAAACTGCTTTGTAGTCCTTTCCCCCAGTCCTCCTTCTTTCCTCTTTTTCTTTCACACGTGTCTAAGCCATGTTGCATTCCAAAGACACTCCCTGTCTTCTGTTCCCTCCCCTTATTCTTTTTTTTTATCCTCATCTGAGGACATGTTTAGAGAAAGGGAGGGAGGGAGGGGCAGGGGGAGAGGGGGAGAGAGAGAGAGAGAGAGAGAGAAAGAGAGAGAAACATCAAAGTGAGAGATAAACATTGATTGGCTGCCCTCTGCACACTCCTGCACGGAAGATCCAAACCACGACCCAGGCATGTGCCCTGATGGAGAATGGAATAGACAACCCTTCAGTGCACAGGACTAGCTCCAACCAAACAACCAACAAACCAACCAACCAACCTAGCCACTCGGGCCAGGGTTTATTATAATCCTCACTGGAGGACATGTTTGTTTTTCATTGATTCTAGAGAGAAAGGAAGGGGGGGGGGAGAGAGAGAGAGAGAGAGAGAGAGAGAGAAAGAAAGAGAGAGAGAGAGAGACAGAGAGACAGACAGACATTGGCTGCTTACTCCACAAGCGCAGGGACCAGGGATGGAAGCTGCACCTTGAGTGCGTGCCTGTGCTGGAATGGAACCTGAGACCCTTCGGTGCACCAGGTGATGCTCTAACCACCTGAGCCTCATCAGCGAGGCCTCCTTCCCTGCATTCTTCATGTGCATTTCCTCCAATATGTCTTTGAATTTCTACTCCTGCCTTGGTATCTGCTTTTTGGAGAACCTGAACTGACACATGAATAATAAATACAAAGGAAATGACAATTTTTATAATCTTTATATATTAGTTCATATGAAAAATTTGTTCTCTTTAATATCATTGCTTATGAAATGGAGTCATTATAATGCTTTAAAGTCTTATTTTAAAAATTGAATGAAATATTTTAGCATTTATTTTTAATGTTCATCAATCAAGATATTAGCCAAGAAATAGTAGAGACTTCACAAATCAAAGAATGTTGCTATCAGTGATGCACATATAATTAATGTAATCCCATTAAGTGATAAATTTCATAAATTGTAAAAAGATGATAAAGAAAAAAGTAAACAACCAACCCTAAAAAGGATTGTGTTCACTAATTAGTCTATTGTAGAATTGTTTTAATGGAATAAAAATTGAATACCACAGTTAAAATATTATGAAATAATGTAACATATCTTTACTATGCATTTGGAAAAATGAATGAAGTTCTTTTTATGCAATAAAGAAATTAAAGGGAGTATTAGTAAACTTGTTAATAATAGTACATTATTTGAAAAATCCTTGCTGGCCAAGAACTTTCAGTTTCTATCTTTGTAGCAGTTAAGTAAAGATAAGCTCAAGCAAATAGAAATGGAATGATACTGCTGTCATTTATGTTCTATTAAAAAGATATAACACTTAATTCAAAAATCTGTATGAACATCCAATGTTAGACTGGATAATTAATCCATCTGAAATGGCTGTGAAACATGTTAGCCAATAATTCAGGAAGAATTAATTAAAAATGATTTTGAAGCCAAAGCATGATTTAATGCATCTAATTATGGTAAGTTTGGACTCAACTAAAACATACATACTCACTCCTTGGAAAGAAACTAACTTCATTATCAGAGCACTTCCAAAGACATATTTCGATTAAAGCAGGTGTCTTGCCTGGCTGGTGTAGCTCAGTGGTTGAGTGTCGATCTATGAACCAAGAGGTCACCGTTTATTGGTCTGGGTGTCCAGGTGTGGCCTTGATACAGGAGGCAGCCAATCAATGATTCTCTCTCATCATTGATGTTTCTCTCTCTCTCCCCCGCTCCTTTCCTCTTTGAAATCAATAAAAAAATATATTTTTAAAAGCAGGTGTCCTTATGCCATACTACAGTTACTGAAAGGCAACACAATGAGTTGCAAATATATAAGGAGAAAATGTGAAGGTTTTTATTTTTAAGAGTGGAATAAACATATTCTGTTAAATGAGAAGAGATGCATGAAATGCAGGGATTTTATTCAACTTCCTCAGTAAAAGTTATTTAAACAGTATTTCTTATTGATTTACTGATATTTGAAAATTATACATTACAATTATTTGTTTGCTAGAGGCATTGTGTTCTTTTCGAGTCCTGAAGTGACAGAATCCCAGGAGGTCTAGTCTATCTCTCTAAAGCTTTCTGTAGTACTTTTTTTTTTTTTCTAATTTGAACTTTTATTTTTGTTCTAATGATCATAACGGTCCATTAAGCCATTTAATAGTCAAGAGGTAGTTCCTCGTTTTGTAGAAAACCTATCCCTTACATTGAGAAATGTCTACTATTCCTGGCTCCTTCAACTAACTCCAGGAATGCCCCGAGGCAGCACGACATGAGGATTGCCACCTGTTTCTGCAAAGCCGCAGGAAACGCCTGTGATGACGAATGCTATGAACTACAGGACTTTCTCACGGTAAGGAGAGTGTGCAAGTGGAGAAGCATGACAACACCATCTCTCCTGCATTCTTCCCCAGGCTCCTCAAGTGCTTTTCGAAAACTGTGATCCGTAGTTCTCTTAATTGGATCTGTTTGAAGGGTTTTCAATGCACTGCTTTTGCCAGGTGACTGACCTTTCCAGCTCTGCTTTGTTCTCCATAGTCCTTGAGAAAAAGAGCGGAGGGAAGCGCTCATTACATACCCAGGGCCCCAGCATCTCAGGTCCAGAAGAGCTTGAAGAGGGTGGATCCTGAGAGAAAGAAACCACGACTCCTGCTACCCCGGATCCTTGTGGTCTCAGCACAAGGGCCTGGCGGCTCCAACCGGCTTCTCAGGGCTCCCCTGCAGGACTGTGCCGGTGATAGGGGCACAAGGGTAGAATAAAATAGTTTTTATTTTCCCCCTCTTCTCTTCCTTTCACTAAGAGAATGTGCAATTAACTAATCAAATGCAGACATGTAACCTTAGGTTCTGGCTAAGACTTTGTTGCATTTCTCAGTTGATCAGGCAAGAACAAAGAGACTTCTAACCCAGCCCTGAACTTGCACGGGTGGCCACCAGGAATGCGGAGGCTGAGCGATGAGGTCTCAGAATCATGGGATGACGCACACCAGACACCGTGGACCGGTGTCAGGACACTGACCGTCCTGTTCCAGGAACCGGTAATGAAGACATTCATCAACGCCCAAGACGCCCACAGGGACTCCAATGGCAGCCCCGCAAATCGCCAGGACCCCTCTGCACCTTCCACTCCCGCTCCCTGACTCCCTGTACAGCTCACTCCTAACAAGCTTAAGAGGAAGGCGGATGTTAGGGCTGCTACCTGTCGCCTTCCCAGGTTTCCGGCCTCTGACAGTAAACACGCACGTGTACTCCAATCCGGCCCCTGCCCTTTGCGCTGCGTGGTGACAGCAGCATGAGCTCTGAGCTCGGCTGACCTCCGGGTTCACTGGGAACAACAGGACTGGCCGCTGGATGTTTGGGTTACCGCCTGGATGAGAAGTAAATACTTATTTCCTTGTCACAAATTTCAATATTTATTCCTAAAAAAAAAATTATAGCCAAATTCCAGCAGAATCATGAACAAAAAAATATAATTAAGAAACCAGGGGAAATAAAGACCTTTTTTAGGTATGCTATTTTATTCTGAGACCAGACCCGCTCATTTTCTTGCCGGGAGCAGGAATCACGAATTTCCTCGCTGCAGCTTGACCTTGTTGTAAGGCCTGGATGGTCCGTTTTGTATGGTTCTGGGACACCTCGTTCCCACACTCCGATCCCCAGTTTAACGTTACTGTTGAGCTTACAATACTGTTTCTTACATTAAGAGCCAATATGCAACTGTAACCCAACCTCCTAGAGAGTTTACTAAAATTGTAGTTTTTTTTTTATAATGTGGGGAAATTTTATATTTTAAAAGTTATCTTTATTGTTGAAAGTATTACATATGGCCCTGCTTTATCACCTATTGACGCCCTCCACATGGAACCTACCCCCTCCTAGGCCCTCACTGTACTATTGTCTGTGTCCATGGGTTACGCACATGCATATACCTCCTTCCGTTAACCTCTTCCTGCCCTCCTCCCCACTTCCCTCTGAGATTCCTCAGTCTGTCCCATGCTTCCGCATGTAGGTTCTATTGTGTTTGTTAGTTTATTTTGTTCATTAGATTCCACATATAAGTGAAATCATGTAATACTTGTCTTTCTCTGACTGGCTTATTTTGGTTAGTATAATACTCTCTAGGTCCCTCCACGCTGTCTCAAAGGGTGAGAGATCCTTTTTTTCCAGAAAAACAATGTGTATTCCAGTCCTCTCCCTGAATCACCGAATCAGTATGTCCAGGGCATGACCTGGGGATTTAAGTTTTATCAAATAAGACATATGATTTCTGCAGCATTCAATTTGAGATCTGCTGCCTTAAAATCTAAGGGGCACTCTATTTTCAAGCCACAGGTGACTGAATTGAAGTTTTTAGATAGTGCTATTAGGTGTTTTGGTGTTTTTTTAATACAGTTTTTAAAATAAAACAAAAAACAATAACTCATAGTGGTTCCTTCTCCATGATGTACCTTTTCATCTTCAAAATGCACTGCTGTCCTTTAGACCAAAGACAGAAACTGATGAATTCCTCTTAGCAAAGATTTTATCCTTTGGTATCTCACCTTTTAAGTCCATCCCAACCCAGAGTTATAATATTAAGTAGCAAATTATGTTTAAGCCCTATGATAAGTTGGTGGCTATTAAGGAAAACTTTGACTTTTCTTAATAATCATAAATTTTTTCAATGATCAAAATTTATTTTATGGCTTTGATTGACATAGCCATTAAATATCTTATTTTGGACAATCAGAGTTATAAAGAAAACATTTTAAATAAAACTAAAAATTTTACATAGTTATATTTCATTCATTAGGATAGTTTTTCATAACTTAAATGTTCAAATATAGTCTTTCAATTTGTTTTTATTTTCTCAGTTGTTACTATATTTTATTGTTAAAAATATGAAACCATTTTAGTGTAGTTTTATGTGTTCCTTTATATCCTGAATAACTTTATTTTGTTACATTTAGTTTCATGCTTTCAAAAATGCTGTTTCTGTTTTGAAAGCATTTTCTTACCACTCATGATTTGTCTGCAAATCTCTGTTTTATTGAGCTAGCAAAAGATTAGACTTTCCTTTTCTGTTATTTTATTAACATAAAGATCAAGCTTTCTAGAAACTTGGTGTGACCTTTTCCGCTTGTGATGTTTTCTATATGCCTGTGGCCAGTGAGCTTCATATCTCAGTCTCCACAGCGAGCTCAGGTCTGTGAGAATTAGCAAGGGATTAGAGTGATATTTCTCGCCCTGTGCTCTAGCTTCTGGCTGCAGTGCTTTCTTTACTGCGTAATGCTTCCAGGGGATTTTTCTTACTCACTATTCTCTATTATGCCTGCTATTTTGCTAATATTCTTGTCACATTTTCTTGACATCGCTTTGACCAACAATGCCATTACTGTTGGCTGTATTTCTCTGTAAATATATTAAAATGATTTTGAAAAAACAGATACAATATGCAATGGCATTCATGTTTATCTGTTGCAAAAACATTTAAAGTAAGAATTAATTTCTTACCCCCTCTTTTTTTTTTTTAAAATATATTTTATTGATTTTTTACAGAGAGGAAGGGAGAGAGATAGAGAGTTAGAAACATCGATGAGAGAGAAACATCGATCAGCTGCCTCCTGCACATCTCCCACTGGGGATATGCCCGCAACCCAGGTACATGCCCTTGACCGGAATCGAACCTGGGACCCTTCAGTCCGCAGGCCAACACTCTATCCACTGAGCCAAACCGGTTTCGGCTTCTTACCCCCTCTTAAAGAAAACAAATGAATTGTAGCTTAGCCAATACTGAGTTTGATTACTGGGCTCTTAATTTGCTAAAAAGTGATCATTACCCTGGTTTATGTTGTTCAGTGGTTACAGCATCAGCCTGCACATAGCTGCCCAGCTTTCTCATCTGTTACCTGATTTGCCTTCTCTCCACTTTCCCTTCATGCTAAGGAGAGATGATTAAGTATATGTGTTTATTCATTCCTTCATTCAAGTTTTTTCATTCTCATTCTCTCTTCCACTTTGGCAACCATCAGCTTGTTCTCTATATCTACGGGTCTGTTTCTGTTTTGTATTGTTTCTTCATTTTTTTTTTTGAGATCCTACATTTAAATGAGTTCATACAGTGTTTGTCTTCCTCTGTCTGACATATTCTGTTTCTCTGTTATGGGGTGAGGCCACAACATTAGTAACAAAGAAACAGAATTTCCGGAGGATGAGGCCCAGAAATCAGGATTTTAAAAAAGATTCCCAGGTGATTCTAATGTGCAGCCAAGGTTGAGAACCACTGCTCTAGGTTATTCATGTTGTCACAAAAGGCAAGATTTAGTTCATTTTTTAATGATGAGTAATATTCCATTGTATATATGTATCATACCTGTGTTGTTAATCTTCACCAGAGGATATTTTTCCATTGATTTTTAGAGAGCATGGAAGGGAGGGGGAGACACACACACAGAGAAACATTGATGTGAGAGAGACACACGATTGGTTGCCTCTACTGATCAGGGACAGGGATCAAGACTGCAACCCAGGTAGTAGTCCTGTAGCAGAATCAAACCTTGGACCCTGCCCTAGACCCTTCAGTCCCCAGGCTAATGCTCCACACACTGCGTAAAACCAGCCAGGGCCCATGTCTTCTTCATTCATTCACCTGTTTATGGACATCCAGGTTGTTTCCATAGCGTGGCGATTGTAAACAATGCTGCAGTGAACATGGGGTTGCATATAACTTGCTGAATCAATGTTTTTGTTTTCTTCAGATAAATACCCAGAGTGAATTGCTGGATCATATGGCAGCTTTATTCTTCTTTTTTTTGAGAAATATCCATACTGTTTTCTAATTTACAATCCTAGTAACAGTGTCCAAGGGTTTCCTTTTCCCCACTTCACCAGCACTGTCCAAGATCACATCTATACTAATAAAAGCATGATATGCTAATTAGACCAAACAACCTTCCGGATGTCATTCCAGATGTCCTTCTGGACAAAGCCGTGGTGGTGGAGGCCAAGGCAGAGGTGGTTAGGGGTGATCAAGCAGGCAGTGGAGCAGTTAGGGGGCAATCAGGCCAGCAGGGGAGCAGTTAGGGGCATCAGTCTAGCAGGCAGAGGCAGCTAGGGGTGATCAGGATGGCAGGCAGGCAAGCGGTAGGGGCCAGTAGTCCCAGATTGCAAGAGGGATGTCCAACTGCTGATTTAGGCCCAATCCCCTGAGGAGTCTCAGATTGGAGAGGGTTCAGGCCAGGCTGAGGGACCACCTCCCCCGCCCATGCATGAATTTCATGCACTGGGCCTCCAGTCTATATTATAAAAGGCCTGTGGCCCTAACGCCATTACGACCAAAGTCTGGTGCGGGTGGGCAGGGCTGCGAGCATGGTGAGGCTGCACAGGTGGGCGGGGCCGTGTGGCTTCTAGTAGTAAATAAGAGAGGAACCAGGAAATGCAAGTACAAAGCCAACTCTGAAAGATAAGACTTGCTGAGTTGATATCCCAAGGATACTTGGAATTATCCCACATTAAACTCATGTGGCATAAATTACCATATAGATGACAGGAAGGATGGGGATGAATATTTTGAGGGTAAGATAACCTTATGTCCATAAATCATGGTCTCTAGTGTGGTTTATGGTTTATAATTGGCTGCAGGTTAGCCCACTGGCACATATCAGAGTTGCCATAAACCTATACTTTTAGGAACCATTGCATGGGGCTACAGAGCAAAAAAGGCCCTTTGAGAAGAAACCAGGATGAACTTTGCAAAGGACCTGACAAAATATTTGTGACAGCCTGTGACATATTCTTTGTGATTCAAAGTAATGAAAGCTTGACTGTTTACTGTACACATTCTTTATAAAATAGAGAGGGGTACTGAGTCTTTACTTGCATTCAAGGAAATTGTTTTCTTCACCTCGATGATGTATTTCCAGCAATCAGTGCACTCTATTGTGATAACTGCTAAATCACCAAGGTTCTTTCCACGTAGCTGCTTTTAATGTAGGCAGGCCTCTGCGAGGCTATGCAGGTGCTAATTTGTTACTGAGACATGAGCCAATCTCTACTTGGGATTTCCCATTCTGTGATGACAGAGAATATACTGATGGAAGCCAACTCTCAGACCAAAAGTGAATAATGTGTGTAATTCATAAATACTTTAAACATGCAGACATATTCTTTTGAGCCAAACTGTCATTAGCACGATCATAATTATCAACGTCAACCATAGATATGTACTGAACTCTCTTTCTGGGGATAGCAGAGCAATGACATGTTCTTACTTGAAAAAAAAATTTACATACAATCTCTCTTTTGGGGGCCCACAGTCAAATTTAGAGAGGCAGAATATGTACATAAAGTACGATATATTTGAACAATATTACTTAAGAGTCTCATGATTGTTATAGACACTAACAGATAGAAAATTAGGGATACACCGTACTTTTCTAATATTAAATATTGGTAATAATAATCTCAGGAGGCCTGGACAGAGCAAGCAAGACATTAGTTTCCCCCAAAAGCATAGATATGATGTTTAATGAACGGTCAGAAAGCTGAAATGTTAGCACAAATTCTCTCTTTAGCCCTAACTTGTGTGACAAACAGTAGGCAAAAACAATTAATTGGAAAAAAAATCAGTTTTATCCCTTTCAAATCTTAGCTCTGACAGTTCTAAAGATAACAATTCCCTTGGATCTAATGAACATCATCCTCTTATGTTTTAGGTACTTATTTGCTAGCAAAATCTCATTAGGCAGTGTGAAAAATTTAGACCCTTATAAAATTACACATCAAAGAGGACTGAAAGCTTTTTTGAAAGTGCCTGCATTTGTTGGAAACAGAGGGACAGACCAGGAGTCGCTCTCTAACAATCTGCATTATGACAATTTACTTGGGCCCTGCTGTCAGTTTGGTGGGCGCAGGATCTCAATATCACAGAACCTCCTTCTGGGGAGAACTGGATAAAAAGCTGGCATTCTTTTAAATTTGGAGAAAATTTTTGTGTCTAGATGGGAGTGCTATAAAATGACTTCAGTTGAATGGGTTTGACAAGTATCTGACAAAATCTTGATATTAAAGCAATGTTAATTTTGAGATTTTTGAACATGAAAAAGCTCAGAGGAAATTAACATGAAAGTTATCTTGGCTTGTTAACTAGCTGTAGTTTATTCCATATTATTTTATATTCACAAATATGAGTGTGTTTCTTTGTAGGTAGTTTTATAATTTATTTCACATATCTATTTTTTAAAAATGTTTTATTTATTTTATTTTTTAAATAACTTTTTAATTGATTTCAGAGAGAAAGGGAGAGGGAGAGAGAGAGAGAAACATCAATGATGAGAGAACCACTGATCAATTGCCTCCTGCATGCTCCCCACTGGGGATGAAGCCTTCAACCTGGGTATATGCCCTGAATGGGACTTGAACCATGACCTCCTGGTTTGCAGGTCGATGCTCAACCACTGAGCCATGCCATTTGGCCCTTAGATGTTTATAACTGAGGAACTAGAACAGACTATATTTTTTTATCTTAAAAGCAATGAAGTTGTTAAGTAGTAATAAGCCCAGCAGATAACAAGAAAAAATTCATTTAAATAAATGAATTATTGCAGACACGATTTCCTAATACCTTTTCTGACTTCTTCCCTGCTAATGAACCCCAACAATCATCCATGTTAGTTTTAACCAATCAGATCTCTCTTACTGAATTTCCTTACCTAACCAGTAGTCTTACCTAACCAGCCAAACAATATCATGGACAACCTTAGTTCTTCCTGAACTTCCCCTTCAGCAACAGCTGTATTGTTTTGTACTCACACTTGTCTCTTGTGTATGCAAATTGTTGCTGTGGCTCCAGAAGGAGGTCCCCTGCAGAATTAAGGAGGGTCAACGGGGCTGTGCTGGGACATGTCCCCTTCATTGGAATTTGTCAGCGAACTTCTGAGTGTGCTCCCCCGGCCAGGACTGAACTCTATGGCCAACCTTCCAGAGAGGGTTGAAACTGGGGAATAAGAGAGATTTTATTGGTTAAAGCCAACAGGGTTGATTGTTGGGGTTCATTAGCAGGGAAGAGGTAGGAAAGGTATTAGGAAATCATATCTGCTAAGTATATACTCTTTGTAAGAAAACAAAACAAAACAAAGAAACCACAAAACAAGCAAACAAAAAATAAGCAAGGATATAAAAGTTGTACATTAAAGATGGAACCTTCAAATCCAGAATGAAGCCTTATGTTTCCTTTACTTAATTAAAAAACATTAAAAATAAATGTTTTTCAATTTCACTCTATACATTAAAATTATATATATGTATTGTAGCCATGGATATATATGTATATATCCATGTATATTTATTTTGTTTTATATATATACTAGAGGCCCGGTGCACAAAAATTGGGGGGGGAGGAGGGGGTCCCTCAGCCTGGCCTGTGCCCTCTCGCAGTCTGGGACCCCTCGGGAGATAACGACCTGCTGGCTTAGGCCTGCTCCCGGGTGGCAGAGGGCAGGCCCAATCCCAAGGTGCAGCCCCTGGTCGGGCTCAGAGCAGGGCCGATCAGGGAGTTGGGGCGCCGCCCCCGTCACGAACAGAGCAAGGCAGATAGGGAGGTTGTGGCCCCGCCCCCTGTCACACACAGAGCCTCAGGGCGATCAGGGGGTTTGGGCGCAGCCCCCTGTCATGCTGATACCGGTGCTGGGAGGCCTCGCGGCTCCACTGATCCCAGTGCTGGGAGGCATATTACCCTTTACTATATAGGATAGAGGCCTGGTGCATGGGTGGGGGCCGGCTGGTTTGCCCTGAAGGGTGTCCTGGATCAGGGTGGGGGTCCCCACTGGGGTGCCTGGTCAACCTGGGTGAGGGGATGATGGCTGTTTGCAGCTGGTCACACACCCTTCAGGGTGGGGGTCCCCACTGGGGAAATCCCAGCTGACGTCATGAAGAGAACAAGGTCTGCTCCGAACCTTTTACCGTCACCTGTCGCCACCCCGTCTGAATGTCGCCGTTTATACGCGGATATTTGCTTTCCTTACGCTTGTTCTTCATTTATTTTTTATTTCTAACGAAAATAAATAAAAGCATTTATGAGGACAATAAATAAAGCTTTCTGTACTTCAGAAGGACACAAACTATTAGTGGGAAATGAATAAATAAGTCACAGAGGATGTAAATTTTGTACAGTATTAGAATGTGTAAATGAAGCTTGCTTGGAAGGGGGAAACTTGAAATAAAAACTTTATGTACTAATTCAATCGTCTCTATCTCCCTACTTATAAAACCTGTGTATAAATCTCTGCATTGAGTTGTTTAAGTGCTTGTAACATATAAATGCATAAGTGTTTTTATTCTGCAGTATACTTTACAAGTTGATTTAGCCTCCTGGCTAGTCTAGGTGAGGGGCTGAGGGCTGTTTTCAGGCTCACCCGTGACTGAAGCTCCCAACTGCTTCTTTTTTTCTTTTTCTTTTTTATTCAGGGCCAGCTTTAGCTCTGGCTCCAGCTCTGAGGCCTCTGCTGCTGAAAGCAGGTATCTGGTTTGTTTGGGTTCTATAATAGAAACACTGTATCAACTCCAGCTCTGAGATCCTGGCTGGCTGAAAGCTGGTTTCTGGGGTTTTGTTTAGCTTCTATATTTGTTACAATGTTTCAAACTGCCAGCTCAGAGGCCGGCAAGGCAGGCGGGGAACGTTGCAGGCCTCCGTCACTGAAGCAAGCAAGCCTCATGTTCGGTTCAAGCTGCCTGGCTGCCGGCCGCCATCTTGGCTGGTGGTTAATTTGCATATCGCCCTGATTAGCCAATGGGAAGGGTAGTGGATGTACGCTAATTACCATGTTTCTCTTTTATTAGATAGGATATATATATATGTATATTTTATTGCCCCATGGACCACCTACTACTTTTTGTACCTAATGACCATGGGCTCAGTAAGGAAGAAGCACATTCATGTATAGAAGTTCTCTATACCTATTCTTAGGTTGTGGTTTCTCTGATCTGTTTCCAGCATAATTTTAAAACCACTTTTTAAAAATAGAAATTTCCTAAATTTCTAATCAGCTGAAGGGACTCCTTATTCTCCAGGGCTATTACATTAATTCTTTAAAAAGTATTTTTTCTATCACTTCAATGGTCTTGGGGAGAGATGGGTGGCAAACACATGCATTTATCATTGGAAATAAAAGTTTTTTCTATAATTCTCAATATTTCCCTATGCAGTAGAACTCAATAAGTTTATTGAGTATGTATCAAAATCAGAGCATCATGCTAAGTGCTAAGTAGCTAAGGCACACACACAAATGACTAACAGGGTCTCAGAGAGACGAGGAACTTTCAGTCTAGAAAAGGTCAGGGGACAAATGAGTTTCATGTACTATTTCCAGTGCCGTCAAAGCAACTATTTATAGGAAACAAAGTGTAGAGAGGACAACCTTATGTGGCCAAAAAGGTTACAACCAGAGACAAGGATATGATAACGAGAGGCAGAATGCTCCAGGCAGGGCAAGGTATATTTCCAGGTGTGGAAAGTAGGGCAGATGACGCCTCAAATAATCCCTGAGAATTATAAGGTAAAACAGTGCTTCCTGCAAACGACAGATGTGTACAGCTGTTTAGTGGGTTGTAACAAATACTGTGCGTGAAGGTGGAAGTCATTGCGAAGGATGGCAGGAGGAGGCCCGGGAGAGAATGCTGACCAGGGATTGAGGGGATCTGGGGGTTGCGGTAGGCCAAAGGAAATAGTGACTGAACAGAAAGAGGATATACACTTCAAAATACAGAAGCAGAAGACTAGGGTGCATAGAAATGGCGTCGAATCTACAGAAAGGAAGATGGTTCAGACCAGCGGTCGCCCACCTTTCGGACCTCACAGACCAGCAGTGGTCCATGGACCACGGGTTGGCAACTGCTGGCCGACTATTCTAGATGGCTGGGTGCCATTACTGCACACGAAGGAAACCCCAATCCATTTTTATCCACTTCAAGCATAATCCTCAATACGCAGATGCAACTTAGTAATTGATTCAGTGGTATTGATATCAGGTAAGTTATCTTAACTCTTTCAAAAAATTCTAAAATGGCCGAAACCGGTTTGGCTCAGTGGATAGAGCGTCGGCCTGCGGACTGAAGGGTCCCGGGTTCGATTCCGGTCAGGGGCATGTACCTGGGTTGCGGGCATATCCCCAGTAGGAGATGTGCAGGAGGCAGCTGATCGATGTTTCTCTCTCATCGATGTTTCTAACTCTCTATCTCTCTCCCTTCCTCTCTGTAAAAAATCAATAAAATATATTAAAAAAAAAATTCTAAAATGTAGGCATTAAGATAATTTCCTTAAAGCTGCACATAATATCAGCGACAGATCCAAGATGAAAATTCACCTATAGTTCTACTATACAGTTATAAAATATGCATATGTGTGCGTGCATGTAATTTGCGCATGCTTTTTTCTGCTTTTGGTTTTGTGTATTTTACTTAATGCATATGTCATTGAAAAATATGATTATCCTAATTTATGGCGAGTATATGCAAACAAAATAAGAGCAAGAATAAAATGAGTCTGTCTCCATTGCTGAAAAAAATACACTCCATCACCAAAGACTCATTTTTAATTGATCCCTTAGGGAGCGTATGATAAGCAGTTATTTACCTGGCTGAAATGAATACTGTGGCAAATCATAGCTTTTACTATTTCCTCTACAGCTACCGCTTCCTTTGTGTTCATTAATGTCTCCCAATTTCATTTACTTATTAGATTTGGTTGTTGACTCACTGCAAGCAATGGTTTCTAAACAGATAAAATGAAATTGGAATTGTTCAATTACTGAAGTTTTAGTTTTGCCTTATTTATAAATGTTTGGCTGAAAGTAAAATGACTTGGATTTTGCACTGGTGAAGAGTTTGGTGGGGGGTATTGCTGCATTGAAATATCTTGTGATGTCATGTTGAAAATAATGACATGCAGCCCAGCCGGCGTGGCTCAGTAGCTGAGTGTCGACCTATGAACCAGGAGGAAATGGTTCGATTCCTGGTCAGGGCACATGCCTAGGTTGAGAACTCAATCCCCAGTATGGGGCGTGCAGGAGGCAGCTGATCATTGATTCTCTCTTATCACTGATGTTTCTATCTCTCTCTCCCTCTCCCTTCCTCTCTGAAACCAATAAAAAATAAATATTAGGG